>NC_138310.1:36745000-37062500 GCF_965601325.2 Salmo salar | reverse complement strand
GTCCCAAACTTTAACCCATACCTTAATCATTCAGAATGAGTGCCTAAACTTAATGTTTTAACCCTGTCCCAAACTTTAACCCATACCTTAATCATTCAGAATGAGTGCCTAAACTTAATGTTTTAACCCTGTCCCAAACTTTAACCCATACCTTAATCATTCAGAATGAGTGCCTAAACGTAACCCTTAACTTCAAAATTTGAAGTTTGGAGAAATGGAACGATTCAGAGCAGCAGGATGTTTTGGTGATTAAACCAATGTACTCATTATAGTTTACAGTAAACGTATATGTTGGATCAATGGTTGTGTGGTGAAATATGGCTACAAACAAAATAGATGCACAATGAAAGGTTTTGAATGTAAAACTGTCTGTGTTACGTGTTTACCAGTTTGGAGTTCTGTACTAAGAGTTTTGAAAATTCACCACATAGTTGTGAAAATAGTACCATAGCAATTAAAATAAACAGTATAGTGTAGTGTACAAGGCAATGCTGAAATACCTGGGTTGTATATAACAATATATTCCATTCATTATCTGAATTTCATTGATACACTGTAAGCTGATGAATTTCAAGCAGAGAGACAGGCGATACTGTATCAGTTGACAAGTCACGTAGAAAAGGTGATCTCGTACAATGTTGCATGGGGCATAAAAGGCATACAACTCCTTGCTAAGTTTTTACTGTAGTCAACTGCTTTACAATACCCCTACTTCTGA
Organism: Salmo salar; assembly: GCF_965601325.2. Taxonomy (NCBI): domain Eukaryota; kingdom Metazoa; phylum Chordata; class Actinopteri; order Salmoniformes; family Salmonidae; genus Salmo; species Salmo salar. The sequence goes on along the minus strand of NC_138310.1, from coordinate 37,061,782 downwards.
TTGTCTTATGTATGTACTGTATGAGGACAATAAAACTGTAAGGCTGACATATTTCTCAACTTGCTCACAACCTGCCATTGGACACTTTTTTTTTTTAAGTCAAGTTATAGTCAAATACTATATGGAAAATGATATTTACCACCTACTATTCTTTCCATTCAGCACTTTAAAAAGAACAGATTTGAAATGTGTATCTTTAATTTTTTGCTATTGTATTAAATGGTAGTTAAAATGACTAAATGGTGAGTCTATCACTATCTGGTGTATTGGTGACTAAGCAAAATGTGCTCATGATATTTCAAGGAAAACTTTGATTTTCCCTGAATGACTCAGGGCTGAAAAATGTGTGCACATGTTAAAAGTGCTGAACATAAGATAGGGGCATTACAAGTGTTATCACCTTAGAGTTGTTTTACTTTAATACTGTACATCTGAAAAATTTGCCAAAGTGATTGAAAAAAACTGTAATGAAAATGTACAATACGTCTGTTAAGTAGAAACAAAAAGTATTTTATATACTCGAATGTACTACTATGATGATGACTTTGATTTTACTTCACAGTACGTTTTATACAAATCTGATATTGACAAGATCAGAGATATACTTTATGCAACAAATCAAATCAAAGTTTATTGGTCACATACACAGATTAGCAGATGTTACAGCAGGTGCAGTGAAATGCTATTGTTTGTAGCTCCTACAGTGCAGTTATACAATATCAATACAATACTAATATGCAAATAATACAGAAAGTCCAAAACAGAAAGAAATACATCCCCATGAGTGTACCACCCTCATTCAGGCCATGGATGGAGCATGCTATGATTTCAATCCAGACCAAGAGTAAAAAAAACTCTGGAACATTTTACTGCAGCAGACTATAAATGATGGTTAATTCTGGGAACATTGCTGTATTTAGAATGGTACTGTAATTCATCCCCACAGAATAGTGTACCATACAGTACCTTTAGAGTGCCAAAAACCTTTTGACCACTAGTGGGTGCATTGCATTGTTGTTTCTGGTATTTTGAGGTGTATACATTTGTTTTTATTAAAAATATTTTCCTTCTTTATTATTTTCCCCTAACCCTATCACCCCTCCCCTAATTGGAGTAAAGTAATGGACAAGAGTACTTAGGCTTTTACATACTATATACATTTTATGGACATGGTATATTTTACATTAGTTATATTTTTTTGTTCAGCTACCCTCAACCCCTCTCATCTGTCTCTGAAAACCATCCAGTTTTGATTTCTAATTGCCATATAATTTTCAACTGTGCTGTGATGTTTCACAAAAGTTCTGAACCTTTCTATTCTCATAGTTTCTAAGATTGTAAATTAAAGATAAACATTTTTGCTGAGTGTTATTATATTATTGATCGATTGACTATGACTTTTCAAATCATCCAGCTAAACATTGTTTATTTACTTTCTTTCATTTGATTACATTGTGAAATATGTCTTCAATGATGTATTGCCTAATGTGAAAACAGTGTAATGTACAGTAATTTACAGTCCTGCAGCATAATACATTCAAAGAACAATTTTAAAACATTGATCTTAAATGTTTTGCTATTGGATTAACTGTTTTTTTAAACGACTAAATTGTTGTATTTTGGTGATCAAACCAATGGACGTATTATATTTCACAGTAAACATATTTTAGATTAATGGTTGTGTGGTGAAAAATGTCTACAAACAAAATGAATGCACAATGAAAGGTTTTGAATGTAAAACTGGCTTCGTGTTGCCAGTTTGGAGTTATGAAAATTCACAACATACTTGTGAAAATAAAATAACATCTGGGAATAATCTATTCTGAGTTAAATATATGCAAACACACACCCAACATTCTCACACAGATTACGTCACATGACAGCTGATTCTCAAATATTTTGATATTTTCTTGTGAACCTATTTAATCATGGGACAACGGTCAATGTTGTGGCATTTTGTCACCCTCTACTGGACCACACAGTTCATAAAAAGGCACAGAGATCACAATAGCAGAGTACATGGTATGTACCTTCACCTCACCTTCGAGCAAAGTGTGGGAACTGGGGCTAGACAGGGGCATGATGTGCACATGAAAACTTACCCCTTTACCACAACTTCCATGTCTGGTTGATTTTTAAAGGGGCATTCCAACAAAACAGTTTAGTAAAGTACTATATAATTGTAAAAGCGGTAATGTTTTGTCATTGTGTCAAACCGGTATTTTTCACTTCTTCCTCTAGATGTGGGCAGAGTGTGTTCCGTCTTAGCTTCCTACATGCTCCACAACTCCCTGGCCTATAGGGTCAACTGGTCTCCCAATCTCCCACTGCCAACTTCAATAAGATGACGCAGGACGTCGTGTTACGTACCTGAGAGCTTATCCCCACCACCTGCTAGCTCTGTTCTCTGTGGCATGCCCACTTCCCTGTCCCAACCCTTCTATGACCGCAAGCTGCAGGTGTTGCACTGTGACTTGCATGTGTGGCACTGTGACTGGACTCCACAGGAGGTCACTTTCACTGTGAAAGCCCAGGGGGGAGAGAGGAGCAATGGGAGAGGAAGATGGTTGCCAGGCAGGAGCATCAGCAAAGTAGTTGAGACTTGTTTAGTCTCATTGGTCAAACCCATGAAATCAGGAGGCAGAGACAGAAGAATGCAAATATTTCACCTGTGAGGAACGTACCTGCATCGCCTATTTGAATGTTCAAACAAAACAACCAGCACCAGTTTCAATTATTTTTTCAGAGCTTTTAAAAAAATTTTTTTATCAAATCTTGAAGATAGAGCACTTACAGTAAAAAGCAAAAACTGTGATACAAAAAACACTGTCACATGTTTAGATTTTTTTACTGAAAGTGCTATATGTTGACGTATCATTTTTGGGGAGCATATCAACAGTGGACTAATGAACATTATACAATGTTTTTTGAGTGAACTATCCCTAAATTATGCTTGCTTCCCTGACAAGTGCATCATGGACTTGTTACAACTATGCTGAGAAATGTTCCAGGAAAAGCCCTTCTTCCATGTATATATTACTGAACAAAAAATGTCAAAGATTGTAAACATTCTGTGCAACAAATTTGAGAGAAATAAGCATGAAAGAAGTATGGAACATTTCTGGGATCTTGTATTTAAGATCATGAAACACGGGCCACTTTACATGTTGCGTTTATTTTTTTGTATATATATATATATATATATATATATACACACACACTGAAAAATTTGCCATGGGTCCTCAGATCCTCAAAAGGTTCTACAGCTGCACCATCGAGAGTATGCTGACTTGTTGCATCACTGCATGGTATGGCAACTGCTCGGCCTCCAACCGCAAGGCACTACAGAGGGTAGTGCAAACGGCCCAGTACATCACCGGGGCCAAGCTTCCTGCCATCCAGGACCTCTATACCAGGCGGTGTCAGAAGAAGGCCCTAAAAATTGCCAAAGACCCTAGTCAGACTGTTCTCTCTGCTACTGCACAGCAAGCGGTACCAGAGCACCAAGCCGAGGTCCAAGAGGCTTCTAAACATCTTCTACCCCCCCCCCCAAGCCATAAGACTTCTGAACATCTAATCAAATGGCTCCCCCTCTTTTACAGTGCTGCTACTCTCTGTTGTTATCATCTATGCAGTTACTTGAATAACTAACTACATGTACATATTACCTCAACTGACTCTGTACTGGTACCCCCCTGTATATAGTCTCACTATTGTTATTTTACTGCTGCGCTTTAATTACTTGTTACTTTTATTTCTTATCTGTATTTTTTTTAACTGCATTTTTGGTTAGGGGCTCGTAAGTAAGCATTTTACTGTAAGGTCTACACCTGTTGTATTCGGCGCGCAACTAATAAAGTTTGACACACACACACTTTACAATACAAATACTGTATTTGGATCCCCAGGTTTGTCTTTTGTGTGTGTCAGACTTGGTGGACATCTAAGCTTAGTTGGATATAATCATGTACTATGATCAATTGACCGTAATGATTTTGCTTAGTGCAAACTGACTACATTCGAATAACCTGTAGCCAACATCTAAAAAAAAATAAAGACCAAAACATAATATACATGTTTTAATAAGAAGTGCACATACTAGTACTTTCAGCCAGCACATTCACAATACACCAGGGTCCAGTAAAACAACATCTTGACCTCCCAACACAAACAAAATAAGTCAATGATCCTTAACGCTCAGAGTTCCAGATGGATCAGATTTGGTGGACTACTTAGCGTATAAAGTTCTTGGGGTAGAGTTTGAATAACTTTCCTTCCTGTGTAGGTTCAAACCCGTATTTCTCCAGCTGTTCCTTATCAAAGGAGCCTTCCTCAAAGTCTTTCTGGATCTGTGGGGCCACAGTCTCAGAGAACAGACCCTCAGGGGTGACAGCGGGCTCCGTTCCAGCCGGGGTGCGGTACGACACGTAGGGCTTGAGTTTGAATCCCTCCAAGTTTGGCACCACAAACTGAGGGATCATTGCCTGTACTGGAACAAATTTTCTGCTGGAGGTCAGTACTCCCGTTGGCTGTGCCCCTCTGCCTTTGTAGTGAGTCCTTGAGCCACGCTTGCTGGTGAATTCAGCCATACGATCTGCTCCTCTCACAAGGCCCCTTCGAAGAGCATTCAATACACCCATCGCATCGAAGAGTTTTGGTCTCGAGCTGGAGGACAAACCTGTATGGAGTCAATGAAATGGGTGAGATTACAACTGATCGTTTAAGCCTACTCTGGAAACAACAGTAAGCAGCTATCTAACTCACTGCGGTGAACCTAGCTACCTTTATGGTATCAGTTCTTCAACATTCGTTTAAATTAAGTAAATGAGACTAAGATGAAGAATGAGAAATCAATTGTTATATTCTTGACTTCCCAGTTTGCTACCCTGTGCAAATTAGTCAATTGTTGAGCAACTACTGCTTCGCTTTCTCGCTAGCTATTTTTAGCTAACTACTAGTAACTAACGTTAACGGTCGATGTTATCATGCCTGTACCGTTAACGTTAGACACGACTCTAATTACCACATGTTCCATGTAGTGATTCTTCCGGAAGAGATGGCTAATAATTGAAAACGTCTGAACATAGTTTCGTTGCTGGCTGTTATAACTAGCTAGCTAGATGTTTTTTGTCTCTTGTATGTTGATAGCACGAGTTACCTAGCTAACGTTAGCTACTGTAGCTGTCAAAACACATGGCATGAGTTAACAACACACTCTCCGTTTCTAAACAGCTGTAGTGCGGACATTAATTGTTGAAGTAGCTAGCTAGATCAACATTTGGGTAAAACGCACGATAGGCACTAGCTACATGACTTAGATTAATCTCACTTTAGCGATAATACGTGGAAATTCTACACACTCACCTTGAACAGTGCCCACAGGAAGATAGAGCGCACACGAAGACACCGACGTCAGAATAAAACGTTTTGTTATTGGTTGGATTCAGTCAGTGGTAGCCAATTGGAATTCCAGATACTGGCAGTGATTAACGAAGGGAATGAAAATAAATGTGCACAAGACTTTGACAGTGGAGAATAAAGTGGAACGTTTGGTAATACGAGCCAGTAAGTGATAATATTTTAATTTAACCATATAGTGTAGTGCAATTCCTTTGTGTTTATTTGACTGCATGGCAACAAAACTGCATAGCGGGATTTCGAATGTATATTTGTCTGTCAGTCAGTCCATTGAGTTCTGCGTGGCAGTTGTTAAACAAATGGCCATATAGCGGAGCGAGTTAAAGTTGGTTTTATATTCACACATTCGGACATTCAACAGACATTCGCCAAAAGCCATTTAAAAATGTAAAAATCAATAACTAATTTACCTTTTGTCACAGACACATCAAACTAGATATGATTTATTCTATAAATGTGTAGCATAATTTTACAATCGGTTTTGAGTAGAAATTCTAGTTTTTATTTTATAGAAATACATACAATCTATAAAATCCCATTTGAAGTGGTATAAATCAATAACTAATTCACCGTTTGTCACAGAAACATCAAACCATGTATGATTTGTTCTATAAATGTCTAGCATACTTTTACAACCTTTGCTTTGAGTAGAAATTCCAGTTTTTATTTTATAGAAATACATACAATCTATAAAATCCCATTTGAAGTGGTATAAATCAATAACTAATTCACCGTTTGTCACAGAAACATCAAACCATGTATGATTTGTTCTATAAATGTCTAGCATACTTTTACAACCTTTGCTTTGAGTAGAAATTCCAGTTTTGTTTTGATTGAAATACATCAAATCTCAAATATTGCATTTAAAGATGAAGAAATCAATAACTAATTCAGTGATTGTCGCAGAAAAAAGTGAAAATATGCATTCATTTGCAATAACTTTAAAGAAATGTTCATTTCAAGTGCAATTTGTTCTATATGAAGTTACACAATGTTTGCAAATAGTTATTTCTGCAAGCAATGTGAATTGAAAGGGATATGGTAATACCTTCACAGAACAGCGCAAACTGGCTCTAACCAGAATAGAAAGAGGAGTGGGAGACCCCGGTGCACAACTGAGCAAGAGGACAAGTACATTAGAGTGTCTAGTTTGAGAAACAGATGCCTCACAAGTCCTCAACTGGCAGCTTGATTAAATAGTACCCGCAAAACACCAGTCTCAATGTCACCAGTGAAGAGGCGACTCCGGGATGCTGGCCTTCTAGGCAGAGTTGCAAATAAAAATACATATCTTTGTCCAGTGTCTGTGTTCTTTTGCCCATCTTAAACTTTTATTTTTATTGGCCAGTCTAAGATATGGCTTTTTCTTTGCAAATCTGCCTAGAAGGCCAGCATCCCAGAGTCGCCTCTTCACTGTTGAAAACAAGGACATTTCTAAGTGACCCCAAACTTTTGAACGGTAGTATATATTATGGTTCACTCTTTGATTTCCTTATCTCCACATGTGGAGTATCCATGTTGATCCTCTTGGTTGTCTTGGTCCTCTTGATCCATCCACCTGTCTTCTTTGTTAGTCAGGCCTTATCCCTTAGTTTTTTCCTGTAATCTAATTTAATATGACTGAAGATGCAGAATTTTATGCCAGGCACCTTCTAATAGGGTATAACAGACTCGTTAGAACTTTGACCACATGGCCTCTAGACAGACTACATGCCCTCTATCAAATCAAAACTGTAATGTTTACTCAAAACAAAGGTTGTAAAAGTATGCTAGACATTTTATAGAATAAATCATACATCGTTTTATGTTTCTGTGACAAACGGTGAATTAGTTAATGATTTATACAGTGTTAAATTGCATTTGATAGATTTTATGTATTTCTATCAAGTCAAAACTGGAATGTTTACTCAAAACAAAGGTTGTAAAAGTATGCTAGACATTTATAGAATAAATCATACATAGTTTGATGTTTTTGTGACAAACGGTGAATTAGTTATTGATTTTTACATTTCTTAATGGCTTTTGGTGAATGTCTGTTGAATGTCTAAAAGCAACTTTACCTCGGTATATAGCCGTCCACTGCCTGGACCTATGAGCACCAATTTAATATCTGGGATTAAATGTAATTGATTGGAAATATAGTCTTATTCTTCCATATTTCTTCCATAGATACATTAAGGCAAGGGAAACGTTCGTAGAGTGGTATGCCTGTGTTTTGTCAGTTTGTTGATCAAGGCACAGCTAGGCAAAAAGTCCAGTTCTTGAAAACAATCCTGCAGTGCACCTGCTCAGTATTTTATGAACTAGGTTAAATCAGCCAAATTTGATATTTGATATACTCAGGTCTTATACAGGCCTTATTTGATTTGACTTTAAACCATTGTTATGCCTGTCATGAACAATCTGTTTACTTTGGTGTGTAGTGTAGCCTCCTTGTTTGTGGGTGAGTCTATTCAAGTATGCAAGTGCAGTGGCCAGAGGGTGTCTGGCTACAGAGTGCATCAGAAAGTCACACTGTGGCAGTTCTCTGTGACTACAGCCAGTGAGTGATCCAGTGTTCTCATTTCTAATCTGTTTTGTTAGGGGAAGTTTTGCCTTAATTACTTTTTAGGAGTTCAATAATTCACACAATGCACCTTTAACCCCATTCCCTTCTGATTAGGCATATCACTGTATGGAATGATTGAAGTGTGTGAGAAAGACTTTCTGATATTTTCTACAGTCTCTTCCACTGTGACCTTGTTTTGTTGTTGCCAGGAATGGATGACAAGGTGGATGACAAAGATGAGGACAGCTGCAGTACATACCCAGTAATAAACCAAGTTTTATGTCTCCTACCCACTCTATGAGGCAATAGTCTACCCTGTCTAATATGCAGTCTTTGATTCCATTCCTCTATCTAACCTCCTATATGCCTGGTCATGAATACACATCAGATGAAAGTTTGTTTCCTTTTGGTTTTGTAGAGCCTGGTGCCTCTTGGCAGTGAAATCAAGGCCAGGATGCAACATTGGGTGGAGGACAGAACAGAGACTGCTATGCCATTGCCATTGGTAGGTAGCTACCCAACAATTTATTCTCCAGCACTTACTCTGCAAAAAATGCTTTTGTGGCTGTTCTTAGATCAGCATGCCAAAAGCCTACTGTTTCTGTGTCCCAAATTGCTCCCAGTGTAGGCCTACTAGGGCTCTGGTCTAAAGTAGTGCATTTTATAGAGAATAGGGTGTCATTTGGGACAAACACCTAGCCAATATATTAGTGTGGATGTGGTTTGGTTCACGCCAAATAATCATGTTCTTTTCCCCTCCCAGTGGACTGGTGTGCTGATCGTAGCTGTACTGGCTGTGGTGGGAGTGTCTCTCATAGGCGTTGTTGTGTTTTTATTCTACCGAAGATACAAACAGTACAGTCTGTATTGCCTGCCTCCATTCCCTCATAACTGAAGAGCTTACTATTTGATTTAGTTGTTAGAATCAGTTGTTGTACAGTAACTACCTACTTGTATTAGCAAATATTTGAAACCAAAATATTTGAAACCAGTAAAATAGTGAACATTGTTCAAGTTTGTAAAATTGTAATGAACCCCCCAAAAAACTGTAAATTAGCTCTAAAAGCCATTTATACGTTAATGTCATTAATATGTTCATGACATCTTTCTGTATGTGATTTTCAGAGGAGCAGCAGCCTCACTATCGCTTCAGGAAAAGAGACAAAGTTATGTTTTATGGCAGAAAGATCATGAGAAAGGTCAGTCCCTCACATATTTTGTCTAGTGTGTCTCCCATAACTGTTTGGCGTTATTGTCAGTATAAATAGAACATAGAGACACAGTAGATTGTCTGTATGTTAGGCTCTACTGTAGCCTGGTCAAGCGGACTGAGCACTGCGCTCTGGTTTCATTTCACTTCACTTGTCAGAATGTGAGCTACCGCGAGATCAGGCTGGTTCCACAGAGTATATTTAAATTTAAAAAAATTCTCCCTGTTTTTCTCCATACCAGGTGCAGACCTTGTCCTCTACCTCAACCCCTATCTCTACCTCAGGGTCCCAGAAGCAGCGAATCAGGAAGAGAACTAAAGTCCTGTCTATAGCACGAAAGTGAGTCATGACTACACTGTGTATTCAGATGATACCTGAAGTGATAACCTCTCTTTTCCTGATGGTGAACAATTTGACCAAGTTTTGTTAGTTTTAAGGATGAGTTTGAATGCCACGCACTAAGGCTAACACTTGTGTCCCAGAATCCTACGCATTAGGAAGGAGCCTTCCACCCTGGTGGCTAAGGAGCCCCCTCCCTCTCTGCTGGAGGCTGACCTCACAGAGTTTGACGTGCAGAACTCCCACCTGCCCTCTGAGGTGCTCTACATGCTCAAGAACGTCAGGTGAGGGAACCGCAAACATTCGTCAACACCTAGACCAGGGATACTCAAATCTGGACCTTGAGTCCAGTTACACTGATAATTCTCATTCATGCACTTTAATCCAGACTGTCATTGTAAATAAGAATTTGTTCTTAATTGACTCGCCTGGATAATTATTATTATTTAAAAAAAATAAGTTAAACAACAACAAACCCAGGACACCTGGTGAGTTCAATTAACTACCAGGTAAAAACAAAAACCAGAAGTGTACCTGGACTCAAGGTCCAGATTTGAGTATCCCTCACCTAGACTGAGTAAATGATGAGTTCTCATGTTGTAAGGTGTTGCATTACCAACAGTTGTGTTAGCAAAGCCTATGAGTGATAACCCCTGTGTAATCCATCTCGCCAGGGTCCTGGGCCACTTTGAGAAGCCTCTGTTCCTGGAGCTGTGTCGTCACATGGTGTTTGTGCAGCTCCATGAGATGGAGCCTCTCTTCCGTCCCGGGGACATAGACGACAGCATCTACGTGGTGCAAGATGGCCGTCTGGAGCTCTGCATACATGAGAGTGTAAGGTCTCCACATGCTATATCTATTTGGTGCTGGAGACAATGTTATTTCACCTCAATGAATAGGAAAATGACGAATGTATTTGCAGTGATTGAAAGGAAATTGTATTCCATATTTGACAAACATTTCGCCCCAAGGTCATGAGGTGAAGTGATCTCCGCCATTACGATGCGTTTACAACTACATGTATTGTGTATGTAAAATTTGACAGTCAAATGCAAATGAAATGTATTTTGGTGTTATAGGATGGGACAGATGTGGTTGTGAAGGAGGTGTTGCCAGGAGACAGTGTCCACAGTCTGCTCAGTATCCTGGATGTCATCACTGTACGTTACGCTTTCCACTCTGTCATTTACCCTTTGACTCAACTAGCGCATGTTTATATATCCGCTCCACTCTGATAAGTACCTAAGACACAGGAGGCTGGTGAGGGGTAAACGACTCATAGTAATGGCTGGAATGGAAAACCATGTGCTTGATGTTTTTTATACCATTCCATACAAGGAGCCCGTCCTCTGGTTTAAAGTGACACCAGCCACCACTGAACTAAGCTAGAATGAATTCCTCTCATCATCTACCACCTTATGCATCCCAGGGTCACTCAGCCCCCTACAAGACTGTATCTGCCAGAGCTGCAGCCCCTTCTACCATACTGCGTCTTCCAGCTGCTGCCTTCCAGTGTGTGTTTGAGAAATACCCAGAGACTCTGGTCCGCGTTATCCAGGTACTGTGACTATCAATGACAGACTGTCCTGGTGTGCGTCCCAAATGGCACTCTATTCCCTGTATAGTGCACTACTTTTGACCAAGGCCCATCTGATTCAGTGCCATTTGGGATGTGGTCTGTAGACAGGGAAATCAGCGATTATATAATATCACTTAAATACTGGAGATTACACCCCTGACTGGTTTGTATGCAACTGAAACATTATTCTGTAGCTACACAGCTAACCGCAAGATACAACATCGCTGAGTATTTAGTATCTTCAGGGAAACAGCCTGGCTGTACTCTGTTCTGCTCTCCTAAAACAGTGGGGCCGTTGTTACATTTTGTTGTCCTTTCTAGATCATCATGGTGGCCTGCAGAGAGTGACCTTCCTAGCCCTTCACAACTACCTAGGTCTCACCACCGAGCTCTTCAATGCGGTATGAGACACACACACACACATACACAGAGACCTCAATAATGAAAGATGATCCATGACTGGGTAATCTCGTGGGCAGACTACGTAAACATAAATCGTATCGTAGATCTGACAGACACAGACACTGTATTTATACTATGGTTGCCGACAGCTAACGAGCAGAAATAGTTCCGGTGCTTGGGTTTTTCGACACTTGTTATTTGGACAAATTATGTTTTCGCAGGTTTTAGCATATTTTGAATTCTCAGAAGGGGACGGGACATTCAGCCCATAGACTGTCCTGTAACTTGCAAAGAGAGAGGGTGGAGCGCCTCGTTACAGTTCCGCTCCTTATTCTAGCATCTCCTAATGTCTTCTTTTAACATGTATGGACCCAGCAGCTCACCAATTACTCAAGACTTTAGCTCTGGGTTAACCTGAGATTAATGACTGGGTATTTAATCTTTGAAGGGAATGCATAAACCTGATGGTTCTCTGTGTGTGTTGTGTTTCAGGAGAGCCAGGCAGTCCCCTTGGTGGCAGTGCACAGTGTGATAGGTGAAGCTAACCCTAACAGGGGTCTACACAGACAGCACTCCCGGTCTGAAGAGGCTGGGCCTGAGAGAGGGGGTTCTCAAAGACAGACTCAGTCTGAAGAGTCTGGCCATGAGAAGGGGCCCAGTGACACAGGTCAGTTATTATGGGATGGTCATCTCACTGGTCAATCTCAGCATCATAACATTGAATGATCATTTATCCTTTGGTTTTGCATAGGGTTCCATAATTCAGGTAACTTTCTCCCCAAAAAACAAATCCCAGTTGAAAGATTCCTGAAATCAGGAGGGTCAGGAAATTGGGAGGGTATCCGGGAATCCTCGGATATCCTCGGATCCTCAGCAGAAAATCCGGGAATCCTCCAACTGGGGTTTCTGGGAAAACGTGGCAATTTCGGGAAAGCTACTGGAAATGTGAAACTCTAGTCTGGATTATGTCTGGATTACATTTGGAACACTTTATCATGTAAATATTGATCCAGATGGATAAATGTGTAGGTTGTTATGTTATGTCACTATGAACAATGGTGGCTTTCTGGAAACACACATACTCATGGTGTTGCTGTATGGTTGTGGTGTTTCAGAGAATGGGGAGAGGAAGTCCTGTCTTTTAGATACCATCCCCACCACTAAAGGAAAGAGGTCTCGCTCTCAGTCCACTCCTGTGGCAGTGTCAAGTAAGCATCCTTTACCTCATATATATATATATACACACACACACACACCTGTACTATACAAGCCCTGCTCCGTGTGTCTGAATGCTCTCTCCTCACACTCTCAGGTGTCACGTCTGCTGACCTCAACGTAACGTATCAGCGAGCCAGAATACGAGAAGCAGCAGCTAAAGCAGAGACACCACCAGGAAGTCCCCAGGTCCCACACAAGGTATATGATCCACTGGAATCTTAATGGACACCTCTCACTATGTAGTAACAAAAAAGTTATAAAGATACATGGAAAATCACAAAGGCTTTTCTCTTTCTCTCTCTCTCTCTCTGTCTCTCTCTCTCTCCTTCATCAGTCCATTCTGAAGAAGAGTGTGACTATGCTGCATACTCCCTCTGCTGTGTATCACTACCACGAGGCTGGAGAAAGTCAGTCAGGCCACATCCACCACAGCAAGATCAACACCATCTTCCAGGCTGCCAAGAAGGACCTGCAGCGCCTCATACAACTACAGGTACTACATGGCTCCCTCTGGGTCTCAGTACACACTCTAACTCTGGCCCCGGAGAGAGACACCATGTGCAGGCTTTTGTTCCAGTCCAGCATTAACACCTGATTCAACTATTCACAGTTCCGATTGAAGACTGTTATTGCTTGATCAGTAGCTGCCCTGGAACAGAAGCCGGCACACACTGCATCCTTCCAGAGACTTTGGACATTCCTGCCATAGAGTCAATGTGTATTTTCTGACCCTCTCTTCTCTGTCTCTTTCTGTCAGGACCTCAGTCTGCTGGAGGGCAGAGTGACTCTGCGTCAGGTCAAAGCTGGCTGTGTGGTGAACAGCCAGGGGGACCAGGTCAGTCTGTCTGCATGCTGGTGGTGGTCCATAGCCCTGAGGCTAGAGCTTAGCTCACTACAACGTCTACTTCTTCTCTCTCAGCAGCACTGGCAGAAACAGTCGTCCGTTTGTCTCTGCGTGTTATAAGTGGTTTATTTATGCGTTTCAAGTAGCACCCTATTCCTTATATAGTGCACTGATTTTGACCAGGGCCCGTAGGGAATAGGGAGCCATTTAGGACGCACCCATTGACATTATGTACATCTGTGTCTCTGTTCCCTCTGGCAGGATGTGAGTGTGCAGTTTGTGATCTCGGGGGCGCTCCATGTGTACCAGAGGACGATCGACCGGGAGGAGGACACCCTGCTGTTTCTCACCCACCCGGGGGAGATGGTGGGTCATCTGGCCGTGCTGACCGGTGAACCCCTCATCTTCAGCGTCCGAGCACACAGGGACTGCACCTTCCTGTCTATCTCTAAAGCTGCCTTCTATGAGTATGTGTCCCCAGTGCACAGACACTCTCTGTCAATGTCTGATGGCAATGTTGTCACTGTAATTGTCATCTTTGTCCCAGAGTCCCACCTGTTGGTGTGCATGTTTTTGTGCACAGTAGTTGCTATCTGAATATGTGAATGTGTGTCTATGTAGGATCATGCGCGAGGAGCCCAGAGTGGTGCTGAATGTGGCTCACACCGTGGTGAAGAGAGTATCCTCCTTCGTCAGGCAGATAGACTTTGCTCTGGACTGGATGGCTCTGGAGGCCGGCCGCGCTGTCTACAGGTACCTGCTGAATAGCATCAAAGTACATACAGATGTAAGATCTTAATTTGTGCCGGTTTGCTACAGCAAGAAGATAATCCTGCACCAACGAGGAAATGTGAATTATTATGTTGATTATAATTCATGGAATTTTTTTAGGAGATAATACGTTTTTTTGTAAGGGAAAATCAAGTCTGATATTTCAAAGTGGAATTACATACTTCAGAAGCCTTTTTAAACCTCAAATATAAGTTATTCTGCAACAGGGTGATCAAATTAAGATCCTACATCTGAACAGAACACTAGAATGGACATTGGCATCGTAGCAACATGACATAATGGCTCTCTATGCTAAATGGACTCATGTCCTCTATCTGTTCCTCTGTCTCACCTCTATACCCACCCGTTCCTAGGCAGGGAGACAAGTCAGACAGCACCTTCATCGTCCTCAGTGGCCGCCTACGTTCTGTCATCGCAAAGGATGATGGGAAGAAGGCGTTGACTGGGGAGTATGGTCGCGGTGACCTCATTGGGGTGGTAAGTGTTCTAGAATCCCATATTATTTATGGGTTATGTATTTACCTCTAGTTTGGTCCCAGATCTTTTTGTGCTATCATGTCCATTTATTGTCACCCATTGTCATAGCATCTGGGACAAGACTAATTTAACTCGACATTCCAGAGATAGAACCCTTTATTAACTGTTGTTCATTTAACTTGTGTGGTGTCCTCAGGTGGAGGCCCTGACCCATATGAACTGAGCCACTACAGTACACGCAGTCAGGGACTCTGAGCTAGCCAAGCTGCCTGAAGGGGCCCTCAGCTCCATCAAGAGGAGGTATCCACAGGTAGTGACCAGACTCATCCATCTGCTGGGTCAGAAAATCCTGGGGAATATGCAGCAGGGTAACGGACCCTTGGCAGGTTAGTGTACATTCAAAACATGTGTGTGCCATGGGGATTGTGTGTCTGTGTGCCTGTGTGTGTGTGTTGTTCTTGTATTTTGTCTGTGTGCCTGTGTGTGTGTTGTTCTTGTATTTTGTCTGTGTTAACCACCCATGATGTCTCCCCCATACCACTGTGTTCCTTCCCCCTGTATGTAGCTAGTGGCCTGTTCCCCAGCAGTAAGTGGGATTCAGGGAACCCGGCCTCTAACCTGTCCACTGTGACCATCCTGCCTGTATCATTGGAGGTACCTTTAACAGCCTTCACACTGGAGCTGCAACATGCACTCAGTGCCATTGGTACGTACCACGCTAGTACTCCTCCAGTTCCACCAATCCCAGTGACTCAAACAGCTTTCCCATTGTGGGACAATAAAGTGAACTACTGGTCAACATTCAGTATGTACCATTTTTATTTATGTTGGTCCTTTAGGTCCCACCTTACTATTGACCAGTGACATCATCAAACAGAGACTGGGTGCTGCCGCACTTGACAGGTAGAAATGATGTCATAATGTCAGGCATGCACTCTCTTATCTGCTTTAGCACATTAGTGTCAAGATCAGCTCATTGTCATAGTTGATGAAAACACAAACACATCTCACCTCTCTCCTCTATAGTGTGCATGAGTACCGTCTGTCCAGTTGGCTGGGGCAGCAGGAGGACATCCACCGCATTGTTCTCTACCAATCAGACGATACCCTAACCCCCTGGACCCAGCGCTGCATCCGTCAGGCCGACTGCATCATCATTGTAGGACTAGGAGAGGCTGAGCCCACTGTGGGTGAGGTACAAAACGCATAGCGTTTTTAAAACTTTTTTCTTTAACTTATATGGGCTAGCGTCCCACCTGCGGGACATAGACAGTGAAATATCAGGGTGGAAAATTCAAAAACAACAAAATGTCATAATTCAACTTTCTCAAACATATGACTATTTTACACCATTTTAAACATACACTTCTCGTTCATCTAACCACATTGTCCGATTTCAAAAAGGCTTTACAGCGAAAGCAAAACATTAGATTATGTTACGAGAGTACATAGACAAAAATAATCACACAGCCATTTTCCAAGCAAGGACGTGTCAATAAAACCCAACACACAGTGAAATGAAGGACTAACCTTTGACGATCTTCATCCGATGACACTCCTAGGACATTATGTTACACAATACATGTATGTTTTGTTCAATAAAGTCCATATTTATATTCAAAAACAGCATTTTACATTGGCGTGTGATATTCAGAAAATGTATTCCCACCAAAACGTCTGCTGAATGTGCACATCAATTTACAAAAATACTCATCATAAACGTTGACAAAATACATAACAATTATTTTAAGTATTATAGATAGACTACTCCTTTATGCAACTGCTGTGTCAGATTTTAAAATAGCTTTACGGAGAAAGCACATTTTTCAATATTCTGAGTACATAGCTCAGCCATCACGGCGAGCTATTCAGACACCCGCCAAATTCGGGGCAACCTAAACTCAGAATTAGTATTAGAAATATTGTATTACCTTTGCTGATCTTTGTCAGAATGCACTCCCAGGACTGCTACTTCCACAAGAAATGTTGTTTTTGTTCCAAATAATCCATATTTATGTCCAAATACCGTTTTGTTCGTGCGTACAGATCACTTATCCAAAGGCATAACGAAAAGTCAAAATGTTCCATTAACGAAAAGTCAAAATGTTCCATTACCGTACTTAGAAGCATGTCAAACGCTGTTTAAAATCAATCTTTATGGTATTTTTAACGTAAAATTGCAATAATATTCCAACCGGACAACAGCATATTCATTCAAGAAGAAAAAGACGGAGGGGCGAGCTCGCGGGACCGAGCATATCCAATCCCTTTGTTGCCAGGCAGACCACTCAGTAACTGAGCTCCTATACTCTGCCCAGTGACAGGAAAATGCTCAAACCACTTTCTGAAGGCTTTAGACAGCCAATGGAAGCCTTAGGAAGTGCAACGTCACCCCACAGACACTGGAGCTTCGATAGAGAATCAAAAGAAGAACTACAATTCTCAGACTTTTCACTTCCTGCTTGGATGTTTCTCAGGTTTTTGCCTGCCATATGAGTTATGATATACTCACAGACACCATTCAAACAGTTTTAGAAACTTCAGAGTGTTTTCTATCCAAATATACTAATATGCATATTCTAGTTTCTGGGCCAAAGAAGTAACCTGTTTAAATTGGGTACGTTTTTCATCCGGCCGTGAAAATACTGCCACCTAGCCCAGACAGGTTAACCTTTATTTAACCGGGAAGTCCCATTCAGAAGACCTCTTTTTTACAAGGAGAACCTGAAGAAGGGCAGCTCAATAAAGAATCAACATATAAAACCTTATCTGCCTAATTGGAATTAGGATAGTCAAGGGACTACTTTGTTTAAAGCAATATCTTATCAAGTGAAATTACTGGTTGTGTGTGTGTGTGTGTGTGTGTGTGTGGATTAGTGAAGTGTAAAGGGATTCTTAATTAGCTTTGTTAGGTTTAACCCCTATTAAAGTAAGTCTGTTAATTAGGGGTTGAATGACTGATGCTCTAGCGTAATGAGGAAGGAGATTAACAAAGCTTGTCTCTTTTACCCTTTAGAGACAGACTTTACAGTGTGTTGCCTGTAAAATAAAAAATCTGGCAATGTTTTTTAGAACCCAATTCACACAGTCCCATTTTTACCACTTTCTTGCCAGGATAAGCCTTTATGTCTCCTGTGCACATGCCGGCATGTTTAGGAGTATGAGTAGATGTGGGCCGATGTGGACAGACATCTATTTTAATAAATCACCTGAATATTTTATTATTTTAATTTTACTTTTTTTATTTCACCTTTATTTAACCAGGTAGGCAAGTTGAGAACAAGTTCTCATTTACAATTGCGACCTGGCCAAGATAAAGCAAAGCAGTTCGACAACATACAAAAACACAGAGTTACACATGGAGTAAAACAACGTACAATCAATGACGCAGTAGAAAAAAATAAGACTATATACAATGTGAGCAAATGATGTGAGATAAGGGAGGTAAAGGCAAAAAAGTCCATGGTGGCAGAGTAAATAAAGTATAGCAAGTAAAACACTGGAATGGTAGATTTGTTATTTGAAGAAAGTTCAAAGTTAAAATATAAATAATATGGTGCAAAGGAGCAAAATAAATAAAATAAATAAATACAGTAGGGGAAGAGGAAGGAGTTTGGGCTAAATTATAGATGGGCTATGTACAGGTGCAGTGATCTGGGAGCTGCTCTGATAGCTGGTGCTTAAAGCTAGTGAGGGAGATAAGTGTTTCCAGTTTGAAGAGATTTTTGTAGTTCGTTCCAGTCATTGGCAGCAGAGAACTGGAAGGAGAGACGACCAAAGGAGGAGTTGGCTTTAGGGGTGACCAGAGAGATATACCTGCTGGAGCGCGTGCTACAGGTGGGTGCTGCTATGGTGACCAGTGAGCGGAGATAAGGGGGGACTTTACCTAGCAGGGTCTTGTAGATGACCTGGAGCCAATGTGTTTGGCGACGATTATGAAGCGAAGGCCAGCCAACGAGAACGTACAGGTCGCAGTGGTGGGTAGTATATGGGGCTTTGGTGACAAAACGGATGGCACTGTGATAGACTGCATCCAGCTTGTTGAGTAGGGTATTGGAGGCTATTTTGTAAATGACATCGCCAAAGTCGAGGATTGGTAGGATGGTCAGTTTTACGAGGGTATGTTTGGCAGCATGAGTGAAGGATGCTTTGTTGCGAAATAGGAAGCCAATTCTAGATTTAACTTTGGATTGGAGATGATTGATGTGAGTCTGGAAGGAGAGTTTACAGTCTAACCAGACACCTAGGTATTTGTAGTTGTCCACAAATTCTAAGTTAGAACCGTCCAGAGAAGTGATGCTGGACAGGCGGGCAGGTGCAGGCAGCGATCGGTTGAAGAGCATGCATTTAGTTTTACTTGTGTTTAGGAGCAGTTGGAGACCACGGAAGGAGAGTTGAATGGCATTGAAGCTCGTCTGGAGGGTTGTTAACACAGTGTCCAAAGAAGGGCCAGAAGTATACAGAATGGTGTCGTCTGCGTAGAGGTGGATCAGAGATTCACCAGCAGCAAGAGCGACATCATTGATGTATACAGAGAAAAGAGTTGGCCCAAGAATTGAACCCTGTGGTACCCCCATAGAGACTGCCAGAGGTCCGGACAGCAGGCCCTCCGATTTGACACACTGCACTCTGTCAGAGAAGTAGTTGGTGAACCAGGCGACGCAATCGTTTGAGAAACCAAGGCTACTGAGTCTGCCGATGAGGATGTGGTGATTAACAGAGTCAAAAGCTTTGGCCAGGTCAATGAATACGGCAGCACAGTATTGTTTCTTATCGATGGCGGTTACGATGTCGTTTAGGACCTTGAGCGTGGCTGAGGTGCACCCATGACCAGCTCTGAAACCAGATTGCATAGCGGAGAGGGTGCGGTGGGATTCGAAATGGTCGGTAATCTGTTTGTTGACTTTCGAAGACCTTAGAAAGGCAGGGTAGGATGGATATAGGTCTGTAGCAATTTGGGTCAAGAGTGTCACCTCCTTTGAAGAGGGGGATGACAGCAGCTGCTTTCCAATCTATGGGAATCTCAGACGACACGAAAGAGAGGTTGAACAGGCTAGTAATAGGGGTTGCAATAATTTCGGCAGATCATTTTGGAAAGAAAGGGTCCAGATTGTCAAGCCCAGCTGATTTGTAGGGGTCCAGATTTTGCAGCTCTTTCAGAACATCAGCTGAATGGATTTGGGAGAAGGAGAAATGGGGGAGGCTTGGGCGAGTAGCTGTGGGGGGTGCAGTGCTGTTGAATGCAGTAGGGGTAGTTAGGTGGAAAGCATGGCCAGCTGTAGAAAAATGCTTATTGATAATTCTCAATTATAGTGGGCTTATCGGTGGTGACAGAGTTTCCTATCCTCAGTGCAGTGGGCAGTTGGGAGGAGGTGTTCTTATTCTCCATGGACTTTACAATGTCCCAGAACTTTTTAGAGTTTGAGTTGCAGGAAGCAAATTTCTGTTTGAAAAAGCTAGCCTTGGCGTTTCTAACTGCCTGTGTGTATTGGTTTCTAACTTCCCTGAAAAGTTGCATATCGCGGGGGCAGTTCGATGCTAATGCAGAACGCCACAGGATATTTTTGTGTTGGTTAAGGGCAGTCAGGTCTGGGGAGAACCAAGGGCCATATCTGTTCCTGGTTCTAAATTTATTGAAAGGGGCATGCTTATTTAAGATGGTGAGGAAGGCATTTAAAAAAAAAAAAACAGGCATCCTCTGCTGACGGGATGAGGTCAATATCCTTCCAGGATACCAGGGCCAGGTCGATTAGAAAGGCTTGCTCGTTGAAATGTTTCAGGGAGCGTTTGACAGTGATGAGTGGAGGTCGTTTGACCGCTGACTCATTACGGGTGCAGGCAATGAGGCAGTGATCACTGAGATCTTGGTTGAAAACAGCAGAGGTGTATTTAGAGGGCACGTTGGTTAGGATGATATCTATGAGGGTGCCAGTGTTTGCGGCTTTGGGGTTGTACCTGGTGGGTTCATTAATAATTTGTGTGAGATTGAGGGCATCAAGCTTGGATTGTAGGATGGCTGGGGTGTTAAGCATGTCCCAGTTTAGGTCACCTAGTAGTACAAGCTCTGAAGATAGATGGGGGGCAATCAGTTCACATATGGTGTCCAGAGCACAGCTAGGGGCCGAGGGGGTTCTATAGCAGGCGGCAACGGTGAGAGACTTGTTTTTGGAGAGGTGGATTTTTAAAAGTAGAAGTTCAAATATACACCATCAAAAGAAATCCATTATTCATTTGTTTTAAGAAACATTCAAAGAATAATGAAATGCATTTTCAAATGAACAGAATGGAATATTTTGAGCTTAATTATGTTATGCCGCCATGTGCAGCCATGGTGGCATCATCCAAATGAAATCATGTTATTTTGTTCATTTAAACAGACAAAACACACCTACCCTAATTACAGTCAACACCCATATATTTTATAGTAAGAATATAATGGAATATTAACGAATAAAATACAAAGAATATTTTTTCCACACACAACTGTCATATAAAAAAAAGGTGATATTTTGAAACTGAGCCCAAGGCAAGCTCATGATTTTTTTAAATACACGTTTCGTATCTTTTCTACCCTCACTCTGTTTTGTTAAGGAGCAGGCATACGGTCTTACATTGAGTCTCTTCATCATGATACCCATAGAAAAGAATAGCTTGTGATCATATTTCAAACTCCACAGGCTTTTGGACTATTTCATTCTCTGCTGTCTGATTGCTATGAAGGGATAATATTGATGGGCACCCAATCCCTCTTATACAGTGTACTTCTTATAAAGCTACTACTGAATGTTTGAACACATGTGGATCTGGTCCAATAGTTTATTATTACATGATGGATAGGACGTTGTGTGAGATGCAGCTTGTGACAGAAGACTTTAGAGTTTCACAGCTATTTGTATTTCCAGATAACATTTCCACCCAGCTGTCAGGGACATAATGACTTGGGATGTGTTGCAGATGGCTATGGGGCTCTGGTCCAAAGTAGTGGCCTATATAGGAAATAGGGTGCCATTTGGAAAACAACCTTAACTCCACTGTGGGTATGACCCTGTTGTCCCTGTGCTGTGGCCTCTGTCCCCTAGTTGGAGCGGATGCTGGAGGGCAGTGCTGTGCGGGCACAGAAGCAGCTGGTTCTGCTGCACAGGGAGGATGGTCCCCCGCCCCAGGGCACTGTTGACTGGCTCAACATGAGGAGCTGGATCTCCAAACACCTGCACCTCTCCTGTCCACACAGGGTCTTCTCCAAGAGGAGCCTGCCTAAACTGGTACCTTGTGTGTATATATATATATATATATATATATATATATATATATATATATATATACACACACACACACACAGGGACACACAGGCAGGCAACGCAAGCGCACACACACACACACACACTTTTCCAAGAGCAGCGTGTCCAAGCTGGTACACACACACCTCAGCCAGAATAATCCCAGCTCCTCTCACTAGGGAATATTCAACCTACTTCTTGGTCTTGGTTCAATCTGCTTCACTGCTCATATGATGTAGGTCTCAGAAAGAAGCCTGTAAAGGACAGCCTTGACCTAGTCTGTTTCCCAAATGGCACCATGTTTCCTATATAGAGTACTACATAGCACTCAAAAGTAGTGTACTAGGGAATAGGGTGCCAATTGGGATGAATCACTAGTTTGCAGACTCTTCCCCTCTACCTCTGGTCTTGTGTTCCTGCTGTGGTCCTGTGTGGTCATCCTCAGAGAGAGATGTACGAGCGTGCTTTCCAGAAGCCTCCGGACTGCCACTCTGACTTCAGCCGTCTGGCCAGAGTACTGACAGGCAACACCATCGCCCTGGTGCTAGGGGGAGGGGGTGCTAGGTACTGCTACTCTCTCTTTACCTCAGACTCCAGTGTAACATGCTCATGAACATGCAGCACCATCAGTAGGACTTTTGAAGCTGATTAGATATGTAATCTGCAATAGTCATATAATGATTTATATGCTGCAGATTGTTACAACTCTGCAATTATTTAATCCCATGTAATGGTTTTTCCACGTTTTTTGCCTAACTTTAAATTTATAGTATAGTGCTCTTAGTGCTCTGTTTGCTCTGCATTCCTCTCTCCTCTGTCTCCCTTGCTGTGTTTCTGTGAGGCCTGTCTTTTGATGATGGCCTTTGTCTGTCTTGTCTACTTTCTGCTTCTCTTTCCTTTCTGCTCTGGCATGTCCAGGAGCTGGGTCAAGGTGGGTACTACTCACCCACTCTAGTCCCCTAAATACTGCTCTACTTGAATGTCCACTAAAGGCTTCTTAGGCTGAACACCCCCCCTTCTACTACTCACACACTGACTGTGCTTATTGTACAGTGTCATTTTTTGGAATCTGTAACCGTGGTCTGTGTTCCTCTATCCAGGGGCTGTTCTCAAGTTGGCATCCTGCGGGCGATCAATGAGGCTGGAATCCCTGTGGACATGGTGGGTGGCACCTCCATCGGCTCCCTGATGGGGGCGCTGTACGCTGAGGAGAAGAGCAGCAGCCGTATGAGGGTTCGCGCTCGCGAGTGGGCCATGGTGAGTAGGTACAGGACCACAATGAAAATAAGTCGGTAGACTGTGTTTAGCATTTTTGATGATTTTTTATGTATGTATTGTTGTACTCCAGTGGCTGAGACAACTATATATTTTAAATATGTCAAATAAATTTCAAGGAGCTGGGTTAAATGCATTAGAGAAGTTTACTGTAATGTATCTCTCTCCCCTCTCCATCCCTAGGGCATGGGGTCCATCTTCAAGAATGTGTTCGACCTGACGTACCCTGTGACCTCCATGTTCTCTGGGGCTTCCTTCAACAACAGCATAAGCTCTGTCTTTAAGGACAAACAGATTGAGGTGAGACTGCGTAGGTTATACTGTAGTCCACTCCCAATGACAGGATTCCATTTCTAATAGTGACAGGATTTTTTTGTGGTTAATATGAACACATGTCCCGAATTGTGCGGGACAGTCCTGCATTTTGGCCCTTTGTCCCGCAACCAAACAATCATGTCCCGCATTTTATCAACAAATTCAAACACCACTAATTTAGAAAAAAAATGTTGATTTGTCCCGTATTTCAGTCAGACATTCCAACTTGTCTCTTGCATTCACATTGCACGTATGAAAAGATATAGAGTTCCTTCAGAAAGTATTCATAGCCCTTGACGTATTCCACATTTTGTTGTGTTACAGCCAGAATTCAAAATTGATTCAAACATTTTCTCACCCATCTACACACAATATTGCATAATGACAAAGTGAAAACATGTTTTTAGGAATTTTTGCAAATGTATTAAATGAAATACAGAAGTATCTAATTTACATAAGTATTCACACCCCTGAGTCAATACATGTTAGAATCACCTTTGGCAGTGATTACAGCTGGGAGTCTTTCTGGGTAAGTCTCTAAGAGCTTTGCACACCTGGATTCTACAATATTTGCACATTATTCTTAAAAAAGTATTCATGATCTGTCAAGTTGGTCATTGCTAGACAGCCATATTCAAGTCCTGCCGTAGACTTTCAAGCAGACTTAAGTCAAAACTGTAACTAGGCCACTCGGGAACATTCAATGTCATTTTGGTAAGAAACTCCAGTGCATATTTGGCCTTGTCTTTAGGTTATTGTCCTGCTGAAAGTTGAATTTGTCTCCCAGTGTCTGTTGGAAACCAAACTGAACCAGGTTTTCCTCTAGGATTTTGCCTGTGCTTAGCTCTATTCCGTTTATTTTTATTTAAAAAAAACTCTATAGTCCTTGCCAATGACAAGCATGATGCAGCCTCTATAGTCCTTGCCATAACATGATGCAGCCACCACCATGCTTGAAAATATAAAGAGTGGTACTTAGTGATGTGTTGTGTTGGATTTGCCCCAAACATAACACTTTGTATTCAGGACATAAAGTTAAAACTTCTTATGGGCAGGTGGGACGGTAGCGTCCCAACCTGGCCAACATCCGGGGAAATTACAGAGTGCGAAATTCAAACTACAGAACTATCAATATTTAACTTTCATAAAATCACAAGTGTAATACTTCAAAATAAAGCTTAACCTCTTGTTAATCCAGCCGCTCTGTCAGATTTCAAAAAGGCTTTACGGCGAAAGCACACCATGCGATTACCTGAGGACAGCGCCCCGCATCCAAAACCATGAAAAACATACTTCAACCAGGCAGGTGCGACACGAAAGTCAGAAATAGCGATATCGAAAATGCCTTACCTTTGATTATCTTCTTCTGTTCGCACTCCAAAAGGTCCTAGTTACATCACAAATGGTCCTTTTGTTCGATAATGTCCTTCTTTATAACCATAAAAACTCAGTATAGCTGGCGTGCTTCAGTCAATAATCCACCCAGTTTCCCTCCATCAAAATGCATACAAAATGAACCCCAAACGTTACTAATAAACTTTTCCAAACATGTCAAACAACGTTTATAATCAAACCTTAGGTACCCTAATACATAAATAAACCATACAATTGAAGAGACGGAGAATCGTTATTGTCTTTACCGGAGAAAAATACCAAATAATGCACTCTCATTCACGCGCTTGAAAACACTACAGCCAAAATGGGAGCCACCTAGAAAAACTACAATTTCTGGCTCATTTTTCAAAAACCAGGCTGAAACTCTTTCTAAAGACTGTTGACATCTAGTGGAAGCCTTAGGAACTGCAATCTGGGAGGACTTCGCCTTATAATAAAAGTGCCAGCCATTGAAAATAGTGGTAGGCTGAATTTTTTGGGGGGGATGGTTTGTCCTCGGGGTTTCGCCTGCCATATCAGTTCTGTTATACTCACATTCTTTTGACAGTTTTATAAACTTTAGAGTGTTTTCTATCCAAATCTACCAATTGTATGCATATCCTAGCTTCTGGGCCTGAGTAACAGGTGGCTTACTTTGCGCACGCTTTTCATCCGGACGTGAAAATACTGCCCCCTACCCAATAGAGGTTAAATTCTTTGCCACATTTGCAGTTTTACTTTAGTGTCTTATTGCCAACAGGACGCATGTTTTTGGAATATTTGTATTCTGTACAGGCTTTCTTCTTTTTACTCTGTCATTTAGGTTAGTATTGTGGAGTAACTACAATGGTGTTGATCCATCTTCAGTTTTCATCTATCACAGCCATTGAACTCTGTAACTGTTTTAAAGTCAACATTGGCCTCATGGGGAAATCCCTGAGCAATTTTCTTCCTCTCCGGCAACTGAGTTATTGATACACCATCCAAAGTGTAATTAATAACTTCACCATGTTCAAAGGGATATTCAATGTATGCTTCTTTTGTTGCTTGGGCGCTATACCATATTTACCGTATACCGGGGTATTTGAAAATAGCCACGGGATGGTTTTTCAATACTATCAATACTGTTTAAACTATTTCATTCAACTTTTTCAATAAATTGTAATATTTGTAGCTACTTTTTAAGTAAATACCTGCAGTCAACTTGTGCAGTACGTTAGGAGATAAAGCAGATCGTTCTTCATTTTACCTGTCACATTATTTTACATTATGAAGCTTACTGTAGTTCCCCAGAGCTTAGACAGTTTGTTTATAAATAGTACATCGGGAGAAAGTGGGAGCAGGTGAGTCCAGCTGTGTATTGACAGGGGTCGCATTTTATATTGAAAGTCAAGTCAAGTGTTTTTTTTGCTTCAATCGAGTGATCAGGGACATGCAACTATAGTTTTCCTTCAAAGAAAACACATTAGTGCAACACATTTGGCCAAAAAATAGCTTAAATTTCATCAGATGACAAGTAAAATGAGCTTACAATGAAAAAGCAAGGTATTTTTTGCGAAAACAATGCATGTCCATCATATTTCTAGAGCGTTGTCTGCTGATAGAATGCCATTTCATGAATTCTCATCCAAGTGGAAAAGTGCAGCTGAAGCACAAAATGAGTCTGATGCTGACCAGAAATTCCAATAAGAAGCATTTTATATCTGTTTATACAAAACACAGCAAGATATTTCTTATGCGTTTTATTTTTTTCTTGTGTGAAAAACACAGAATTCGGTGTTAACGCGACCCCTTGACTTGCTAGTAATCTAAGTAAGCAGCTGAATTAATAAGGTTACAGAGCATCATATTGTGTTAGCTTTCTGCCATGTTTAACTTCTTTGGGATAGGGGGCGGTATTTTGACGTCCGGATGAAAAGCGTGCCCAAAGTAAACTGCCTGCTACTCAGGCCCAGAAGCTAGGATATGCATATGTTAAAATAATGTCTGTGAGTATAACAGAACTGAAATGGCAGGCGAAACCCCGAGGACAAACGATTCCCCCCCCCCAAAAAAATATCATCCTACCACTGATTTCAATGGCTGGCACGGAGAAATCGTGCCGGATTGCAGTTCCTAGGGCTTCCACTAGATGTCAACAGTCTTTAGAAAGAGTTTTAGGCTGGTTTTTGGAAAAATGAGCCAGAAATTGTAGTTTTTCTAGGTGGCTCCCATTTTGGCTGTAGTGTTTCCAAGCGTGTAAATGAGAGCACGTTCTTTGGTATTTTTCTCCGGGAAAGACAATAACAATTCTCCGTCTTAAATGTTATTGTTTATTTGCGTATTAGGGTACCTAAGGTTTGATTATAAACGTTGATTGACTTGTTTGGATAAGTTTATTGGTAACGTTTGGGATTCATTTTGTATGCATTTTGAAGGAGGGAAACCGAGTGGATTATTGACTGAAGCGCGCCAGCTAAACTGAGTTTTTATGGATATAAAGAAGGACTTTATCGAACAAAAGGACCATTTGTAATGTAACTGGGACCTTTTGAAGTGCCAACTGAAGAAGATCTTCAAAGGTAAGGCATATATTATATCGCTATTTCTGACTTTCGTGTCGCAACTCCCTGGTTGAAAATTATTTGTTATGCATTTGTGTGCTGGGTGCTGTCCTCAGATAATCGCATGGTTTGATTTCGCCGTAAAGCCTTTTTGAAACCTGACATGGCGGCTTGATTAACAACAAGTTAAGCTTTATTTTGATGTATTGCACTTGTGATTTCATAAGTTTAATATTTATAGTAATTTAATTTGAATTTGGCGCTCTGCAATTTCACCGGAAGTTTTCAAAATGGGACGCTACCGTCCCACTGATCCGCAAGAAGTTAAGAAGTCAAAGCCCTTGAAACCATCAAATCCTCCTCTCCACCCTCTCAGGGTTGGCTGTCTCAGGCTCTGCACACTCCTGGATTGCATCCTACCTGGCAGGTCGCTCCTACCAGGTGGCGTGGAGAGGATCTGTCTGCACCACGTGCTCTCACTACTGGTGTCCCCCAGGGCTTGATTGTAGGCCCTCTGCTCTTTTCTTTTTACACCAAGTCACTTGGCTCCGTTATATCCTCACATGGTTTCTCCTATCATTTCTATGCGGACAACACTCAACTTCTCTTCTCCTTCCCCCCTTCTGACACTAAGGTGGCAGATATCTCAGCTTCAGGGCTGACCCTATTTAGTTGAGTGGCCGATTGTTTGGTCAATAGGCTGGTGGTCGACTGAGATTTCTTTAGTTGAGCAGTCGAAAAATACCTTTTTTTAATCATGGCACACGAGACACCTGTCTGATTCGTGCCCATCTCAGTGGACTGACTAATCCATTGCGGAGGCCACGGGGATGGCAAAGTCCATCACTCTAAGACAGGCATTGGCAATGTAAGGCATGCATGCTGCGAGGGTATTTGCCTCTGCACACCAAGAAATGTTATAAAATAAGTGAAATTGCATTTGTTTCCATTGCATTTGTTCTCCATAAATGGCTACTGCTTTGGACATGACACCGTTTGTGTGAGAGAGTATTCCTTAAGCCTACGGTATGTGTGAAGATAATGTGTCTTGGGTATAATTTTCAAATGTTGAGTCAAGGAGGGCTTAGATGCACAAGGCACATCTCTCTCCAGAATGCACTCTTTCTGACAATTTGTGTGCATTCCTTGTTTCATAACTTCATTGTGTGAACTGTTTTCCCTTTGATTGTTAGTTTGATTGTCTATCAATTCACCATTACATATGTCGTGACGTGACTATCATTAATGTGATGATGGTTATTTTATAAAATCAATTAACCTGTTGGGGATAGGGGCCAGTATTTGCACGGCCGGATAAAAAACGTACCCGATTTAATCTGGTTACTACACCTGCCCAGTAACTAGAATATGCATATAATTATTGGCTTTGGATAGAAAACACCCTAAAGTTTCTAAAACTGTTTGAATGGTGTCTGTGAGTATAACAGAACTCATATGGCAGGCAAAAACCTGAGAAGATTCTGTACAGGAAGTGCCCTCTCTGACCATTCCTTGGGCTTCTAGGCTCTCTTTATTGAAAACTGAGGATCTTTGCTGTAACGTGACACTTCGTACGGCTCCCATAGGCTCTCAGAACCCGGGAAAAAGCTGAATGATGTAATTCCAGCCCCAGGCTGAAACACATTAGCGCCTTTGGTAAGTGGTCTATCAGTGGACCATCAGACTGAGGCTCGTGCACGAGGGGATCCCATGTTTTTATTTTCTCTCTCTTTGAACGTAAACACGCTTTCCCGGTCGGAATATTATCGTTTTTTTACGAGAAAAATGGCATACAAATTGATTTTAAACAGCGGTTGACATGCTTCGAAGTACGGTAATGGAATATTTAGAATTTTTTTGTCACGAAACGCGTCATGCGCGTCACCCTTCTTTACACTTCGGATAGTGTCTTGAATGCACGAACAAAACAGAGGATATTTGAACATAACTATGGATTATTTTGAACCAAACCAACATTTGTTATTGATGTAGAAGTCCTGGGAGTGCATTCTGACGAAGAACAGCAAAGGTAATAACATTTTTCTTATAGTAAATCTGACTTTGGTGAGGGCTAAACTTGGTGGGTGTCTAAATAGCTAGCCCTGTGATGCCGGGCTGTCTACTCAGAATATTGCAAAATGTGCTTTCACCGAAAAGCTATTTTAAAATCGGACATAGCGATTGCATAGAGGAGTTCTGTATCTATAATTCTTAAAATAATTGTTATTTTTTTGTGAACGTTTATCGTGAGTAATTTAGTAAATTCACCGGAAGTTTGCGCGGGGTATGCTAGTTCTGAACGTCACGTGCTAATGTAAAAAGCTGTTTTTTTATATAAATATGAACTTGATTGAACAAAACATGCATGTATTGTATAACATAATGTCCTAGGTGTGTCATCTGATGAAGATCATCAAAGGTTAGTGCTGCATTTAGCTGTGGTTTGGGTTTATGTGACATTATATGCTAGCTTGAAAAATGGGTGTCTGATTATTTCTGGCTGGGTACTCTGCTGACATAATCTAATGTTTTGCTTTCGTTGTAAAGCCTTTTTGAAATCGGACAGTGTGGTTAGATTAACGAGAGTCGTGTCTTTAAAATGGTGTAAAATAGTCATATGTTTGAGAAATTGAAGTAATAGCATTTCTAAGGTATTTGAATAACGCGCCACAGGATTCCACTGGCTGTTACGTAGGTGGGACGATTTCGTCCCACCGACCCTAGAGAGGTTAATTAGGTTTAACTATTACGTGATTAAATTAATCATGTAACAATTAACTCATTAGCAATCTTGGGGCACCACGGAAGTTTGTTTAATGAGTTACCATTTCCCGAATTAACTCAAGAATATATCGGAATATCATTATCATACCAGTCATCCATCAATCATTTATTACCTCATATCAGTCTCATTCTGAACGTCATTGATTTCAAATCTGCACGAACCCTAGTCTAAATGATGATTCAGCGATACACAAATTGGCTTAATTAATTATTTATTTATTTACTAACTAACTAACTAACTGATCACACAGAATTACATAAACACACATACAGGATAGATTATATGTTGAACTGATTACTAACATAATGCAATGAAAAGTCCCTAGTGGACTAACCCGATATGACAGCTTCTTCCACAATAGAGAGGGGGTGGGGACAGATAAAGAGCGGGAAATACATCATACATACAGTTGGAAACCTATGCTCATGGGAATGTGAACACTTTGCACATTGTCACGTCCTGGCCAGTATAAGGGTTAATTGTTATTGTAGTTTGGTCAGGACGTGGCAGAGGGTATTTGTTTTATGTGGTTCGGGGTGGTGTGTTTGTTGAAGGGCGTTTGATTTATTATTTCCGGGTTTTGGTTTATGTTCTATATTTAGGTATTTCTATGTTTAGTCGAGTGAGTGTATTTCTATGTTAGGTTAATGGGGGGGTTGGGACTCTCAATTGGAGGCAGGTGCTTCCTCGTTGCCTCTGATTGAGAGTCCTATATATGGGTAATAGTTTGGTGTAGGTTTTGTGGGAGATTGTTTATTGTCTAGCATGTGTGAGCCTGAGAAGACTGTTTCGTTGATCGTGAGTTCGTTTTGTTATTTTGGTGTTTCATTGAGTTAATAAAAGTTCAAGATGAGCAACCACATACCTGCTGCATTTTGGTCCTCCTTTCCCAACGACAACCGTGACACACATGAACGACCGCTCATTCAAAAATAATTGTAATGTTTATATTTACGCTTGTATGTCTTTGTTGTCTCTCTCTGTTGAAACCACTCAATCCGTCTACAGCGAGTAGTTCGATGCAAGTCTCTGGTTGTTCACCAGAGGTCACAATGTCCTTAGTAGTTGTAGAAGGCTTTCTTTGTCTCTGAGTGTTCGTTAGACTGGATACATCAAAGGTACATACACGGTGGTCCTCGGTCGAGTTTACTAGGCTACTGGTATTTAAACAGCTGCAGACTGAATGTTCCGGTATATTCCCTATCCTCTTCACTCGCGAGTTCCAGAGGGTCCCACCATTTTCTGGTCTTGTAGTTTTAAACTATTTGTCACATATTCAGCTCGTGCTGCACGTATGCTGGTCTGGTAGTTTTAAACCATTTTACATGCCAGTAGCAACCCGGCAATGTACTGGTCTAGTGGTTGATTATTCAGGGTACAGATAGAACCACTTTACACACCGGCAGCAACCCGGCATGTTTTGGTCTGATATGTTAATTATTTAGGAATCCTTTATAAGCCCTCTGGCAAAAGGGGCATTCCATCCTTTTGGCATAACAGGTCCTAATCCAGGCACTTGTCATCTCCCGTCTGGATTACTGCAACTCGCTGTTGGCTGGGCTCCCTGCCTGTGCCATTAAACCCCTACAACTCATCCAGAACACCGCAGCCCGTCTGGTGTTCAACCTTCCCAAGTTCTCTCACGTCACCCCGCTCCTCCGCTCTCTCCACTGGCTTCCAGTTGAAGCTCGCATCCGCTACAAGACCATGGTGATTGCCTACGGAGCTGTGAAGGGAACGGCACCTCCATACCTTCAGTCTCTGATCAGGCCCTACACCCAAACAAGGGCACTGCGTTCATCCACCTCTGGCCTGCTGCTACCTCTGAGGAAGCACAGTTCCCGCTCAGCCCAGTCAAAACTGTTCGCTGCTCTGGCACCCCAATGGTGGAACAAGCTCCCTCACGACGCCAGGACAGCGGAGTCAATCACCACCTTCCGGAGACACCTGAAACCCCACCTCTTTAAGGAATACCTAGGATAGGATAAAGTAATCCTTCTAACCCCCCCCCCCCCCTTAAAAGATTTAGATGCACTATTGTAAAGTGGTTGTTCCACTGGATATCATAAGGTGAATGCACCAATTTGTAAGTCGCTCTGGATAAGAGCGTCTGCTAAATGACTTAAATGTAATGTAAATGTAATGTAAATGTAAATAATGTCTGGGCTCACATGGGTGTCATTAATAACTGGGTAAAACTTCATTTGAAAAACAATTATCTAATTTAGAAGGCTAAAATCACATTTCATCTTTTCACAAATAGATTTATGTTTAATCATATAAGTTTTACAACATTTAGATGTAACTGACATATATTGTGAAAGCTCTTAAAGTTAATGTTTCTGTTATAACGTCTTTAATGATATCACAAAACAATAAATTATCTGACATGATTGTTCTTTAACCTGTTAGGGCTAGGGGGCAGTATTGACACGGCTGGATAAAAAACATACCCGATTTAATCTGGTTACCACTCCTACCCAGTAACTAGAATATGCATATACTTATTACATATGGATAGAAAACACCCTAAAGTTTCTAAAACTGTTTGAATGGTGTCTGTGAGTATAACAGAACTCAAATGGCAGGTCAAAACCTGAGAGATTCCTTTACAGGAAGTGGCCTGTCTGACCATTTCTTGAACTTCTTTGCCATCTCTATCTTTTACAAAGGATCTCTGCTCTAACGTGACACTTCCTACGTCGTCCATGGGCGCTCAGAGCCCGGGGAAAAAACAGAATGTCGTCATCCCAGCCCCAGGCTGAAACACATTATCGCCTTTCTCAAGTGGCCGATCAAGGGACTGTGGGCTTAGGCGCGTGACCTGGCCGCCCCCGTCTTTGTGATTTTTTTTCCTCTGTTTGCCGAAAAGGAGATTCCCGGTCGGAATATTATCTCTTTTCTACGAGAAAAATGGCATAAAAATTGATTTAAAACAGCGGTTGACATGCTTCGAAGTACGGTAATGGAATATTTTGAATTTTTTTGTCACGAATTGCGCCACGCGCGCGACCCTGATTTACCATTTCGGATAGTGTCTGGGACGCACGAACAAAACGCCGCTATTAGGATATAACGATGGATTATTTTGGAACAAACCAACATTTGTTATTGAAGTAGCAGTCCTGGGAGTGCATTCTGACGAAGACAACAAAAGGTAATCAAACTTTTATAATAGTAAATCTGATATTGGTGAGTGCTAAACTTGCCGGGTGTCTAAATAGCTAGCCCGTTATGGCTGGGCTATGTACTTAGAATATTACAAAATGTGCTTTCACCAAAAAGCTATTTTAAAATCGGACATATCGAGTGCATAGAGGAGTTCTGTATCTATAATTCTTAAAATAATTGTTATGCTTTTTGTGAACGTTTATCGTGAGTAATTTAGTAAATTGTTAGCAAATTCCTCCGGAAGTTTGCGGGGGGTATGCTAGTTCTGAACGTCACATGCTAATGTAAAAAGCTGTTTTTTGATATAAATATGAACTTGATTGAACAAAACATGCATGTATTGTATAACATAATGTCCTAGGTGTGTCATCTGATGAAGATCATCAAAGGTTAGTGCTGCATTTAGCTGTCTTCTGGGTTTTTGTGACATTATATGCTAGCTTGAAAAATGGGTGTCTGATTATTTCTGGCTTGGTACTCTGCTGACATAATCTAATGTTTTGCTTTCGCTGTAAAGCCTTTTTGAAATCGGACAGTGTGGTTAGATAAAGGAGAGTCTTGTCTTTAAAATGCTGTGAAATAGTCATATGTTTGAAAAATTGAAGTTTTTGTATTTTTGAGGAATTTGTAATTCGCGCCACGCCTATCATTGGATATTGGAGCAGGTGTTCCGCTAGCGGAACGTCTAAATGTAAGAGGTTAACAAACCATCTCCCTTTTTTCTGCCATTTTTAAACGATTCAAGCTCACCCTCTTCCTCTCTGTCTCTCTTAGCCCTCCTCTGCCTCTATTCTTCCCTCCATTCATCCTCCGTATTCCAAGTATACATCTACTTATGATAATACTGCACTTCTCCTGACATACATCTTGTTCTTGCCTTCTCAAGGGATGCCATTTAACCGGCTGTCACAATCTCTGTACAATCTGCATGAACCCCTCGGGATGTAGCACTCAACAGTGCATCCCACTTGTAAAGCAGCTGTTTTGTCTTGATGTTCTTATTTATCAATAGCTACTGCGACACTTTTCCATTTCGACAGTTGCTATCCATTGGAGCGCTGCGATTAGATTATCAAAATTCTGGGGCGGGGCTTAGCGAAGGGTCAATTGGAGGCTGCATTTTATGCATTTCTATAATGATATTCAATAGGCTACATCTGTCGGTACAAACTTAGGATGTCAATTACATTTTTATTGTGCTCTTACCCTATTCAAATTTACATAAGGTCAAACAAATAAGGTGAAATCCTCTGTGTGGTGGTTTTAGATGATCCTCGCTTCATTTGCCTTTCCCCCTCTTGCTCCTCCTACTGTCCTAGGACCTGTGGATCCCTTACTTCAACGTCACAACGGATATCACTGCTTCATCCATGAGGGTTCACACTGACGGTCTGTCTGGCTTTACTCTCTGTCTATGTCTATGTACTAAGGGTTCTGGTTAAAAGTAGTTCACTATCAAATCACATTTTATTTGTCACATGCGCCGAATACAACAGGTGTAGACCTTACCGTAAAATGCTTACTTACAATGCAGTTCTAAGAAAATAGAGTTAAGAAAATATTTACTAAATAAACTAAAGTATAGTGAATAGGATGTCATTTGATGCGTGCCCTGGTCAAAAGTAGTGCACTATATAGGGAATAGGGTTCCATTTGGGACATTTCATCTAGCTCTTTGACTCTCTTGAAGTATTAAACCTCAGCATTCCCTCCTCTTGTAAGTTCCCTGTGGAGGTATGTTTGTGCCAGCATGTCACTGTCTGGGTACATGCCTCCCCTCTGTGACCCCAAAGACGGACACTTACTCATGGACGGTGGCTACATCAATAACCTGCCTGGTCAGTTTTCATATGACCATGTCTCAAATGACTATAAAACATGAAATTAAAAGTCAGCATACTTATAATACTGTACAAGTTAGAGACATTAACTTGCATGTGATGTACAGTACACAGTAGATGCCATGGTTATTGGCCAGTCTTTACCTCTGTCTCGCTCTCTGTCTATAGCTGACGTAGCTCGCTCCATGGGGGCCAAAGTAGTGATAGCCATCGACGTGGGCAGCCAGGACGAGACTAACCTCACCAACTACGGCGACTCGCTGTCTGGCTGGTGGCTGCTATGGAAACGCTTCAATCCCCTGTCAGAGAAAGTCCAGGTGAGTAAGGGGGCTGCTAGAAAACCCAGTATACTTCAGGGTTATTTAGTTGACAATGAGTAATATCTTGGTTGTTGTTCACAACAGATATATCTAGTCCGTTTTTGGACATTTTTCTGGGTAAGCCCTGTAATTGGATTCCTGTCATTGTTTGCTACTTTCCTTTGTTTGTGTAAGCTTGGAGGCCTACCTGCACTCCAATGTATTTGTGTGCTCTAATCCACTATAAAGGTCCTGAACATGGCTGAGATCCAGACCAGGTTGGCCTATGTGTGCTGCGTTCGTCAGCTGGAGTTGGTTAAAGACAGCGAGTACTGCGAGTGCATCCGGCCGCCCATCGATCGCTATGGCACCTTGGAGTTTGGCAAGTTCGACGAGATCGCTGTGAGTAGCCCTCTGTTTCTCACTGGCGGCATCCCAAATGGCACCCTCTTCCCTATATAGTGCACTGCTTTTGACCAGAGCTTATAAAGTAGTGCACTATTTAGAGAACAGGGCGCTATTTGGGACACAGACACCTTAGCTGTGTCATCATGATCTCACCTAATCCCCCTGTCTCTGTCTCAGGAGGTGGGCTACCAGCACGGTAAGACAGTGTTTGACATGTGGAGTCGTAGTGGAGTTGTGGATAAGATGATGAAAGACAGACATCAAGAGGAATTTCACAAGACCAAGAGCTGCAATGTGAGTTAACAAGTTACACAGACAGCTTCCTAACTGCACCATACCTAGTTTCTATTTCTGATGTATTTCATCAGCTTTTCCAACCCTTACTCCAACCCTTGCGCACCTCTGGTTCATGTTGTGTTTTGATATGGTTTTAACTTTAATTTCTGACTGATTGCTTCCAACACTCGCTGTTAGGAACATGTTATGAACTGGAGTGTAGCAGTTTCCTAATTTACGGTAGCAACGGTCATCAAAATTGTTAAAAGATTTTGAAAACAATTCTAATAAATGCAACAGTTGGACATTGGATGTAGATTCTCTAAACTTTTAGAATTGTTATAATCCATCAGTTAATGACAAACTTTGTACTGGCACAGACAAATAATTAATGGAGTTCAGGGATTTCGGTGGGAATTCAGGTATTACATTTGTCAAATTTCAGTTTTTTTTCTTAGAATGCACTCGCATATAAATTGTCTTATTGTATCAGGTAATTTTTTTATATTGTGTGTTAAAATAAAGAAAATTATATGTACCTAATTTGCATAAATACACAGGCTGTATTTACACATATTAATACATTAACATAAAGAGGTGGAACAGGGCTGCAACCACCATGTCACTATAATCGTTGCTAATTTACAGTCGCCAATAAATGTTCCTTTGGACTTTGTTGACTTAGCCTAGGACCCAGCCTGTTTCTGCTCTCTTGCCAATTCCCTATTGAATTGTCATGCCAATTGTTTGCCGTGACAAGGAGTTGGCAAGATGGCAGAAAGAGATTTGAGACCAGGCTATTATTGACTGCCTTTTGTGATCCTCGGTCTGTGTGTCTCTCAGGTGGTCACATGTCCCAATGCCTCCTTCACTGATCTGGCAGAAATTGTCTCTCGAATTGAGCCTGTCAAACCAGTCCTGGTGGAAGGTGAGAGGAACGGACACACACACACACCTACTGTACCTTTCTGATTCCAGTGTTTTTCGCTCTTTGTCCCTCAGAGTTATCAGACGATTACCAGACGGACTATGATGAGGAGGCCAGGGAAAGTGCTCTCTCCGACTTTGACATGTCTAATCCCAACAGTGGAGCGGAACACACAGAGGGGGAGGAGACTGCAGACACAGCTGACACAGTATGTACAAGTTTGAGTTCCAATTGGTCCCCTATTCCCATTCGGAATGCACATGTAGACCCACTGAAGCAGGATCCAGTATTACCTTCACTAAAGTTAACTACTAAATAAACAAAGAACCAAGGAATTCTCAAGAAGAAAAAAAAAAGTCAAGAGATCAGTTTTACAAAAACATTGTTTTCCTTGTTTAATCTCCTACAACTACTCACCTCTTTTCATTCAGTTTCATGTTCTCTCTCCATCTTCCTATCGCAGGATGAAGAGATTCAGATCAGGGTCCGACATCACCAAACCAAACGGCCACCAAACCGCTCAGACAGTGTTGATGATCCATAACACCCATCATATTCATGATGCACAGTTTCTCTGTCCGGTTGACAATGTCTAGACATTATTATTATGTTAGGATGTTTATCATTTTTAAGCTGTTATGTTGTATTATGATCAAGGTCATAGCATTTACATTGCAAAACAATCATATCATTCTTCTAGTATTTACATTATACATGGTATTGTTGTTTTAGAGTGAATGTCTTACTTTAATCATGTAGAATATGTATTGCTATTTACATTGTTAGAAAGGAAACTGTTGAGTGCCATATTATCAGGGATTTGTGTGTGATACCTAACAGTAGATGTATTTTTTTCTCCTTCCCTTTCTTTAGATTGCTAAGGAAAAGTAGAGTAGAATGTTTTAGTCAGGATTATGGAACATCTGTAGTACACTACTAAGAATAAAAGGTGGAAGAGTAGCAGAAAATAGATCATACTTTGATATGATTTTGCAAACACTATGGTTTTGTCCTTTATGATTTGAAAACTGATGATTTAACCCATAAGAGTCTAAGCCGGGGAGGTTGTACTAAGCTATATGGAATTGTTTTAATGAGGTCATACCATCATTTAGCTATTTGATTTGGAATTATAAGACCCCTGGAAGTATAAAACAATATATAAACAAATAATTGTGGGCCTTACTGCTATTAGCCCATATAAACACATTGAACAACAGATAGTACCCCAAAAAATCAAGAGGAAGTTTGTTCTGAAGTGTCTGTCCTATATCTGAGAGATATACAGTATAAGAAAGATGTAAAAAACATATGAATAAAAATGTTTTCTATGCCCGTAACCCCTTATTTTTGTCACTAAACAGTGTTCATATAGTGCCTTCGGAAAGGATTCAGACCCCTTGACTTTTTCCACATTTTGTTATGTTACAGGCTTATTCCAAAATGGATGCAATTGTTTTTTCCCCCTCATCAATGTACACACAATATCCCATAATGACAAAGCCAAAACAGGTTTTTAGAATTTTTTTCAAATGTATAAAACACATAAGTATTCAGACCCTTTACTAAGGAAATTACAACAGTAAAAATTAATTTGTCATACCTGGCTTTCAGCCAATCAGCATTTTGGGCTCAAACCACCCATTCAGTGCTCCTGAGTGGCGCAGCTGTCTAAGGTACTGCATCTCAGTGCTAGAGGCGTCACTACAGTGCCTGGTTCGATTCCAGGCTTTATCACAACCGGCCGTAATTGGGAGTCACATAGGGCGGCCCACAATTGGCCCAGCGTCGTCCGGGTTAGGCCATCATTGTAAATAAGAATTTGTTCTAAACTTACTTGCCTAGTTAATTTAAGGTTAATAAAAAAATATATATATAATAAATTGCACTGATTAATGTTGATCAATAATAGCATAGCATTTGATGATACAGTTTACATAGCTTTGTAAACTCAACTCCGTCCAGAAATCTAAACCAGAGCTACTGTTTACATTACATTAGCCCAGGGGTTATTAAACTTTTTTAGCTCGAGACCCAAATGAGAAATTGGGCTGCCCCAAATCGTCCTCCAATGACCCAAATGAATAACAAGTAGTGCACTTTCGTAAATTGCTTCCAGTGTGTCTGAGTGGTTTTGGGTTGTTCGTAAATTCGGAGCGTTCGGCAGGTTGATCAGAGCGTTCTGACCTCACATTGGCAGTGAAGCACCCAAACTATTGACAAGTTGGCTCGCTTGGTAGCTACATCCAGACAAAATTGCGAGAACCTCACTAACCATTTTGCTCGCCCTATCAGAGCTGGTTGGGCTGTTTTCATGTTATCTAGAGCGACTGTAAACGTGTTGCTGGCAACAATTGAATGACGGTTTTTTTTTGGCCCACGTTTACTGCGCGTTTGTAAATGCATTAGTTATTCTGCGCCCTGGCACTCAGACGAGAGTGCTCTGAAATCGGAGTAGATAGTTACAGTGAATTTACGAACGCACCTAGCTACCTACCTCACGTGCCTGTTATGAAATACGTATTTATGTTTTATTATGACATCTCAATAGAACGATATAGATCACTACAGGATATTGTCATACGCGTGGCAGAAACCTATTGAAAATCGCGGACGATAAAACAAATGTCGTGCAGCAAAATACAGGGCAGTATGCAGTCAGCGGATACAGAGCAGCCAAGGAAGCTGACTCTGGAAGAGCAGCGACTCCGCATACAACAATTAGGTAAACGTTATTTGTCCACCGGTAGGCCTATTTCTGAGGGATAATACATGCACGTTTAGTGTAAACATTCAAAAGATAACTAAGTGAAGTTCTAAACCACTGTAGCCTAGATAGATATCGAATGCCTTGCTGTCAGTCACACCTTGACACAATTATTGATTCCGTGTTTGCCATGAGGTCACATCGGCAAAGAGCTCCTGTACATTTTGTAAATATTTCTATAACTAATTAATTTTGGGCATTTTTTCCCCCTGCAAACACTATTTAAAAAATCTCTCTCATATATATATATATATATATATATATAATATATATATATATATAATATATATATATAGCGTTTTAATATCAGAATCCACCACGGAGTTTCAAAACTGAAGTTGGCAAGCTAGCTAATCTGTTAGCTGGCAATTGTTTTTGATTTGAATGCCAGCCATCTGTCCGGGTTTGGGATGGAGAAAAGCCCGAAAGCAAGACGGCCGATGTGTTCACTGTAGTAAGGAGGACTAAGTAACACGGCTACTATTGAATTGTTAATGAAATGTAGCGTGCTTTCTGGCGTAGCCCCACTCAAGTGGGTGCTTCATTTTGGTAGTAGTGAAGCCTAGCTAGTTTGCTACACCTACAACGGTGTCCATGAACTGCAGTTGCTGAGCTCAAACTTCATCAGTCCTACTATATAGACACCCCAAACACAGACGACGAGGCACCTTAAATGGCTGCCTGCCACTGGACTTGCTCCAGAGACCATTGCGCCCCTCCTTTGACCACCTTCCGATGTTGCATGACTACTCAAGTCATGAACTTTCCGACCGTATCATTAGCTCAAACAATCGTATCCCCGTGGACCGGTTCATACCAAAAACATTATCCACTCAGGCTGCAAAAGCATCGTTTTTCATCCTTAACTAGATTTAATGGCGGGAAAATAGTAATACTTTCTTTAGAAAAACACAATTTTCCACAATAATGCTACTTCCTGATGACTTGCACCATGCATTCAGCCAGGGGTAAACAACAGACTGCTGCAACTGTATTGGCTGAACGCAACTTGGGACAAGCGTTCCTAGGCATTAGCCACTTTAGCATGGTGGTGGAAAAAATAGTTTCATAAAGAAAGTACACATATTTCCCTATTTTTTTCCCCCCGCCTTCTCGCCATTAAATTGAGTTAAAGAGGAAGTCTACGCCTTTACTGACTGTATAGAGAATGTTTTAGGTACGAACCGGTCCACGGCTGATACAGTGTGTGTTTTTTTTCATGCTGCATACGATGCGTTTGGACGCAGATGGAAACGACTCAATATCACCATCTGCCGGTCTTTGAGCTGTCCTGTTATGACCTTCCATCTCATGAATGATGTTTTCTAAATTGCTTGTCTTTTTAGTGTTGCTTTCAAGTGCTTTGATATTCTTTGTAATTAATAGCGCTATAAAAGTTGAATAAATTATTCTTATTAAAATACTTTTATTGAAAAATATATGATAGGCAACATAAAATCTACTCCATTTTTTATTCACATTATTTAACCAGGTAGGCTAGTTAAGAACAAGTTCTCATTTGCAACTGCGACCTGGCCAAGATAAAGCAAAGCAGTTTGACACATACAACAACACAGAGTTACACATGGAATAAACAAACATACAGTCAATAGTACAGTAAAAAAAGTCTATACAGCATGTGCAAATGAGGTAGGATAAGGGAGGTAAAGGCAATAAATAGGCCATGGTGGCGAAGTAATTAAAATATCAATTAAACACTGGAATGGTAGATGTGTAGAAGATGAATGTGCAAGTAGAGATACTGGGGTGCAAAGAAGCAAGATAAATAAATACA
This sequence comes from Salmo salar, assembly GCF_965601325.2. Lineage (NCBI taxonomy): Eukaryota > Metazoa > Chordata > Actinopteri > Salmoniformes > Salmonidae > Salmo > Salmo salar. The sequence continues at coordinate 37,019,900 of NC_138310.1, read as the reverse complement.
GTATGGGGATGAGGTAGTTGGATGGGCTATTTACAGATGGGCTATGTACAGGTGCAGTGATCTGTGAGCTGCTGTGACAGCTGGTGCTTAAAGCTAGTGAAGGAGATATGAGTCTCCAGCTTCAGGGATTTTTTCAGTTCGTTCCAGTCATTGGCAGCAGAGAACTGGAAGGAAAGGCGGCCAAAGGAAGAATTGGCTTTGGGGGTGACCAGTGAGATATACCTGCTGGAGCACGTGCTGCTATGGTGACCAGTGAGCTGAGATAAGGCGGGGCTTTACCTAGCAGAGACTTGTAGATGACCTGGAGCCAGTGTAACAGTATAGCTTCCGTCCTTCTCCTCGCCCCTACCTGGGCTAGAACCAGGGACCCTCTGCACACATCAACAACTGACACCCACGAAGCATCGTTACCCATCGCACCACAAAAGCTGCAGCCCTTGCAGAGCAAGGGGAAAAACTACTTCAAGGTCGTCACCGATTGAAACGCTATTAGCGCACACCACCGCTAACTAGCTAGCCATTTCACATCGGTTACACCAGTGGGTTTGACGACGAGTATGAAGCGAGAGCCAGCCAACGAGAGTGTACTGGTCGCAGTGGTGGGTAGTATATGGCGCTTTGGTGACAAAACGGATGGCACTGTGATAGACTGCATCCAATTTGTTGAGTAGAGTGTTGGAGGCTATTTTGTAAATGACATTGCCGAAGTCGAGGATCGGTAGGATGGTCAGTTTTACGAGGGTATGTTTGGCAGAATGAGTGAAGGATGCTTTGTTGTGAAATAGGAAGTCAATTCTAGATTTAATTTTGGATTGGAGATGCTTAATATGAGTCCGGAAGGAGAGTTTACAGTCTAACCAGAGACCTATGTATTTGTAGTTGTCCACATATTCTAAGTCAGAACCGTCCAGAGTAGTGATGCTGGATGGGCGGGCAGTGATCGGTTGAAGAGCATGCATTTAGTTTTAGTTGTGTAACAGTGTAGGTTCCGTCCCTCTCTTCGCCCCAACCTGGGCTCGAACCAGGGACCCTTGCACACATCAACAACTGACACCCCACGAAGCATCGTTACCCATCGCGCCACAAAAGCCGCGGCCCTTGCAACGCAAGGGGAAACCCTACTTCAGGTCTCAGAGCAAGTGACGTCACTGATTGAAACGCTATTAGCGCGCACCACCGCTAACTAACTAGCCATTTCACATCGGTTACACTTGCATTTAAGAGCAGTTGGAGGCCACAGAAGGAGAGTTGTATGGCATTGAAGCTCGTCTGGAGGTTAGTTAACACAGTGTCCAAAGAAGTGCCAGAGATGTACAGAATGGTGTCGTCTGCTTAGAGGTGGATCGGTTGAAGAGCATGCATTTAGTTTTACTTGCAACAATTTCGGCCGATAATTTTAGAAAGAGAGGTTCCAGATTGTCTAGCCCGGCTGATTTGTAGGGGTCCAGATTTTGCAGCTCTTTCAGAACATCAGTTATCTGGATTTGGGTGAAGGAGAAATGGGGGAGGCTTGGGCGAGTTGCTGTGGGGGGTGGAGGGCTGTTGATCGGGGTAGGGGTAGCCAGGTGGAAGCATGGCCAGCCGTAGAAAAATGCCTATTGAAATTCTCAATTATAGTGGATTTATCGGTGGTGACAGTGTTTCCTAGCCTCAGTGCAGTGGGCAGCTGGGAGGAGGTGCTCTTATTCTCCATGGACATCACAATGTCCCAGAACTTTGTAGTTTGTGCTACAGGATGCACATTTCTGCTTGAAAAAGCTAGCTTTAGCTTTCCTAACTGCCTGTGTATATTTGTTCCTATCGTCCCTGAAAAGTTGCATATCACGGGGGCTATTCGATGCGAATGCAGAACGCCACAGGATGTTTTTGTGTTGGTCAAGGGCAGTCAGGTCTTGAGAGAACCAAGGGCTATATCTGTTCCTGGTTCTACATTTTTGAATGGTGCATGCTTATTTAAGATGGTGAGGAAGGCACTTTTAAAGAACAACCATGCATCCTCTACTGCCAATCAAATGCTCTTTAGATTTCAATTATTTTATTCATCACTCCTCTCTCATTGACTTCTGTTCCCTGTATATGATGTTCAGAGCGGCAGACCCAGGCAGAGTACAGTGCTGCCAAGGAGATTTTAGAGAACGATCAGAAAGCCCCACGAGGTGGAAGGACCCTGAGCAGATCACTGCCCAAGCCAGGACTGTCAATGGAGGTACATATACACTGAACAAAAATATAAAACGCAACATGTAAAGTTTTGGACCCATGTTTCATGAGCTGAAATAAAAGATCCCAGAAATGTTCCATAAGCACAAAAGCTTATTTCTCAATTTTTTTGTATTTTTTTTTTGCACACATCTGTTTACATCCCTATTAGTAAGCATTTCTCCTTCGCAAATATAATCCATCCACCTGACAGGTGTGGCATATCAAGAAGCTGATTAAACAGCATGATCATTACTTGGTGCACCTTCTGCTGGGTACAATATAAGGCCACTCTAAAATGTGCAGTTTTGTCACACAACACAAAGCCACAGATGTCTCAAGTTTTGAGGGAGTGTGCAATTGGCATGCTGACTGCAGGAATGTCCACCAGAGCTGTTGCCAGAGAATGTAATGTTAATTTCCCTACTATAAACCACCTCCAATGTCATTTTAGAGAATTTGGCAGTAAGCCCAATAGCCTCACAACCGCAGACCACATGTAACAATGCCAGCTCAGGACCTCCACATCTGGCTTCTTCACCTACGGTATCATCTGAGACCAACTACCCAGACAGCTGATGAAACTGTGGGTTTGCACAACTGATTGTTTTCTGCACAAAACTGTCAGAAACGTCTCAGGGAAGCTCTTCTGCGTGCTTGTTGTCCTCACCAGGGTCTTGACCTGACTGCAGTTTTTTGTCGTAACCGACTTCATTGGGCAAATGCTGACCTTCGATGGCCACTGGCATGCTGGAGAAGTGTGATCTTCATGGAGGAATTCCTGTTTCAACTGTACTGGGCAGAAAGCGTGTATGGCATCGTGTGGGCGAGTGGTTTGCTGATGTCAATGTTGTGAACAGAGTGCTACATGGTGGGAATGGGATTATGGTATGGGCAGACAAAATCTACGGACAACGAACACAGTTGCATTTTAACGATGGCAATTTTAATGCACAGAGATACAGTGACGAGATCATAAGGCCCATTGTCGTGCCATTCATCCAACACCATCACTTCATGTTTCAGCATGATAATGCACGGCCTTATGTCGTGAGGATCTTTACACAATTCCAGGAACTGAAAATGTCCCAGTTATTCCATGGCCTGCATACTCACCAGACATGTCACCCATTGAGCAAGTTTGGGATGCTCTGGGTCGATGTGTACGACAGCATGTTCCAGTTCCCACCAATATCCAACAACTTCGCACAGCCATTAAAGAGGAGTGGGACAACATTCCACAGGCCACAATTAACAGCCTGATCAACTCTATGCGAAGGAGATGTATCGCTCTGCGTGAGGCAAATGGTGGTCACACTAGATACTGACTGGTTTTCTGATCCACGCCCCTACTTTTTTTTTAAGGTATCTGACCAACAGATGCATATTTGTATTCCCAGTCATGTGAAATCCATAGATTAGGGCCTAATGAATGTATTTATATTGACTGAATTCCTTATATGAACTGTAACTGTAATATTTTTGCATGTTGTGTTTATATTTTTGTTCAGTTTAACTTCAACTCAGGCAGAGAGAGAGAGGTGGCAAGCTTGTAATGACCTGTGCGTGCGTAGACAATATTAGCTTTGTATGAAGGCATCACATTTTTGGGAGAGCCCAGTTGTATATGCCGGCTTGTACATAATATGCTTGCATATCTCTGTGCGTAGAGCATTGTGGAGCGGGAGAAGCGTAGGCGGTGTACTCTGATAGAGCAGCACAACGGGTTGCAGTGTTCCGTGAGGGGTAAGGGGTCTCAGCTGCTGGAGATGGAGCAGGCCATGAAAGCCCTGGTGCTGGACTCCAATACGGACGGAGACGAGCAGCACTACGACCAGGTGACACTATATAGGGGAAAGGGTGTCATTTGACAGACTCAATTGTCCCCAAAAACTTAGAAGAAAGCAAAAGTCAAGGTTTAGCACCATGGACAGCACCACTCACACAGTTCTTACTGTTCAGTTTAGTTTATTAGGATCCCCATTAGCTACTGCGCATGCGGTAGCTACTCTTCCTGGGGTCCACATAAAATGTATGAATACAGTTGAAGTCGGAAGTTTGCATACACTTAGGTTGGAGTCATTAAAACTCATTTTTTCAACCACTCCACAAATTTCTTGTTAACAAACTATAGTTTTGGAAAGTCGTTTAGGACATCTACTTTGTGCATGACGCAAGCAATTTTTCCAACAGTTTACAGACAGATTATTTAACTTATAATTCACTGTATCACAATTCCAGTGAGTCAGAAGTTTACATAAACTAAGTTGACTGTGCCTTTAAACAGCTTGGAAAATTCCAGAAAATTATGTCATGGCTTTAGAAGCTTCTGATAAGCTAATTGACATCATTTGAGTCAATTGGAGGTGTACCTGTGGATGTATTTCAAGGCCTACCTTCAAACTCAGTGCCTCTTTGCTTGACATCATGGGAAAATCAAAAGAAATCAGCCAAGACCTCAGAAAAAAATAGACCTCCACAAGTCTGGTTCATCCTTGGGAGCAATTTCCAAATGCCTGAAGGTACCACGTTCATCTGTACAAACAATAGTACGCAAGTATAAACACCATGGGACCATGCAGCCGTCATATCGCTCAGGAAGGAGACGTGTTCTGTCTCCTAGAGATGAACGTACTTTGGTGCGAAAAGGCCTCTCAGCAAGGAAGATGCCACTGCTCCAAAACCGCCATAAAAAAGCCAGACTATGGTTTGCAACTGCACATGGTGACAAAGATTGTACTTTTTGGAGAAATGTCCTCTGGTCTGATGAAACAAAAATAGAACTGTTTGGTCATAATGACAATCGTTATGTTTGGAGGAAAAAGGGGGAGGCTTGCAAGCCGAAGAACACCATCCCAACCGTGAAGCACGGGGGTGGCAGCATCATTTTGTGGGGGTGCTTTGCTGCAGGAGGGACTGATGCACTTCACAAAATAGACGACATCATGAGGAAGGAAAATGATGTGGATATATTGAAGAAACATCTCAAGACATCAGTCAGGAAGTTAAAGCTTGGTCGCAAATGGGTCTTCCAAATGGACAATGACCCCAAGCATACTTCCAAAGTTGTGGCAAAATGGCTTAAGAACAACAAAGTCAAGGTATTGGTGTGGCCATCACAAAGCCCTGACCTCAGTCCCATAGAAAATTTGTGGGCAGAACTGAAAAAGCATGTGCGAGCAAGGAGGCCTACAAACCTGACTCAGTTACACCAGCTCTGTCAGGAGAAATGGGCCAAAACTCACCCAACTTATTGTGGGAAGCTTGTGGAAGGCTACCCGAAACATTTGACCCAAGTTAAACAATTTAAAGGCAATGCTATGAAATACTAATTGAGTGTATGTAACTTCTGACCCATTGGGAATGTGATGAAAGAAATAAAAGCTGAAATAAATAATTCTCTCTACTCTTATTCTAACATTTCACATTCTTAAAATAATGTGGTGATCCTAACTGACCTAAGACAGGGAATTTTTACTAGGATTAAATGTCAGGAATTGTGAAATAATGAGTTTAAATGTATTTTGCTAAGGTGTATGTAAACTTACGACTTCAACTGTACATGACAAAGTACAGAACAGTAATAGACAACAAAAAATTAAATAACAGTTATATGTGGGAAAGACACCAAGAGACAACAAAAATAGTATTTACACACTTCATATATACAGGACAATTTAATTAAATCTTTAAAAAGAGGAGAGGCACTGGAGTCGGTGTGTGAATGGCCTTGTGCAAGTTGACATTGAGTGACCATGACTTGTTATGATACCCAAGTGAATGATGTCTAGGATCCAATCATTAACGCAGCACAGTAATTGGCTTGATATGTTTTTTATTGTTGACATTTCTGTCTTCCATGGCAGCGTGTGAGAGAGCTGGAAAACAGTCTAGAAAAGATGACCATCAAAATCACAGAGGCTGAGAGGATCCAAAAAACCTACCTGCAAGTCTGTGACCACCTACATCGGGTCTGTAACACTATCACATTCACAGATAGCCTTTTTTTGTGGACATTGAATGAAATAAAATTGTTAACATTGAATTCAAGTCTCCCTTGGGAGATATACTCCAGTCAGTGTAATCCCAAATCAACAGACTAGTGTGACTAGGTAGGACTGGCAAAGTGGCTCAAATGGCATCCTATTCCTTATACAGTGCACCGCTCTTGACAAAAGCCTTATGGGTCATGGTCAAAAGTAGTGCACTACAGAGCCATCTATTTAGATAGTTGGGCCAGTGCAGTTTTTAGATTATGATGCATTTACATGACACTTCAATGTTCTATGGCAGCCATGTTAGCTCCCCATTAACATTACATAGGGAATATTTAAACAACACTACAACTGAATGTCTAGAATTAGAACAATATTCAACATTGTAAATATATGGCTCTGGTGCACTATGTAGGGAATAGGTGCCATTTGAGACGCAGACAAATCTAGCGCCAATGTAACCTGGGGTTGGGTTGTTTGTTCCTGGTTCAGGAGGTGCGTGAGATGCCCATGGCTCTGGATCAGCTGCAGAACTCAGTGGTCAGCGGGCAGACAGAGCTGGGAAAGGTGGCCCACATGTCTCACACCGCAGTGGCTGCTGTGGACTGCACTAAGGTAAGGCAAATCGGGGGTCCAGTAACTTTTAGCCCCCACTTGCCTATTTTGGGATGTTTTCAATTGTATAACATAACATTACCTTCGGTTACATGTCTTTGTATGATTGGGAGAAAAAAAGAAGAAAAAAAGGTAATGCTCGTTTGAATACCAGCCAGGATGTGTGCATGTCTTTTCCCACTACAATAGTAGGATGTGTGTATGTCTGTTTGTCTTTCGCCTCGAGTCAGCTGGTTCAGATGGAGAGGCAGCTAATGGTGGAACGCAGGATGATGGAGAAGGAGTTGAGTGAAAGGAGAGGAGTGAAAGAGAAGGAGGTGGAGGGTCGGCTGGAGAGAGAGAGGGAGGGAGAGCGACGAAGCAGCAAAGGAGCTCAGAAGTTGAAAGAGCAGGTGAGAGAGAAAGAGACAGAGGGAGGGAGGGAGAGAGAGCGAGCTGGACCTGTGGGGAACAGAGAGGGAGAATGAGAGATAGAGAGAGGGATGAAGCTGTGTGGAACAGAGAGCGAGAAAGAGAGGGAGGGAGGGAGAGAGAGCAAAAGAATGAGGGAGGTAGGGAGGTAGGGAGAGGGATGGACCTGTGGGGAACAGAGAGAAAGAGGGTGAGAGAGAGGGAGAAAGAGGGAGAGAAAGAGAGGGATGGGAACAGAGAGTGAGAAAGAGACAGAGGGAAAGAAAAAGGGAGAGAGGAAGACAGAGGGATGGACCTGTGGGGGAGAGAAAGAGGGAGGGATGGGTCTGAGGGGAACAGAGATAACAAGAGGGAGGGAGAGAGGGAGAGAGAGAGAGAAAGAGAGAGAGAGATGGACCTGTGGGGAACAGAGAGCTAGAAAAAGAAAGAGCAATTGAAAGGGAATATTGAAAGTGAAAGAACACTAGTCAAGAGCTGGAATGGGCAACTATGATGGGGCCACAAAAAATCTGAACTCATCATGAGGGGCCACAGTGACTCACGGGTCTGCATACCCACACCCATACCCACACATGCAGTCTGAGCTGGCCCTAAGCAACATTTTGTTGGGGATACCTTGCAAGAATGTATTTTTTGCAGCCCTCACTTGACAGCGGAGAGAGAGAAAAAAAAAAACGTTTTAGAGTTAATTTCCTGCAATTCTACACATTTTGCCATGTGAGAAGATTTTGCAATTTTATAATTCATTTCATTCAATTCTACACATTTTGCCATGGGGCGGAGAGAAAAGGTAGCAGTTTTTAATATAATATCTGAGTGAGTGGCTAACAAAATCAATGGAGGCCCCCGTTTGGTAATTCGACCATGATTACTACTGGCAGCTAGACTAACTTAACAAACTAAAAAATGTTAGCTGACATGGGCTACTTGAGTGACTGTCAGTGACTGATATGAGAAAAACTGCTGATGCACAACCAATTTTTGAAATTGTAACTTGTGTATTATACTATTCTAACTCTCAACAGTAAGTTGAGACCCCGACTGAGTAAAACAAATAAATAATAAAATAAAAATCGGAATTGATCCGCAGGCTTACAAAAGAGGGGTTCCCCACAGGCCGCCAGTTGCCCATCTCTGGTCAAGAAGGATGTCTATTGCAGTCAATGAGCGTTGTTGTTTTGCAGGTTCGAAGAGGGACTATCAGAGAGGGACTGGCTGAAGAGACAGCTCATATCAGAGGTACTATGACAGGGGATCTTTCAAATAAATACAGTGAATACTAAGCATCAGATCACCCATGTCCAGATAGTACTCTAGCTTGAAGGCAATAATATTCTGAATCATACATCATTTGCATGAGAAAAGGCAATATGCGTACATACAACGATATCCATTTTCAGCAGGCTGCTTGTTTTCATGTGCTCACATTTTATTTCCCCATGTTGAGCAGGGAGATTATGAAATTATGCGTGTCTGTGTTGTGTTCTCCTCCTGCAGCCCAGCAGACCACCCCTGTCTCCTCTACTCCCCAGTCCATAGTCAAACTGGTGGAGGATATTGATGCTCTGAGAGAAGCTCTCAGCTGCACTGATCTGCAGGTATGGTGGCCCACGTGGATAATTTAGCCCTATTATATGCAGTATCTAATAAGCACTCTAATAAGCAACGCAATACCTATTATTCATCTTACCTTTTTATGTAAGCCATAACTTTATGTAACTTTATATCCCGTGACACATTGATGTAGGTGTTTCATTTTGTTGAGTTATATTGCAGTCAGAGGAGCCTAGTGAGGGGGAACGGTTCATAATAATGAACGGAATAGAGTAATTGGAATGGTATTAAACACATGGAAACTTTGATGTGATGTTTGATGTGTTTGAGACCTTACATGAAAACCACATGAATTTCACGTGAACACGTGAAGTGTTCCATAAACACGTTCTCATGTGATCACGTGATCTTATGTGAAGTTAATGAGATAACGTGACAACATGTAAAGCAACATGTGATAGCATGAAACTACACATATGAAAACGTGATCACTTGTTACAGAAAAAAACAAAGGTAGTGAAACAAACCCCAAGACTGGTAACTTGCCTGATAGTCTCTGAACAAAAATGTAATCCACACTGGTATAAGGCTTCAAAAGTGTTTAACAGGACAACGTTTCTCCCCCAAACTGGGTCTTTGTCAGGGCTAATTGCTCACCAAGTACCACTGTATATACGTGGACTTCCTGGGCTGCCGAACTTGAGTTGGGCATCCTGTCAACATGGCAGTCAGGTGCTGGTAGTCTCTTTGAGCTGACTATGTGTCCACCTCTTCACCTGTTTCTCTGTCCACTGTGTAGGAGCTGGAAACACGGCTGGTCTCTCAGAAGGCCATAAGGGAGCAGCTGCACAACCAGATGACCCAGTGTGAGGAGCTGGTCAGGCAGAGCATGGAGACCTTGGCTGCCTTGGAGCTCCAGTACGCCCAGCTCAAGTTTAGCGTTGGACCCAGCTCTGACAGGTACAGTCGAGCTACACAGAAGAGTAGTTCTCCTGTGTCATCCATGGAAAGAGGAAAAGATCTGAAGAGACTTCAGATCTCGAGCCTCAGAACTTGTGGAGGAGAGAAGAAATACAACTGAGACTCACCCTGTTTATCTAAAGGTTTGAGCGGCTGAAGGAGGAAATGCAGGCGGAGCTTGAGCAGGAAGAGGAGCGTTGCAGCCATTGGGAGGACAAGCTTGAAAAGGCCCAATCAGTGCTGCATGGGGTGGAGAAGGGTGTCAACAACCTGTTCTTCAGGATGAGCTGCGTGCAAGTCAAGGTAGCCATTTATCCCCTTCTTTATATACAGTGCATTCGGAAAGTATTCAGACCCCTTGACTTGTTCCACATTTTGTTACGTTACAGCTTTATTCTAAAATGGATTAAATCATTTTTTCCCTAAGCCACTCCTGCCTTGTCTTGGCTGTGTGCTTAAGGTCGTTGTCCTGTTGGAAGGTGCACCTTTGCCCCAGTCTGAGGTCCTGAGTGCTCCGGAACAGGTTTTCATTAAGGATCTCTATGTACTTTGCTCTGTTCATCTTTCCCTTGATCCTGACTAGTCTGTGCCTCGACACAATCCTGTCTCGGAGCTCTACGGAGAATTCCTTCGACCTCATGGCTTGGTTTTTGCTCTGACATGCACTGTCAACTGTGGGACCTTATATAGACAAGTGTGTGCCTTTCCAAATCATGTCCAATCAATTGAATGAACCACAGCTGGACTCCAATCAAGTTGTAGATGGACAGTTCAGTCTCATCTGGCCCTTTTTTGGTCACCCTGAAAAACAAACCCCATGTCACCTATCAGCCAGAGGCTCTGTTCTTTTTCACTACCGTTGTCATTATACATGCCTGCCCTTGGTGATCTTAATCAGGAATAGAGAGGATTCTAAACCAAATGTCTCTGTCTTATTGTAGGACTCTCCCAGGGAGTTGGGGGGTCTGGATGCAATAGAGAAGCTGAGGGAAATTGGCGCCCGTCTGCCCACACTGCAGACCACAGCTTCAGAGAAGACTGAGGAAAACACAGCTGACCATGAGAAGGTGAAACACTGGTTTACTTTCTTTCCTCAGCCCTCATCTCTCTCTACCTCTTTTCTCTGAGCCTGAATCTCTCCCCTCTGATCTCACCCCTCTCCCCTCACCCCTCAGGTGTGGAGCTTCCTAGAGCAGAGCACCATGATGGAGCCCAGGAACTACAAGAGGGCCAGCAGCCCTGTGTATGACAGTACCTCAGAAGGTATGCTTTTTTGGGGGTGTATGGTTATGCATGGTTTTTCAGTATATTGTAAACAAAATCTTATTATTAACAGCAGGAAGCCATTGCTGTACATTTCCATAATGGCTGTTGAGTGCTTGGCTAATGGTGTTTGCTTGTTGTGTGCAATACCTCCGGTTCCACCTGCTCCTCACTGCTCCTTTCTGCTCCTCTCCTCCCTCTCAGATACATTCCAGTTCCGCAGTCAGGAGGAGGACTGCTCCATGTCCCGCGAGGAGATCAAGCGTCGCAGCATCCAGCTGATCGAGGTGCACCAGCCAAAGAAGAAAGCCCAGAGGAGCAACACTAAGAGCTAGAGACAAACTCCAGCTGTGGCCCTCTATATCCTACAGGGAGTAAGGCTGAGGAAATAATAAACAGGCTCATAGTATGATTTTACTTTCTTTGTTGTCTACTTTATACCTGAGTTTGTTACTGCTATGATTAAAGTGGAACTGACAGCGTTTTAGCTACATGAAATCCAATTAAAATCTGTTCATATACATCCCCAGGAAGAATGACACCTTTCATGATATCCAATTGGTAGTTATAGTCTTGTCCCGTCACTGCAACTCCCAACTTGGGAGAGGCAAAGGTCGAGAGCCAAACGTCCTCCGAAATACGACCCTGCCAAGCCGCACTGCTTCTTGACACACTGCTCGCTTAACCCGGAAGCCAGCCGCTCCAATGTGTTGGAGGAAACCCCGTACAGCTGGCGACAGAAGCCAGCGTGCATGCGCCCGGCCGCCACAAGGAGTCGCTAGAGTGCGATGGGACAAAGACATCCCAGCCGGCCAAATCTTCCCCTGACCCAGGACGACACTGGGCCAATTGTGCGCCGCCTCATGGGTCTCACGGTCACGGGCGGCTGCAACACAGCCCGGGATCAAACCCGGATCTGTAGTGACTCCTCTAGCACCAATCAGTGCCTTAGACCGCTGTGCCACCGGGAGGCATATGACACTTATTTTTTTTACATTTTCTGACAAACAAGTACTTAGATATGGTCATTTTCATAAATGTATAGAATGTTTGGGAATGATGTATAGTAAGGCTTTAGTGAAAATTCTATAGCAATACAGAGTGGGAAAGTGGCCATGTATATGGACAATTAATAGACACTGCAGTAAATAAAACCGAATAAAAATAGATGTCTTGTCCAGGACCGTTGTCTACGCAGACCGGTGTGCCATAGCCAATCAGAGCTACATTAGGCCTATATGCAAATAAGCCATTTGCCACATGGGCCTGCCATCATTCACTTTGAACTGGACTGTGTGTTTACAGGCAGTAGCAACAGCGTGACATTAGATTATAACGCATTTGCCAAAAGCCACTAAATACACCTGAATGGATTTCTGCAAATATGTAAATACCACGGGAGTCCATTTAAATTTGGAACTTCACAGTCCTATTGATCAAACAACAATGAAAAGGTAGGCTCTCTCTCCCTTCGTTATGCACATCAACAATAACAAGATCAACAACTAATGCTAGCCAGAATGAGATAAGCTAAAATCTAACGAGGGAACATTCAGTGAAGCTTTCAAACTGTTTTAACTAGTTGCCTGTCAAAATTGCACGAAACGATGGGGAATAGTAGCTTGCTCATCCTTCTGCAGCTTGCCTGCCAATGCATGCTTGTCCCAACCCATGTTTTGACAACATAATGGGAACATGCCTGCCCGCCCATTCGATCGATGCCAAATACATTTGATTGACAACTAAGAGATATGCTAATTGTGAATAACAGTCGTTCAAGTTCAGCATTGCTAGCAAAGTGATTCACATTTCTTGTTATCTAAACAAATGATACCTTGTATCTCTAACTGTAGCAACCAAAACACGATGTGAGTGGAGTCGGTCACTCACCGCCTCCTCCAATGACATGACATCCTCCCAGCTGCTAGCTAGCTAGATAATATTAGGCTCTGTGTTTTTAGCTTGCTAAATAAATAGCTCGCTACATAAATAGATACGCTAGCCCAGGGGTGTCAAACTTAATCACCGGACGGACCATATTGAAAAAACAATGAATTTGCGAGCCAGATATAGCCTATTTGTTTTTACAAAAAACGTGCAACTCCGATGCAAACTGGCTTTTGTTTCATGAGAAGAAAATGTCCCTTTTTATAATTTCCATTTATAGGATGCTGTATATAGCATTTTAACATATTAAAACAAGAGAGAGATCGTATTTGTCCAGCCTTTGCTGCTATGCTTGCAGATGTGCACAATATTCTGTGACCCTAATCAAAAAGTATTTATCAACTCCAAATAACAAAAATATGGCAATAGATTGTTGTTACATTTTAACTTGAAATATGTTTAAAAAAATGTTTCCACAGCTTGGATCACCTGTGTGGGTGAATGCAGCATTGCTGTATGGTGCACTCAAAATGTATGGTAGTTGAGTAGTCAGCCTAAGATACTACTCAAATGTTGCATGTTTCTCCTTTGCATGGTGTTTTGTTACAGGTTTAGTTTTTGGTTATTCATTGTCAAGCTTTAAAAACCTCTTAAGGATCGGACCTTTTTTTTCTTCAATTTTCGCCTAAAATAACATACCAAATCTAACTGCCTGTAGCTCAGGACCTGAAACAAGGATATGCATATTCTTGATACCATTTGAAAGGAAACACTTTGAAGTTTGTTTAAATGTTAAATTAATATAGGAGAATATAACACATTAGATCTGGTAAATTATAATCCCAACCCCAAAAAACATGCAGATTTTTTATTTTTTTGTACCGTCTTTGAAATGCAAGAGAAAGGCCATAATGTATTATTCCAGCCCAGGCACAATTTATATTTTGGCCACTAGATGGCAGCAGTGTATCTGCAAAGTTTTAGACTGATCCAATGAATCTGTTCAAAATGTTGTATTTAGACTGCCCAAATGAGCCTAATTGGTTTATTAATACATAATTGTGAACTCTCCTCAAACAATAGCATGGTATTCCTTCACTGTAATAGCTACTGTAAATTGGACAGTGAAGTTAGATTAACAACAATTTAAGCTTTCTGCCCATATCAGATACAGTTGAAGTCGGAGGTTTACATACACTTGGAGGTTGGTTACATACATACAGGTTGGAGTCATTAAAACTTGTTTTTCCACCACTCCACAAATTTCTTGTTAACAAACTAGAGTTTTGGCAAGTCGGTTAGGTCATCTACTTTGTGCATGACACAAGTAATTTTTCCAACAATTGTTTTCAGACAGATTATTTCACTTATAATTCACTGTATCATAATTCCAGTGGATCAGAAATGTACATACACTAAGTTGATTGTGCCTTTAAACAGCTTGGAAAATTCCAGAAAATGATGTTATGGCTTTAGAAGCTTCTGATAAGCTAATTGACATAATTTGAGTCAATTGGAGGTGTACATGTGCATGTATTTCAAGGCCTACCTTCAAACTCAGTGCCTCTTTGCTTGACACAGAAAAATCAAAAGAAATGAGCCAAGACCTCCACAAGTCTGGTTCATCCTTGGGAGCAATTTCCAAATGCCTGAAGGTACCATGTTCATCTGTACAAACAATAATACGCAAGTACCATGGGACCACGCAGCCGTCATATCGCTCAGGAAGGAGACGCGTTCTTTGGTGCGAAAAGTGCAAATCAATCCCAGAACAAGAGCAAAGGACCTTGTGAAGATGCTGGAGGAAACAGGTACAAAAGTATCTATATCCACAGTAAAACAAGTCCTATATCGACAAAACCTGAAAGGCCACTCAGCAAGGTAGATGCCACTGCTCCAAAACTGCCATAAAAAAAAAAAGCCAGACTACGGTTTGAAACTTTACATGGGGACAAAGATTGTACTTTTTGGAGAAATGTCCTCTCGTCTGATGAAACAAAAATAGAACTGTTTGGCCATAATGACCATTGTTATGTTTGGAGGAAAGAGGGGGAGGCTTGCAAGCCGAAGAACACCATCCCAACCGTGAAGCACGGGGGTGGCAGCATCATGTTGTGGGGGTACTTTGCTGCAGGAGGGACTGGTGCACTTCACAAAACAGATGGCAACCTGAGGACAGAAAATTATGTGGCTATATTGAAGCAACCTCTCAAGACATCAGTCAGAAAGTTAAAGCTTGGTTGCAAATGGGTCTTCCAAATGGACAATGATCCAAAGCATACTTCCAAAGTTGTGGCAAAATGGCTTAAGGACAACAAAGTCAAGGTATTGGTGTGGCCATCACAAAGCCCTGACCTCAATCCTATAGAACTGAAAAAGCTTGTGCGAGCAAGGAGGCCTACAAACCTGCCTCAGTTCCACCAGCTCTGTCAGGAGGAATGGGCCAAAATTCACCCAACTTATTGTGGGAAGCTTGTGGAAGGCTACCCAAAACATTTGACCCAAGTTAAACAATTTAAAGGCAATGCTACCAAATACTAATTGAGTGTATGTAAACTTCTGACCCAATGGGAATGTGGTGTAAGAAATAAAAGCTGAAATAAATCATTCTCTCTACTATTATTCTGACATTTCACATTCATTTTTACTAGGATTAAAGGTCAGTAATAATGAAAAACTGAGTTTAAATGTATTTGGCTAAGGTGTATGTAAACTTCCGACTTCAACTGTATGTCTATGTCCTGGGATTTGTTTTTGTTACTTACAACCTCATGCTAATCACATTAGCCTACGTTAACTCAACCGTCCCGCAGGGGGATACCGATCCCGTAGAGGTTAACTACTTTGCAGATATGAAACAAACAGACAATCATAATATACAGTACCAGTCAAAAGTTTGGACACACCTACTCATTCCAGGGTTTTTATTTATTTTGTACGATTTTCTACATTGCAGAATAATAGTGAAGACATCAAAACTATAAAATAACACATATGGAATCATGTAGTAACCAAAAAAGTGTAAAACAAATCAAAATACATTTTAGAGTTGATCGATTCTTCAAAGTAGCCACCCTTTGCCTTGATGACAGCCTTTTACACTCTTGGCATTCTCTCAACTAGTACGTTATTTGCTGCCTCCACCCATTCGGGATGCACTGTTTTAGGTTCAATGACATTTGAACAAAAAAGGACGACTGTAACTAAGTCTGGGAATGTCAATACAATGAAACTAACAAGGGCAATGATCCCTAGTCATTCATAACGTGGCTAATAGGCTAGCACACATGTGTCAAACACAAGGCCAGCAGGGCTGAATAGGACACACAAGCGAGTATAAATGAGTCAACAGTTGAGTCATCTACTTTACGAAATTACAGCCTGATTACAACTTCAATTGTGCTGCTTTTGTGTCCTGTTGACAGCGTGCAGCGGAGGGAAAGTGTACAGACACAAGCCGCGGTCTTGCTAGGCTACTAAAATGTAGCAGTCTGGCTTCGGATTTTAAAACGCTGTCAGTTACACTTTAATGATTTGATAGGGTCAAAAGTCAGGGAGATTAGAGTAAAGTCTAACAAACTACTAATTTGTTTTTTGCCATCCTCTGCATACCTTAATAATTCATAAAATGCTTCATCTGGGGCATAATCAAACCATGGAGAGTGGAGACCCAATGAGCTGGAGTGCGATAGTGTGATACTGCACCTCTCTCATTAACCATTGGGTGGTGGCATTGTGCATAACATTCTGAAGTGTTGAGTGCGTATGACAGAGAGTGATATGGAAACGTGATTGAATATGAAAGGCAGAGGAAGTTATGGAAGAATCTGATTATGAGATGAACTAGCTGAGGAGGTGAAAGAGGAGAGAGAGCAAGAGGGAAGGACCTGTGGGGAACAGAGAGAAAAAGGGGGAGGGGAGGGAGGTAGAGGGATGGGTGGTCATCTTGCCTAATGGCTTGGTTTGGCATTCCTTTTCTTTATAAGGTTATAAACGTACAGCATGAAGGTTTTCTCCCTCAGGAATATACTCACTGACCCCTGATTACAATGCCAGCTACTTAGGGGAAATTGGGTCTGAGAGATGGACACATGAATTGTCATGTGACTGAGGAAAAGGGATCAATATACAGTAATATAATACGGATGTGTAACAGGTCATACAAGGACCAGATCAATGTGAGACGTACAGGCTGAAACGGGCTGAGGCAGGTGACCTAGAGACTAGGGAGCTGCTGTGTCTAGAACTCGAACCAACAAACTAAGGTTGCGTCCTTAATGGCACCATATTCTCTATATAGTGCACTACTTTTAACCAGAGCCCTATGGACCATGTTCAAAAGTAGTGCACTATAGTGTGCCAATTGGTATGTTTCTTAACAGATAAACACGATATATACAAAAGTATGTGGACACCCCTTCAAATTAGTTGTGGCTATTTCAACCACACCCGTTGCTGACAGGTGTATAAAATAGAGCACACAGCCATGCAATCTCTTTAGACAAACATTGGCAGTAGAATGCCCTTACTGAAGTGCTCAGTGACTTTCAACGTGTCACCGTCATAGGATGCCACCTTTACAACAAGTCAGTTTGTCTAATTTCTGCCCTGCTAATGCTGCCGGACAACTGTAAGTGCTGTTATTGTAAAGTGGAAAGTCTAGGAGCAACAACAGCTTAGCCGCGAAGTGGTAGGCCACGCAAGCTCACAGAATGGGACCGCAGAGTGCTGAAGCGCGTAAAAAATAATCTGTCCTGGGTTGCAACCCTCTACCGAGTTCCAAACTGCCTCTGGAAGCAACGTCAGCACAAGAACTGTTTGTCAGGAGCTTTATGAAATGGTTTTCCATGGCCGAGCAGCCGCACACTAGCTTAAGATCACCATGCTTAAAGCCAAGTGTCGGCTGGAGAGGTGTTAAGCTTGCCCCCCATTAGACTCTGGAGCATTCTCTGGAGTGATGAATCACGATTCACCATCTGGCAGTCCGACGGACTAATATGGGTTTGGCGGATGCCAGGAGAACTGTACCTCCCCAAATGCATTGTACCAACTATAAAGTTTGGTGGAGTAGGAATAATGGTCTGGGGCTGTTTTTCATGGTTCGGGATATGCCCCTTAGTTCCAGTGAAAGGAAACCTTAATGCTACAGCATACAATGACATTCTATACAATTCTGCTTCCAACTTTGTGGCAACAGTCTGGGGAAGGCCCTTTCCTATTTCAGCATGAGAATGATAAAACGAGGTCCATACAGAAATGGTTTTTCGTAATCGGTGTGGAAGAACTTAACTGGGCTGCACAGAGCCCTGGCCTCAACCCCATCGAATAACTTTGGGATGAATTGGAACTCGACTGTGAGCCAGGCCTAATCGCCCAACACCAGTTCCCGACCTCACTAATGCTCTTGTGGCTGAATGTAAGGAAGTCCCCGCAACAATGTTCCAACATCTAGTGGAAAGCCTTCCCAGAAGAGTGGAAGCTGTTATAGCACCAAAGGGGGGGACTAACTCCATATTCATGCCCATGATTTGGAATGAGGTGTTTGACGAGCAGGTATCCACATACTTTTTGGCCTTTGGGAGAAATAAACCACACTAGATCATAAAGAATATAAAGCCCAAGCAGAGCCACCTGGTAGAGAAAGCTGAGAAAAAAAATTCAGAGAGTGACAGCTAGCAATATGGCTAAAACCCTAAGGGCAGTATTGATTTAATCTGTTTTAGTGGCCAGTCTTGCTCCCATTTTCAATCCTCAGCACAGAACTCTCCTCCTTCGCCCCCATCCTTTTCCTTCTCTGTTCCTCCTTTCCTTCCCCCTCCTCCTCCACCATCTTCCTCCTCCTCTATCTCACCCTCCTCCTCCTTCTCCTCCAGATCCCAGCTTCCAATATCTTCCATTTTGAAGGGGGAAAAAAAATCAGGTCCCTCAGGCAGCAAGGCAGGTAAGTGGGGCACCACGCAGCGGCAGACAGCTCCAGTCTGAAAGCCCCTCCGGCTCACATGCGATACATGCAGCACACATGACCAATTAGCTCCCTGAGTAATTAGCATGTGTTGACGATGGTGGCACGTTGCTCAGTCAGTCAGGACACGCAACCAAATCAATGAGCCAAGTGTGTGCCGTAAACATACTATTTCCTATATACTCTTAGATAAAATGTTGTCAAAAAGGGTTATTTGCAGAGGGATAGGGTTCTACCAAGAACTGTTTTCATCTGACCCTTTTGGGGGGGTTCTTAGACTAAGGTTCATTGAAAGGCAAAGGGTTAGAACCCTTTTCATCCTACAGATGTAGGATCTTAATTTGAGTCAGTTTGCTACAGCAGGAAAATAATCCTGCAGCAGCAGGAAATGTGAATGATTATGTGGATTATAATAAATTGACATTTTTGTAGGGGTTGATACATTTTTCGTAAGGGAAAATCAAGTCTGAAATTTTAAAGTGGAGATTACATTCTTCAGAAGCATTTTTAAACTTCAAATACACCGCAAGTTTTTAATGTCCTACATTGCAGGAAAGTTCTCCTGCAACAGGGTGATCAAATTAAGATACTATATCTATAAGATACATTTTTGGAAGAAAGAATTCTTTGAAAGGCAAGAAGGGTACATAGAACCCATCTGAATAAGATTTTTTATTGTATTTTTTTTCCTTTTTAAATAGTGCCTGAGCATTAGTGTTAACCTCAGTGTTTAAACTTTAATATCAGAAGTTTGAGGTAGGTGTTAGAACGTTTTAAACTGTACCTACAGTAAATGGGAATGTTTAATCCCCAAATATTCCTATATAGGTACTGTCACGACACCGACGGATGGTGGCACCCCCCCTCGACCGGGCGGGGCTCGGCGGTCGTCGTCGCCGGCCTACTAGCTGCCATCGATCCTTTTTGTTTCACTTTCTGTTGGTTAGGTCTAGGTAGGCACGCACCTGTTTTGGGTTAGTTGTTAGTAGGGGGGGTTATTTAGTTTAGCGTAGTATGTCTGTGTTTGTGCGTGATTATGTTCCTTGTCAGGTTTGTGTGCTTGAGGAACGTGTGTTTTTTTTTCCCCCTCTGCCTGTGGTTGGTTTTTTGTGTTTTACCACCGCAGAAGTATTTAAGGGCTGCGTCCCTATTTTCTGACGACCATAACAGTTTTCTTGAATTAAAGTGTGTTCAAGAATTCACTGTCTCCTGCGCCTGACTCTACCTCTCCTGCTTTCTTGAGCCAGCCCTGACAGAAATCACGCACCCAACTTGATGGAGTCAGCAGGAGCTTCAGCGCCAACCCTGTCCATGGAGGAAAGAGTTGCCCAACATTCCACCCTGCTCCACCGTCTGGGTACCGCCATGGATCAGGTGTTGGCGCGCATGGAGAGCTGGGACCGAAGCGCTCTCGGCCCCACGAACGCGGCAGGTCAACAGCCTGCGCCCCAACCAGCACCCACAGCACCCAGTACCAGTGGGGTGCAACTTGCTCCCCCCAGGGAGTACGATGGGACGGCCGCTGGGTGTAAGGGCTTCTTACTCCAATTGGAGTTATACCTGGCGACCGTTCGTCCCTCTCCCTCGGGGGAGGAGAGCGTCAGCGTCCTCGTCTCCTGCCTCACGGGTAGGGCCCTGGACTGGGCAAACGCCGTGTGGGACAGTCCGAACTCAGCCAGGGACAACTACCCAGAGTTCACCTGAGACAGGAGACGAGGAGCGCGCAGGATTTTGCTCTCGAGTTCCGGACCCTGGCCGCGGGAGCAGGGTGGAATGAGAGGGCCCTTATAGATCACTACCGATGTAGTTTGAGGGAGGACGTCCGCCGGGAATTAGCCTGTCGGGACACGACCATCACCCTGGACCAACTGGTGGACCTGTCCATCCGACTGGACAATCTGCTGGCCGCCATCGGACGTCCGACCCGGGCCCTGCTCATTCCACCCTCCAGCCCTCCTGCTCCCACGCCTATGGAGTTAGGGGGGGCAGCAGCCAGGAAGACTGGAAGGGGAGTTCGCTCCTGCACCTCATGTGGTCGCAGAGGGCACACTGTGGACCGGTGCTGGAGAGACTCACCTGGGAGTCCAGAAGGCAGGCAGAGCGCTCCTTTGACACCTCAGGTGAGTCAGCACCAGCCTCACCCAGAGCCCGCTGTCCGTCACATGTATGTGTCAGTGTCTTTTCCTTGTTTCTCCCCTCACTCCCGGTTTAAGGCGCTAGTCGATTCAGGCGCGGCTGGGAGTTTTATGGACTGTGGGGTTGCGGCTAAGTTAGGGATTCCCCTGGTCCAGTTGGACCAACCCTTCCCCGTGCACGCCCTAGATAGTCGACCGCTAGGGTCAGGGCTGGTCAGGGAGGTCACTGTGCCACTGGTCATGGTAATGCGGGGGGGTCATGAGGAGCGGATTAGTCTTTTCCTCATTGATTCCCCAGCGTTTCCAGTGGTTCTAGGGATTCCCTGGCTAGCCCCTCACAACCCTAAGATTTTGTGGGGACAGAGGGCTCTTAAGGGGTGGTCAAATGAGTGCTCGGGCAGGTGCATAGGAGTTTCCATCGGTGCGACTACGGTGGAGAGTCCAGACCAAGTCTCCATCGTGCACATTCCCTCAGAGTATGCCGATTCGGCTATCGCCTTCAGTAAAACGAAGGCGACCCAATTACCACCTCATCGACGAGGAGACTGTGCAATAAACCTCCAGGTGGGCGCTGCACTTCCTCGTAGTCACGTTTATCCCCTGTCTCAGGAAGAAACAGCGGCTATGGAAACATACGTCACTGAGTCTTTGAGGCAGGGATACATTTGGCCATCTAACTCACCCGTCTCCTCGAGCTTCTTTTTTGTGAAGAAGAACGAGGGAGGTCTGCGCCCGTGCATTGACTATAGAGGTCTAAATGCCATCACAGTGGGTTTCAGTTACCCACTACCTCTCATCGCATCGGCGATAGAGTCATTTCACGGGGCACGCTTCTTCACGAAATTGGATCTCAGGAGTGCATATAATCTGGTGCGTATCCGAGGAGGGGACGAGTGGAAAACTGCATTTAGTACCGCATCTGGCCATTATGAGTACCTCGTCATGCCGTATGGGTTAAAGAATGCTCCCGCAGTCTTCCAATCCTTTGTGGACGAGATTCTCCGGGACCTGCTCGGTCAGGGTGTAGTGGTGTACATCGATGACATTCTGGTCTACTCCGCTACACGCGCCGAGCATGTGTCTCTGGTTCGTAAAGTGCGTGGGCGACTGATGGAGCATGACCTATACGTCAAGGCTGAGAAATGTGAGTTTTCCAAACCAGCCGTCCCCTACTTGGGGTATCGCATTTCCACATCAGGGGTAGTGATGGAATGTGACCGCATCTCAGCCGTGCGTAATTGGCCGACTCCCACCACGGTGAAGGAGGTGCAGCGGTTTTTGGGATTTGCCAATTACTACCGGAGGTTTATCCGGGGCTTTGGGCAGGTGGCGGCTCCCATTACCTCACTGATGAAGGGGGGCCCAGTGCGGTTGCGGTGGTCCGCGGAGGCAGACAGGGCCTTTAGTCGTCTGAAGGTTTTGTTCACCGACGCTCCGGTGCTGGCGCATCCGGACCCCTCTTTGCCCTTCATAGTGGAGGTGGATGCGTCCGAGGCTGGGGTAGGAGCCGTGCTATCCCAGCGCTCGGGCACCCCCCCCAAGCTCCGCCCCTGCGCCTTCTTCTCTAGGAAGTTGAGCCCGGCGGAGCGTAACTATGATGTGTGGGACAGGCAGTTGTTGGCTGTGGTCAGAGCCCTGAAGGTGTGGAGACATTGGCTTGAGGGGGCGCGTCACCCTTTTCTCATCTGGACTGACCACCGCAATCTGGAGTACATCCGGGCGGCGAGGAGACTGAACCCGCGTCAAGCCAGGTGGGCGATGTTCTTTACTAGATTTCAGTTTAACATCTCGTATATCCCAGGTTCCCGGAACACTAAGGCCGACGCACTGTCACGTGTCCATAACGCCGAGGAACGGTCCACTGATCCCACTCCCATACTTCCAGCCTCCTGCCTGGTGGCACCGGTGGTCTGGGAGGTGGACGCGGACATCGAGCGGGCGTTACGGACGGAGCCTACTCCTCCGCAGTGTCCAGTGGGTCGTAAGTACGTTCCGCTCGGTGTTCGCGATCGTTTGATTAGGTGGGCGCACACGCTTCCCTCCTCGGGTCAGCCAGGGGTTGAGCGGACAGTGTGTGGTCTTAGTGGGAGATACTGGTGGCCCACCTTGGTGTCTCCTCCTGTTCGGTGTGCGCTCAGAGTAAGGCTCCCAGGCACCTGCCTAGAGGGAAATTACAGCCCCTCCCGGTTCCACAGCGACCATGGTCCCACCTGGCGGTGGATTTCCTGACCGATCTCCCGCCGTCTCAGGGCAACACTACGATCCTGGTCGTTGTGGACCGGTTCTCTAAGTCCTGCCGTCTGCTTCCTTTACCCGGTCTTCCTACGGCCCTGCAGACCGCGGAGGCCTTATTCACCCACGTCTTCCGGCACTACGGGGTGCCGAGGATATCGTCTCAGATCGAGGCCCCCAGTTCACGTCCCGAGTGTGGTGAGCGTTTATGGAGCGACTGGGGGTTTCGGTCAGTTTGACCTCAGGGTTTCACCCAGAAAGTAATGGGCAGGTAGAAAGGGTAAACCAGGAGGTGGGCAGGTTTCTGCGGTCCTACTGCCAGGACCGGCCAGGGGAGTGGGCAAGGTTCTTACCATGGGCCGAAATGGCTCAGAACTCTTTGCGCCACTCCTCTACCAACATGTCGCCATTCCAATGTGTGTTGGGTTATCAGCCGGTCCTGGGGCCATGGCATCAGAGCCAGACGGAGGCCCCTGCGGTGGAGGAATGGGTTCAGCGTTCAAGGGAGACCTGGGACGCTGTGCAGGAATCCCTGGAACGAGCCAGGGAGCGACAAAAGGCGAGCGCTGACCGGCGCCGCAGCGAGGCCCTCGTGTTCACCCCAGGGGAGAGAGTCTGGCTTTCGACCCGGAACCTGCCCCTCCGCCTGCCCTGCCGGAAGCTGGGTCCGCGGTTTGTGGGGCCATTTAAAGTCCTGAGGAGAATAAACGAGGTGTGTTACAGATTACAACTTCCTTCTTATTATCATATTAACCCCTCGTTTCATGTGTCTCTCCTCAGGCCGGTGGTAGCTGGTCCGCTGCAGGAAGATGAGGTGCTGGAGGTCCCTCCACCCCCCCTGGACATCGGGGGGCCCCCGGCGTACACAGTCCGGTCCATCTTGGACTCCAGACGCCGGGCGAGGGGCCTGCAGTACCTCGTGGACTGGGAGGGGTACGGCCCGGAGGAGAGGTGCTGGGTCCCGGTGGAGGACATATTGGACCCAGCGCTCATCCGGGAGTTCCACAGCCTCCATCCGGATCGCCCTGCGCCTCGCCCTCCGGGCGTCCTCGAGGCCGGCGTCGGCGCGCTGCGGGAGCCGCGCGTCAGGGGGGGAGTACTGTCACGACACCGACGGATGGTGGCACCCCCCCTCGACCGGGCGGGGCTCGGCGGTCGTCGTCGCCGGCCTACTAGCTGCCATCGATCCTTTTTGTTTCACTTTCTGTTGGTTAGGTCTAGGTAGGCACGCACCTGTTTTGGGTTAGTTATTAGTAGGGGGGGTTATTTAGTTTAGCGTAGTATGTCTGTGTTTGTGCGTGATTATGTTCCTTGTCAGGTTTGTGTGCTTGAGGAACGTGTGTTTTTTTTCCCCTCTGCATGTGGTTGGTTTTTTGTGTTTTACCACCGCAGAAGTATTTAAGGGCTGCGTCCCTATTTTCTGACGACCATAACAGTTTTCTTGAATTAAAGTGTGTTCAAGAATTCACTGTCTCCTGCGCCTGACTCTTCCTCTCCTGCTTTCTTGAGCCAGCCCTGACAGGTACAGTTTAAAACATTCTCACATCTACCATTTTACATACAGTACTGACATAATTGACATCTTTGCCATGATTTCTGTCTTTAAAAATTGTATTCTCTGTGATTTTATTGTATGATGCAGTTCACAGCAAATTGGCCAGTTATACCTACAGTAGTAGAAAAGGGAAGGGAAGCGCTACTAAGGTACACAATAGTAAATTTTGGTAGACAGAAGGTGCTCTTTGGTAAAAGGGGTGAATTGGTCATCAAAAAGAAACAAAGTTTTAAAAATCCGACGCGTTTCGGCTGCATGGCCTTCGGCTGCATGGCCTGACGAAGGCCATGCAGCCAAAACGCGTCAGATTTTTAAAACTTTGTTTCTATTGAACATGCCATACAAATAAAGGCATTTTAATTAATTATATGAAGAGTGCCTTGGTCCTCCTTACTTTTTGATACCTACAGTAGTATCTGAGTTTGCAAGAAATGCCCCCGACAAAAGTAATCTTCTTGTTATCTCCTACATGATCAATTTATCAACATTAATGTAGCCTGCTTGTCTTGCTTGCTTTCCCGCTCTCTCCCTCCTACAGTCATGTCAGGAGAATGACCATGACATGTTTCAAAGCTAAGGCTCATCAAATCCTAGATGTAATGAATGCTGATCTATGTGTTTCTTCTTCAAAACGCTTATCTGAAAGATAAGATGAACACTGGAGACCTGACTCAGTGTGCAGCATTAGAGATTCACCACACCACACATGGCCAGATTCTCTCACTGCTCTTAACTGACTAATACCGTGGACATATCATACATAAAGTTGCCAAAATGTGTCAGATACTGTATGAATCATGCAGGTTGTGTCTCAAAGGGAACCTTATTTGCTGTAGTGTACTTATTTTGAGCAGAGCTCTATGGGCCCTGGTCAAAAGTTGTGCACTACATAGAAAATAGGGTGCCATTTGGGACGCACCCCGCAGTAAAACATAATTCCTCAGGGTTGTCTTTCTCAGCTATGTGATAGTCTTCTCCCTACTCTAGTTGGTAACCCAGTGAGCAAAATTATGTTCAAAAGACATATTTTAGACGTTGACATCAGGAGCATTTTAGGTGCTGAATGAGGTAAAAATACATCTTTTCCAGATGTCAAAAATGCATTTTCCAGATGTCTAAATAATGTATTTTCTGGGGATCGAAATACGTATTTTCCGGACGTTGAATCGGGTGCATTTTTAGGTGCTTGAATGAAAGGTGAAAATATGTATTTTCTTTATGTCAAAAACACATTTATTTTCTGGACATTGAAAGTATGTATTTACAGACGTTGAAAATATATATTTTTTGTTACGGCCAGACAAAAGTTATTCAATGTAACCTAGGGCTAGGGGGCAGTATTGACACGGCTGGATAAAAAACATAACCGATTTAATCTGGTTACCACTCCTACCCAGTAACTAGAATATGCATATACTTATTACATATGGATAGAAAACACCCTAAATTTTCTAAAACTGTTTGAATGGTGTCTGTGAGTATAACAGAACTCAAATGGCAGGTCAAAACCTGAGAGATTCCTTTACAGGAAGTGGCCTGTCTGACCATTTCTTGAACTTCTTTTCCATCTCTATCATTTACTAAGGATCTCTGCTCTAACGTGACACTTCCCACGTCGTCCATAGGCGCTCAGAGCCCGGGAAAAAACAGAATGTCGTCATTCCAGCCCCAGGCTGAAACACATTATCGCCTTTCTCAAGTGGCCGATCAAGGGACACTGGGCTTATGCGCGTGACCCCGACCGCCCCCGCCTTTGGGATTTTTTCCTCTGTTTGCCGAAAAGGAGATTCCCTGTCGGAATATTATCGCTTTTCTACGAGAAAAATGTCGTAAAAATTGATTTTAAACAGCGGTTGACATGCTTCGAAGTACGGTAATGGAATATTTAGAATTTTATTGTCACGAATTGCGCCATGCGCGCGACACTTCTTTACTATTTCGGATAGTGTCTGGAACGCATGAACAAAACGCCGCTATTCGGATATAACGATGGATTATTTTGGACCAAACCAACATTTGTTATTGAAGTAGCAGTCCTGGGTGTGCATTCTGACGAAGACAACAAAAGGTAATCAAACTTTTATAATAGTAAACCTGATATTGGTGAGTGCTAAACTTGCCGGGTGTCTAAATAGCGAGCCCGTGATGCCTGGGCTATGTACTTAGAATATTGCAAAATGTGCTTTCACCAAAAAGCTATTTTAAAATCGGACATATCGAGTGCATAGAGGAGGTCTGTATCTATAATTCTTAAAATAATTGTTATGCTTTTTGTGAACGTTTATCGTGAGTAATTTAGTAAAATGTTAGCGAATTCCCGGGAAGTTTGCGGGGGGTATGCTAGTTCTGAACGTCACATGCTAATGTAAAAAGCTGGTTTTTGATATAAATATGAACTTGATTGAACAAAACATGCATGTATTGTATAACATAATGTCCTAGGGTTGTCATCTGATGAAGATCATCAAAGGTGAGTGCTGCATTTAGCTGTCTTCTGGGTTTTGGTGACATTATATGCTGGCTTGAAAAATGGGTGTCTGATTATTTCTGGCTTGGTACTCTGCTGACATAATCTAATGTTTTGCTTTCGTTGTAAAGCCTTTTTGAAATCGGACAGTGTGGTTAGATTAACGAGAATCTTGTCTTTAAATGGCTGTAAAATAGTCATATGTTTGAGAAATTTAAGTAATAGGATTTTTAAGGTTTTGAAAATCGCGCCACAGGCTGGCAGTGGCTGTTACGCAAGCGTCCCACCTAGCCCATAGAGGTTAACGGATTTTCCCCCCAGAAAAGTGAGGTGAGCAAAAAAATTATAAAATAACAGTACTTTACCACATTGTCCAAGGCTCTTGTGCAGGCTCTAGTCTAGGCCAAATGTGAGCTTTAAGAGTTATATTATTCCATGCGAAAACCTATGCTATTTTTCTTTAAAAGAATGCAGATGTTACAATGTTGTTATAACCATGAGATTGGGTGAATTCTGGTGTAACTGAGTCAGGTTTGTAGGCCTCCTTGCTCGCACACACTTTTTCAGTTCTGCCCACAAAATGTTCTATAGGATTGAGGTCAGGGCTTTGTGATGGCCACTCCAATGCCTTGACTTTGCTGTCCTTAAGCCATTTTGCCATAACTTTGGAAGTATGCTTGGGGTCATTGTCCATTTGGAAGACCCATTTGCGACCAACCTTTAACTTCCTGACTGATGTCTTGAGATGTTGCTTCAATATATCCACATAATTGTCCTCCCTCATGATGCCATCTATTTTGTGAAGTGCACCAGTCCCTCCTGCAGCAAAGCACCCCCACAACATGATGCTGCCACCCGTGCTTCACAGTTGGGATGGTGTTCTTCGGCTTGCAAGTCTCCCCCTTTTTCCTCCAAACATAACAATGGTCATTATGGCCAAACAGTTCTATTTTTCTTTCATCAGACCAGAGGACATTTCTCCAAAAAGTACAATCTTTGTCCCCATGTGCAGTTGCAAACCGTAGTCTGGCTTTTTTATGGCGGTTTTGGAGCAGTGACTTCTACCTTGCTGAGCGGCCTTTCAGGTTTTGTCGATATAGGACTTGTTTTACTGTGGATATAGATACTTTTGTACCTGTTTCCTCCAACATCTTCACAAGGTCCTTTGCTGTTGTTCTGGGATTCATTTGCAATTTTCGCACCAAAGAACGTTCATCTCTAGGAGACATTTACATTTTTTACATTTTAGTCATTTAGCAGACGCTCTTATCCAGAGAAACTTACAGTAGTGAATGCATACATTTCATACATTTTTTTTCCTGTACTGGTCCCCCGGAGACAGAAGGCATCTCCTTCCTGAGCGGTATGACGGCTGTGTGGTCCCATGGTGTTTATACTTGCGTATTATTGTTTGTACAGATGAACGTGGTTCCTTCAGGCATTTGGAAATTGCTCCCAAGGATGAACCAGACTTGTGGAGGTCTACAATTTTTTTCTGAGGTCTTGGCTGATTTCTTTTGATTTTCCCATGATGTCAAGCAAAGAGGCACTGAGTTTGAAGGTAGGCCTTGAAATATGTCCACAGGTACACCTCCAATTGACTCAAATGATGTCAATTAGCCTATCAGAAGCTTCTAAAGCAATGACATCATTTTCTGGAACTTTCCAAGCTGTTTAAAGGCACAGTCAACTTAGTGTATGTAAACTTCTGACCCACTGGAATTGTGATACAGTGAATTATAAGTGAAATAATCTGTCTGTAAACAATTGTTGGGAAAATTACTTGTGTCATGCACAAACTAGATGTCCTAAACAACTTTCCAAAACTCTAGTTTGTTAACAAGAAATTTGTGGAGTGGTTGAAAAACAAGTTTTAATGACTCCAACCTAAGTGTATGTAAACTTCCGACTTCAACTGTATAGAGCAAGCTTGACTAAATTCGAGCCCAGTAACTTTGCTCACCATGTCCTGTTTTCGGTGGTCTCGTCTGGCTACCACGAAAAGCCCCCATCTTGGAGATAGTCGATCACATCATTGTGGAGCTGCTGATCTGCACGAAGTGTGTGCGTTCCGCTGGCGATGTACTTTGCTGGACATGCTGGCTGTTCTCGGCGCCGCATTATCACTTCAAACGCATTCCGCTTTTGGTGTTATCGTTTGGCCTACTACTACTGATAGTACCGCTAAAATTGAAGTTATGAATCGCAAATCACCATACAGCTGACAGACTTCAATTTCATCAATCATTTTGACTTCAATTTGGTGTCCAAAATACTATCAACTTGCACTGCGTCTTTGCTGCTGAATGCCCTGATATCTGGCTAGTCAATTGGTTCAATGACATTGTTGTTTTGTCTATTAATCACCTTCTAATAGATATGAAAATGATGCATTAACCATGGATTTAACCGACTGTTTGTTTATAATGAGGTGCGTCCCACGTTTAACCTGGACACATAAATAGTATGAATTTGCACTGGCTTCAGCCATGACGACATAAGAGAGAAATGAAACATATGCACGTCGCCTGCAAATTTTTGTATTATGAATAACAACAACAAAAAACTCACCTGTAGGTGCTAGCATGTGTCTCACTGTCCAATCCGAGGCTCGAACATGATCTGAGCACGTGATCGGAGGCTGTTTGGTCTCTTGCGCATCAACTTGAGAAATACGTCCAAAAGACATCGCCATCAGTAAATGCTTTGTGGGAAAGTCTTCTGTGCGATTTGGTAGCCTGACGACTCACAAAATTCTTCCGCTGCTCTGTCATTTGCTACATACTTTAGTCTGAGACTACGATCATTGAAGTTGTTTGTGGTGGCGAGGGGCAGTGTACAAACCAAAGTCATCAGTGATTTGATCGTCTAACTAATCAGAGTATCAAAGCCAATGACAAATGTTCAAACCGCCTCTTTACCCATGTGTGTTCGGGCTCTGGCCAACCCATCGGTTCCTGGACCAATCAGGCGGCGCCGAATACGGGTGAAGGGTCGAGGAGGTACTCCGATCCAGACTCATTGCGGAGAAGGAACTAATTTCCGTGGGCGTGGCGTAGCATTTGGCCAGAGTTAGGAGTCTGGGTAGCCAGGCATGCAATTTGGAGGAGTATACAGTAGGACTATGTGTGTGCATCTCTATCTATGGGTAATGATAATGACATCCACCTGGATCAGGGCCCAAGTCCCCAGACGGCGGCAGGGTAGCCTAGTGGTTAGAGCTTTGGGCTAGTAACCGAAAGGTTGCAAGTTCAAATCCCTGAGCTGACAAGGTACACATCTGTCATTCTGCCCCTGAACAAGGCAGTTAACCCACTGCTCCTAGGCCGTCATTGAAAATAAGAATTTGTTCTTAACTGACTTGCCTAGTTAAATAAAGGTAAAATAAAACTAAATAAATAAAGACAGCTAGGGGACAGTACAGTAATTAAGCCTTGTTGACGAGGAGGGGAACTTGCTGACAGCAGGTTAGAGTGAGATGCAGCTGAGCATGCCACCCTGACAGTGACACAAATCAAATGAAATCTACTTTTGCGCCGAATAGAACAGGTGACCTTACCGTGAAATGCTAACTTACAAGCCCTTAACCAACAAAGCAGTTCAAGAAATAGAGTTAAGAAAATATTTGCTAAAGAAACTAAAGTAAAAAATTATCACAATAAGATTACATAACAATAATTACATACAATATACAGGGGGTACCAGTACCGATTCAATGTGGGTGGGGTACAGGTTAGTCGAGGTAATTTTGTACATGTAGGTAGGGGTAAAGTGACTATGCATAGATAATAAACAGTGAGTAGCAGCAGTGTAGAAACAAAGGGGGTGGGGGATCGATGTAAATTGTCCAGCATTCTCACATAGGTGTGTGTTCCTTTTGTCCAGGTGGGAAAGGGCAGTGTGGAATGCGATTGAGATTGCGTCATCTGTGGATCTGTTGGGACGGCATGCGAATCGGACTGTGTCTAAGGTTTCCGGGATAATAGTGTTGATGTGAGCCATGACCAGCCTTTCACAGCACTTCATGGCTACTTACATGAGTGCTACGAGGCGGTAGTCATTTAGGCAGGTTACCTTCGCATTCTTGGGCACAGGGACTATGATGGTCTGCTTGAAACATGTAGGTATTACAGATTCGGTCAGGGAGAGGTTGACAATGTCAGTGAAGACACTTGCCAGTTGGTCCGCGCATGCTCTGAGTACACGCCAAGGTAATCCATCTGGCCCCAAGGCCTTGTGAATGTTGACCTGTTTAAAGGTCTTGCTCACATCGGCTACGGATCCTATGACGGTGCCACATAGAAAGTCACTGAGCTCTTCAGTAAGGCCATTCTACTGACAATGTTTGTCTATGGAGATTTCATGGCGGTGTGCTCGATTTTTACACCTGCCAGCAACGGGTGTGGCTGAAATAGCCGAATCCACTAATTTGAAGGGGTTGTCCACATACAGTACTTTTGTATATATAGTGTATTTGAAAACGAAAGTAATATAGTTTACTATGGATATTGGATAGTGTAAAGACAGCAATGTAGGAAAAACTATTTTCACTCCACTTCGATACATAGTTACTTTCATTGCAGGTCAGGAGAGCATTTTCTCCAAACCTTTTCCTACCCTTATCTCAGTCTGCTAACCTGCTCTGTTAATTCTCCTAACCTGCTGCGAAAATTCTCCTAACCTGCTATGAAGTCACTTCTGTATCGAAGTGGCTTGAAAAGACTGTTTCCCACAGCAATGTGGCGCTTCTCTTTTACAGTCGCTTTACATTTTAATACAGAGCCGTTGCAGAAAGTGTAGAAGTCTGTTGTTGTTTTGAGTCAGGAGACAGTGGGGAAGAGGGAATATATTATAATGAAGAGGATTTGCATAATAATGGGCTAGACACTGCTGAGACTAGGGACTGACAGTTCACCCGGGTGCACAGCTTGGTTGATTGACAGGTGGATATTAGACATTTGGAAGAGAGGACTTTGCTTAATCATTCTTTCACTCTAGTGTGTTTTTGATGAGTGAAGCTGTAGATATCAAACAATCAAACTATGTTTTGATACCAAAACAACTGCTGCTTTGATATTTTTTTAAATCCCAGATTGCCCAGGTAATCTATATTGCATAATGGAATAAAGATGTGGGCAAGGCTTATATATTATTTTATGAATTATGTCTGTTGTTAATTGAGTAATTCATGTGTTGGGTTAATTCTTATGAAAATTGGCAAAGTTGGAAGTTTGAGGTTTTTTGGTTGACCTATATTATATTTTATTTTCGATCTTGTTGGTTATTCAAGCATGAAAAACAATTACAAATGTAAGTTATGGAGTCCTCTTAAGTTTTTATTTTCTATGCAAGGGCAGTTTTATGCTTAGATGCTACTCGAAATGATTCTTAGTGACATCCAGGGAGGAAATGACAAGGACACCTTTCAAGAAAGTTACTGGGCTTTAGAATTACTGAAAAAAATTCAGGGACTTTAGGACAGCAACCTCTTTCAGCTGTCATTACGTTTTCATTTGACAGACTTCAGGGACCTTTCAAAACTCTCTTTTTGAAGTGCATACCTTCTACACTGAATCATATGTTTTGCTTTGGTCCACTCACCAGTTCTGAGCAGTGGTTTCAAGATTCTCTAAGGAGTTCAAGGACAACATCAATCTAAAATATCTATGATTAGATATGAGTTGGGGAATAGGAAGCGAACGCAGTGGTCGTCACTAGTTACAACTGTCACAACGTCAGAAGGCCCGCCTTCTCGACCAATCAGATGAGGGAATGTGATGACACGTATGCCGACCTGCTTGCAGGGGCAGAAGAGAGACATGCATTTGTTTTATATATTGGTCCATCAATGATTTGGTTATTTATTAAATATAGTAAAACCAACCGTTATAAATGCAAAGTGCTAATTGGATGCCTTATTCAAACTCAGCATGCAAGCTTATCATGATATTTGCCCTTACTCTTAGTTACTTGTCTTAAATGGAAATAGGTTTACTCCAATATCTGCATTGTTTTTCAAATGGAATGTAGACAAACAAATTGACACATCTTCATTTCAGATTTTTATTTTCAAAATCCACAAGTAATTCACAAGTTAAACGTGCACAGTTTCACATAAATGTTCACATTTTGGGCAGACCATGTGGCTTTGTAGCTGTGTTAACTCGTGATGACCAAAGGGGTCACTTATCCATTTTGAGACAGTGTTTTGCACACCATAGAAAGAAATACATATATTCATAGAGATTCATTCTTAAATTAAGTGTTCAAATTTAGAATTCAATCCCTCACACATGAATTACCTAAATATGAATGGCAGATTTTTAAGTTATGGAGCTAAAGCTTTTCAGTGTTTACGCTGAGCTTATACAGTACAGTTGGAATGCTATGGCAGCTATGCTATTTTGTCAGGTGATGATGGGTCTAACTATAATTAAACCCAGTAATTAGACCCAGCCAGGCTGGATCTGAAATGGCAACCTATTCCCTAGTGCACTAAGGTCCCTGGCCAACAGCAGTACACTAGGGAATAGGTTTCCATTTTGGACCCCAGACTTGGCAGAGGCCTCCTGATGACAGTGGGGGAGCTGGTCTGATTGGTCCAGTAATAGGGAGTGATGATAGAGGGACCTACAGGTAAGAATAGCACCTACTGTGGGTGCTTCCCGAATGGCACCCTAGTTGCTATATAGTACACTGCTTCTGGTCAAAACTAGTGAAAATATGTTGGGAATAGGGTGCCAATTGGGAGGCAACCTGAGTCCCGTTGTGCAGCTATTTCTGCCTGCTGCTGTTTGCTCAGTGGGAGGGTAGGATGCTAGTATGCCTGTGATGTGCGTCAGGCAACAGTGAAGCTTCTAAAAACAGCTCTTGCTCGTTGCACGTGAAGACCCACACGACCACACTACCAAGGTACCAAGCTTCACACCCCTACACGCCCTGTAATAACTGTGAGCAATGTGCTTACTACAGCACAACAGACCAGCTAATTATGATGGAACACCTAGGCTAACACGTCTAATATGTGTGTTAAATTCAGAGAAAAGGTCCATATGGGATTGGCATGTGATTAATCTCAGCAACCCAGTACCAAATCACACATCTTTTACGAGAGACTGGTATGTAACATAACAGGTTTTAAAATACACTATACAATGCATTCGGAAAGAATTCAGACCCCCTTTTCTATATTTTGTTACGTTACAGCCTTATTCTAAACTTTATAAAATATTTTTTCCCCTCATTAATCGACACACAATATCCCATGACAAAGCGAAAACAGTTTTATTTTTTATTTTTGCAAATGTATTACACATAAACAAATACCTTATTTACATAACTATTCAGAGCCTTTGCTATGAGACTTGAAATTGGGCTCAGGTGCATCCTGTTTTCATTGGTCATCCTTGAGCTGTTTCTACAACTTGATTGGAATCCACCTGTGGTAAAATCAGTTGATTGGACATGATTTTGAAACGCACACACCTGTCTATATAAGGTCCCACAGTTGACAGTGTATGTTAGAGCAAAAACCAAGCCATCAGGTCGAAGAAATTGTACGTAGAGTGCCAAGACAGGATTGTGTTGATGCACAGATCTGGGGAAGGGTACCAAAAAATGTCTGGAGCATTGAAGGTCCCCAAGAACATAGTGGCCTCCATCATTCTTAAATGGAAGAAGTTTGGAACCACCAAGACTCTTCCTAGAGCTGGCCGCCCAGCCAAACTGAGCAATCGGGGGAGAAGGGCATTGGTCAGGGAGGTGACCAAGAAACCGATGGTCACTCTGACAGAGCTCCAGAGTTGCTCTGTGGAGATGGGAGAACCTTCCAGAAGAACAACCATCTCTGCAGCACTCCACCAATCAGGCCTTTATGGTGGAGTGACCAGATGGAAGCCACTCCTCAGTAAAAGGCACATGACAGCCTGCTTGGAATTTGCCAAAAGGCACATAAAGGACTCTCAGACCATGAGAAACAAGATTCTCTGGTCTGATGAAACCAAGATTGAACTCTTTGGCCTGAATGCCAAGTGTCACATCTGGAGGAAACCTGGCACCATCCCTACGGTGTAGCATGGTGGTGGCAGCATCATGCTGTGGAGATGTTTTTCAACGGCAGGGACTGGGAGACTACTGAGGATTGAGGGAAAGATGAACGGAGCAAAGTACAGAGAGATTCTTGATGAAAACCTGCTCCAGATCGCTCAGGAATTCAGACTGGAGGCAAAGGTTCACCTTGCAACAGGAAAACGACCCTTAGCACACAGCCAAGACAACACAGAGGTGGCTTCGGGACAAGTCGGGACAAGTCTCTGAATGTAGTGGCCCAGCCAGAGCCTGGACCCGATCAAACATCTCTGGAGAGACTTGAAAACAGCTGTGCAGTGATGCTCTCCATCCAACCTGACAGAGCTTGAGAGAATCTGCAGAGAAGAATGGGAGAAACTCCCCAAATACAGGTGCGCAAAGCTTGTAGCGTCATACCCATGAAGATTTGAGTCGATAATCGCTGCCAAAGGTGCTTCAACAAAAGTACTGAGTAAAGGGTCTGAATACTTATGTAACTGTAATAATTCATTATTGTTGTTTTTTTACAAAATAAAAACTGTTTTTGCTTTCTCATTATGGGCTATTGTGTGTAAACAATTTTATACCATTTAGAATAAAGCTGTAACGTAACAAAAGTCATGGGGTCTGAATACTTTTTTAATGCACTGTATATACCAAAGTATGTGGACACCCCTTCAAATTAGTGGATTTGGCTATTTCAGCCACACCCATTGCTGACAGGTGTATAAACTCGAGCACACCACCATGGAATCTCCGTAGACAAACATTGGCAGTAGAATGTCCTTACTGAAGAGCTCAGTGACTTTCAACGTGCCACCGTCATAGGATGCCATATTTCCAACAAGTCAGTTCATCAAATTTCTGCCCTGCTAGATCTCCCCCAGTCAACTAACTATAAGTGCTGTTATTGTGAAGTGGAATCTTCTAGGAGCAACAACTTGTCAGCCGCGAAGTGGTAGGCCACACAAGCTCACAGAACGGGACTGGCAAGTGCTGAAGTGCGTAGTGAGTAAAAATCATCTTTGCAAACAGTCACTACCGAGTTCCAATCTGCCACTGGAAGCAACGTCAGCACAAGAACTGTTTGTCAGGAGAATCATTAAATGGGTTTCCATGGCCAAGCAGTCACACACAAGCCTAAGATCACCATGCGCAATGCCAAGCGTCAGCTGGAGTAGTGTAAAGCTTGCCGCAATTGGACTCTGGAGCAGTGGAAACATGTTCTCTAGAGTGATGAGTCATGCTTCACCATCTGGCAGTCCAACGGATGAATCTGGGTTTGGTGGATGTCAGGAGAACACTACATGCCACAATACATAGGGCAAACTGTAAAGTTTGGTGGAGGAGGAATAATAGTCTGGGTGTCACGCCCTGACCATAGAGAGCCCTTGGTTCTCTATGGTGTTGTAGGTCAGGGCGTGACTAGGGGGTGTTCTAGTCTTTTCATTTCTATGTTGGTGCTCTTGGTATGGTTCCCAATTAGAGGCAGCTGATGTTCGTTGTCTCTAATTGGGGATCATACTTAAGTTCTCCATTGTTCCCACCTGGGTTGTGGGATATTGTTTTGTGTATGTGCATGTAGCACCACTACTTTCACGTTTCGTTGTTGGTTTATTGTTTTATAGAAGTTTCACTGTTTATTGAAAGATGTGGAACTCTAATCACACTGCGCCTTGGTCCGTCTCTCATCACGTTCGTGACACTGGGGCTGTTTTTCATGGTTAGGGCTAGGCCCCTTAGTTCCAGTGAATGGAAATCTTAACGCTACAGCATACAATGACATACTAGACGATTCTGTGCTTTCAACTTTGTGGCAATCGTTAGGGGAAGGCCCTTTCCTGTTTCAGCATGACAATGCCCCTGTGCACAAAGCGAGATCTATACAGAAATGGTTTGTTAAGATTGGTGTGGAAGAACTTGACTGGCCTTCACAGAGCCCTTACCTCAACTCCATCGAACACCTTTAAGATGATTTGGAACTCTGACTGCGAGCCAGGCCTAATCACTCAACATCAGTGCCCAACCTCACTATTGCTCATGGCTAAATGGAAGCAAGTCCCCACAGCAATGTTCCAACATGTAGTTGAAAGCCTTCCCAGAATAGTGGAGGCTGTTATAGCAGCAAAGGAGTGGACCAACTCCATATTAATGCCCATGATTTTGGAATGAGCTGTTTGACCAGCAGATGTCCACATACATTTGGTAATGTAGTGTATCTCCCAGCTTGAGTGATGAATGGTTTAGGAAGATTGGTTTGAGAAATAATGTTATTGTATGGTTAGAGGGATCATTCTGCCCTGTGATGGCGTCCCAGTGGGTATGTTTGTGTGTGACTCTGTTCTGGTTAGAGGGATTCTGCCCTGTGATGGCGCACGTCCCAGTGGTGCTCTCAAGGTGCTTGCTGCTTAATAATGGGGAGAGGATGTGCATTTACCCACTGGTCCATGTAGTCAACACATGACTGAACACTCGTGCTCATATCGATTAGTATGGTACATATTCTCGACCATCTGCGCTGTACACCAGGAGGGATCCTCTTCCTCCTCATTGCACCCTGCAGTTGTTTTTTTCTTCACATTTTTACATGGATGTGTCAGAAGTTGCACGCTGTTCCTCACACAGTGCACTTCATGGACTCTGCTCAAAAGTAGTGCACTATATAAGGAACAGGGTGCCATTTGGGACACACTTCATGACATTTAGAAATCTCAACATAAGTGGCTAGTTGTTTCTACATTCATTGCCATGCGTTTTGATGGAGTTCAAAAAGTCGTACTGTGCCAACATCATGTTCCTCTCCTCCTCCTTCCTTCTTTCTCACCTTCTCAGCCTCACACTGATTTGCAGTGTGTCCTTCTTGGGGTGCAAAGGAGCAAAATAAATAAATACAGTATGGGAAGAGGTAGTTGTTTGGGCTAAATTATAGATGGGCTATGTACAGGTGCAGTAATCTGTGAGCTGCTCTGACATCTGGTGCTTAAAGCTAGTGAGGGAGATAAGTGTTTCCAGTTTTAGATATTTTTTGTAGTTCATTCCAGTCATTGGCAGCAGAGAACTGGAAGGAGAGGCGGCCAAAGGAGGAATTGGCTTTGGGGGTGACCGGAGAGATATACCTGCTGGAGCGCGTGCTACAGGTGGGTGCTGCTATGGTAAATATAGGACAAAGCACACATCACAACAAGAGAGACAACACAACACTACATAAAGAGAGACCTAAGATAATAACATAGCAATACATGACAACACAACATGGTAGCAACACAACATGGTAGAAGCACAAAACATGGTACAAACATTGGTCACAGCACAAAGGGCAAGAAGGTAAAGACAACAATACATCACACAAAGTAGCCACAACTGTCAGTAAGAGTGTCCATGATTGAGTCTTTGAATGAAGATATTGAGATAAAACTGTCCAGTTTGAGTGTTTGTTGCAGCTTGTTCCAGTCGCTAGCTGCAGCGAACTGAAAAGAGGAGCGACCCAGGGATGTGTGTGCTTTGGGGTCCTTTAACAGAATTTGACTGGCAGAACGGGTGTTGTATGTGGAGGATGAGGGCTGCAGTAGATATCTCAGATAGGGGGGAATGAGGCCTAAGAGGGTTTTATAACCTGTTAGGGCTAGGGGGCAGCATTGACACGGCTGGATAAAAAACATACCCGATTTAATCTGGTTACCACTCCTACTCAGTAACTAGAATATGCATATACTTATTACATATGGATAGAAAACACCCTAAATTTTCTAAAACTGTTTGAATGGTGTCTGTGAGTATAACAGAACTCAAATGGCAGGTCAAAACCTGAGAGATTCCTTTACAGGAAGTGGCCTGTCTGACCATTTCTGGAACTTCTTTGCCATCTCTATCATTTACTAAGGATCTCTGCTCTAACGTGACACTTCCCACGTCTTCCATAGGCTCTCATAGCCCGGGAAAAAAGAGAATGTCGTCATTCCAGCCCCAGGCTGAAACACATTATCGCCTTTCTCAAGTGGCCCATCAAGAGACACTAGCTTATGCGCGTGACCCCGACCGCCCCCGCCTTTGGGATTTTTTCCTCTGTTTGCCGAAAAGGAGATTCCCTGTCGGAATATTAGCGCTTTTCTACGAGAAAAATGACGTAAAAATTGATTTTAAACAGCGGTTGACATGCTTCGACGTACGGCAATGGAATACTTTGAATTTTATTGTCAGGAATTGCGCCAAGCGCGCGACACTTCTTTACTATTTCGGATAGTGTCTGGAACGCACGAACAAAACGCCGCTATTCGGATATAACGATGGATTATTTTGGACCAAACCAACATTTGTTATTGAAGTAGACGTCCTGGGTGTGCATTCTGACGAAGACAACAAAAGGTAATGACATTTTTATAATAGTAAATATGATTATGGTGAGTGCTAAACTTGCCGGGTGTCTAAATAGCGAGCCCGTGATGCCTGGGCTATGTACTTAGAATATTGCAAAATGTGCTTTCACCAAAAAGCTATTTTAAAATCGGACATATCGAGTGCATAGAGGAGGTCTGTATCTATAATTCTTAAAATAATTGTTATGCTTTTTGTGAACGTTTATCGTGAGTAATTTAGTAAAATGTTAGCGAATTCCCCGTAAGTTTGCGGGGGGTATGCTAGTTCTGAACGTCACATGCTAATGTAAAAAGCTGGTTTTTGATATAAATATGAACTTGATTGAACAAAACATGCATGTATTGTATAACATAATGTCCTAGGGTTGTCATCTGATGAAGATCATCAAAGGTGAGTGCTGCATTTAGCTGTCTTCTGGGTTTTGGTGACATTATATGCTGGCTTGAAAAATGGGTGTCTGATTATTTCTGGCTTGGTACTCTGCTGACATAATCTAATGTTTTGCTTTCGTTGTAAAGCCTTTTTGAAATCGGACAGTGTGGTTAGATTAACGAGAGTCTTATCTTTAAATGGCTGTAAAATAGTCATATGTTTGAGAAATTGAAGTAATAGGATTTTGAAGATTTTGAAAATCGCGCCACAGGCTGGCAGTGGCTGTTACGTAGGTGGGACGAATTCGTCCCGCCGGTCCCATAGAGGTTTTATAAATAAGCATCAACCAGTGGGTCTTGCGACGAGTATACAGAGATGACCAGTTTACTGAGGAGTATAGAGTGCAGTGATGTGTCCTATAACCTCTCTGGGGTATGTGGGACACACTCACCAACAGCCAGTGAAATAGCAGTGCGCCAAATTCAAAACAACAATAATCTCATAATTCAAATATCTCAAACATACAACTATTATATCCCATTTTAAAGATACACTTCTCGTTAATCCAACCACATTGTCCAATTTCAAAAAGGCTTTACGGCGAAAGCATAACATTAGATTATGTTAGGACAGCGCCTAGACAAGAAAAACCACACAGCCATTTTCCAAGCAAGGAGAGGTGTCAAAAACCAGAAATACAGCTAAAGTTAATCACTAACCGTTGATGATCTTCATCAGATGGCACTCATAGGACTTCATGTTACACAATACATGTATGTTTTGCTCGATAAAGTTCATATTTATATCCCCAAAAAACATTTTACATTGGCGTGTAATGTTCAGAAATGTTTTGCCCCCCAAAACTGCCGGTGAATGAGCACATCAATTTACAGAAATACTCATCATAAACGTTGACATAATATACAACTGTTATTCAAAGAATTATAGATACACTTCTCCTTAATACAACCGCTGTGTCAGATTTCAAAGAAGCTTTACGGCGAATCTGATGGCGGAATGGTAAAAAACATCTGCATATAAATGGATGAGAGAACTTCCTACTGCCTGAGCTATGTTGTTGATGATCTAAGTCTACAGATGCAGAGACCTGAATTACTTTTGTTTGCCTTTCCCCTCAGTTGTTGGCTTGTTGCAGAACACAGTGGAGTTCAAATGACTGTGACACTTTTTATTTTCTGAAAACTTGCCTTCATAAGGAATACTGCTCCATTACAATGCCTTTTGGTAAACTTTGGAATCCTCCACTTTCATGTCCTCTGGGGCATTGTCAAGGCAAGCAAGCTCTATCTTTCTCTCTTCAACAACATCATTTGAAGAGGCTTCAGCAACTCCATTTGAAGAGATGATAACACTCTTCAATGACTGATAGAATTAATTCAAATTCTGTTAGAATCCTATAATTAATTCTAAATTCTCTTAGAATTCAGTCTAATTCTACAGATGGATGTTCGCTAAAAGGAACCGAGACTGATGTGTTTGAAATATGGGCCAGAATGGGAACAAGATGGAGTCTGTTGACATTTACTGCAAGTTCCTGTTTGTTCATGCATGGTTTTAGTTGAAATGGCCACGCAATTAGATTATGTTCTCTATAAACTATATCCTATTACTAAAATCAACCAGTGCTTCACATTCAGATATCTACAATATCTTGGCAAGGTGGGAACCAACCAATCATTTAGAAGAATCGGGAAAACATATAGCCTAGGGATGATAAAGAGAGAATGGCTGCACCCCAAGTAGTGAGGCTGATTTGAAGTAGTTGTCTGAGTGTTGACATTGATGGCTCAGTGACTCTTCAGCGTGACAGAAGGTTGATCCAATTAGCTATTCCAGCAATCCAATTAACTTCCTACACATGATTTGCAGCCTACTCACTGTCTGACCCTCCAACGCAACACAACCAATGCTGCCAAACTCCACCTAATGATACTGATGCTATTCCCTCCTATCTACCCCCTTTCATCAGGTCCTCTCTACCTCTCGTCTGTCTCTCTACCTCCTCTCATCCCTCCCTCTTTACCTCTGTGCACCCCTCCCTCTCTACCTCCTCTCACCCCTCCCACTCTACCTCCTCTCACCCCTCCCTCTCTATCTCTTCCCCTGCATCTGTCCATCTCTCCTCTCCATCTGTCTACTGACTCTCCTTCGTTGCTCCAACACGCATGTATTTTTCCCTACTTATCTCTCCTCCTTTGCTCTCTTCCATCCCTTCTCCTCATCCTCCTCCTGCTCCATCCTCCTCCATCACTCTTCCTTTCCCCTTCCAATATCTCCCCATGATCATCATTAAAGAGCACCTAACTATCTCACCAGGACTGTCATCTCATTGGCAGCCAATCCATCAGCTGAATGTTTGTATTGTCAGTTGGCTCTCCAAGGTCATATTTAAATGAATTCTCCTAACATCCCTGCTGGTGAATTAGAGGTATATTGCTGTATCCTTGAGCAAGGTCAGAACAGTAATTAGCAATAATGCAAACCTGCTTCAATGTGTAGATCAAACGACAGCTATGCAATGTAAAAATATGTGTGCAATATGGTAATTACCATAGTGGGCAGAGAATGGATTCACTGTCAGACATGATTTGTGCAGGCGAGTATGTTTAAGTGTGTGTGTATGTGCGTGCGTACGTGTGTACTTGTATGTGTACATTTCTCATTGCGTTCTGTGTGTGTGAGGAAAGAGACATGCTACTTCAATAAGACCAAGAGTTGTTACAGCCTCAGGGACCTGGTGAGGTTATAACTGCAGCGTCCCGCTGCCTCACCTGGCCCTTTTAAACCTAACTGTAGCGTCCCTCTGCCTCACCTGGCCCTTTTAAACCTAACTGTAACGTCCCTCTGCCTCACATGGCCCTTTTAAACCTAACTGTAGCATCCCTCTGCCTCACCTGGGCCTTTTAAACCTAACTGTAACGTCCCTCTGCCTCACATGGCCCTTTTAAACCTAACTGTAGCATCCCTCTGCCTCACCTGGCCCTTTTAAACCTAACTGTAGCGTCCCTCTGCCTCACCTGGCCCTTTTAAACCTAACTGTAGCGTCCCGCTGCCTCACCTGGCCCTTTTAAACCTAACTGCAGCGTCCCTCTGCCTCACCTGGCCCTTTTAAACCTAACTGCAGCATCCTTCCGCCTCACCTCATTGACAGCTATTATGCTGCATTGACAACCAACCAGTACGATCAACAAACAATTCTGCTCTTATTTCTAGTTGTCCTCCGCAATGCAATCATGAGATATATGAAGCAAAGAGCGCAACATGAACCAGTTGTTCTCCACAATCATGATTGCATGTAGTCAAAGATATATGAAGCAAAGTGCGTAGCATGAAAGCGTTTCATGGACTGTTTCTGTGTAAAATATACAGCCTATACAGTATGTTGATTCAGCCCCGCTTTCCATGACAGGCCTCTCTCCAATACTATTTTCATTTCATAGG
This sequence comes from Salmo salar, assembly GCF_965601325.2. Classification (NCBI taxonomy): domain Eukaryota; kingdom Metazoa; phylum Chordata; class Actinopteri; order Salmoniformes; family Salmonidae; genus Salmo; species Salmo salar. The sequence continues at coordinate 36,976,390 of NC_138310.1, read as the reverse complement.
TAAGTCTGTTTTGGGGTTTTTCATGACACAGTGTGCTATATGTCCTGCTGTGAAGCTGAGTATGGTCTTATTCATTGGATCTCCAGCGTGCGTATGGCAGGCAGGGACAGGGAGTCACAGAGCAGAGGCATGTCTGTTCTCTGTTCATGTTGAACAGTAGTAGTACAGTACTGTTGGAGAGTACTGCATGTCTGGGACTTCTGTATAACAGACCTGTGTTCAAACTCTATTGGAAATCATTTCAAATACTAGAGCTTGGCTTGATAGAGCTTGGCTTGATACACAGTGTCTCCTGACCCCTCCTGTCTCAGCCTCCAGTATTTATGCTGCAGTAGTTTATGTGTCGGGGGGCTAGGGTCAGTCTGTCATATCTGGAGTATTTCTCTTGTCTTTTCCGGTGTCCTGTGTGAATTTAAACATGCTCTCTCTAATTCTCTCTCTTTCTTTCTTTCTTTCTTTCTTTCTCTCTCTTGGAGGACCTGAGCCCTAGGACCATGCCTCAGGACTACCTGGCTTGATGACTCCTTGCTGTCCCCAGTTCACCTGGCTGTGCTGCTGCTCCAGTTCCAACTGTTCTGCCTGCAGCTATAGAACCCTGACCTGTTCACCGGACGTGCTACCTGTCCCAGACCTGCTGTCCCAGACCTGCTGGAACCCTGACCTATTCACCGGACGTGCTACCTGTCCCAGACCTGCTGTTTTCAACTCTCTAGAGACAGCAGGAGTGGTAGAGATACTCTCGAAGATCGGCTATGAAAAAGCCAACTGACATTTACTCTTGAGGTGCTGACTTGTTGCACCCTCGACAACTACTATGATTATTATTATTTGACCATGCTGGTCATTTATGAACATTTGAACATCTAGGCCATGTGCTGTTATAATTTCCACCCGGCACAGCCAGAAGAGGACTGGCCACCCCTCATAGCCTGGTTCCTCTCTAGGTTTCTTCCTAGGTTTTGGCCTTTCTAGGGAGTTTTTTGTAGCCACCGTGCTTCTACACCTGCATTGCTTGCTGTTTGGGGTTTTAGGCTGGGTTTCTGTACAGCACTTTGAGATATCAGCTGATGTAAGAAGGGCTATATAAATAAATTTGATTTGATTTGATAGAGCTTGGCTTGATAGAGCTTGGCTTGATAGAGCTTGCCTGGTGCAATGAAGCCAATAGAACAGAAGCAAAACTGCAAACCCTGCCCATCTGTCACTCAAGGCAGTCTAAAGCAAATGCTAAAAGTTTTTGTTAGATTTCAAATAGTATTTGAATCCAGGTCTGGTATGTAAAGGGGAAAGCACGGAGCAGAGTGTATGTTCCGACCTCTTCTCATTGGGTCTGTCTCCATCGTTCACCCCTGTTCATTACTGGTACCTACAACCTGGTGCGTACCCTCATCATTAACAGCTTACCAGCAGTATAATTTATTGACTCGGTCCTACAACAAAGTGCATTTCACAACTAAATGTGTGGGACACTCAGTGCTCTATCCTCAAGTTGTGTGAGTGTGTAGTGTTAAGCCTACTGTCACTTTAGATGGGCAGCGGGACGCGAGCAGAGTTAGACCACAGCAGGAGGAGAACACAGATGGCTTCTTAAATATTCATAAGGGTCCATTTGTCAGCTATGTGTGTTGGAGCTAGTGCTGCTTGAGAGAGAGAGACTTTGACTTTTTGTCTTTCTTTAATGAAACATTCTCATTTCATTAACCCCCCCCCCACCCACCCACCTTAAAATAAAACATGTAATAATACATGTACCATACTCACCTTGCCCTCTACCCCACGATACAAAACAACACCACACATCACAAAAATCAAAACCTCATCACTTCTACAACCATATATCCAAAACATCTTCCCCAGCTATACAGACAGCCCCCCCGACACACCATATCTCCTGAAACATCTCCACACTTTTTATCATTTTATGGAACTCAAATTCCACCCTAAGGCGGTCAGAGACCATCCCATTAAATAATAGTAAAGGGTCTGTTATCCCCCCACCTTTGACCCTGTTCCTTGTTAGCCAAATTGCCAACTTTGCCTGAGCAAACAGAAAATTCAACAAAACACATTTGGCCTTCTCCTTATTTGAATACCTGTACCCCATTATAAACATCCCAACAGTAAAAACCACCTCAACCTTCCAACAGAGACATTTATGGAATTAATCTGGCGCACACAGAAAACACATGAATCACAGTTTCTCTCATAACACAGAAAGGACACCCCTGCCTGACTCCCGGTTCAACCCGTGCCAACCAGCTGTTAGTGGCCAGGGCTCCTTGTAGAACCCTCCACTGGATGTCCCCTGACCTCTTTGGTACTGGAGGTTTGTAGAGCCCCCTCCATCTAAAACCCACCATACTCTCCGCCCCACATACCCCCTGCCACTGATGTGCCTTCACTCCTGTTAGGCTCCTAATGTTCCTAACCTTAATGCAGAGGTTGTAGAGGGCTTTACCTCCCACCCCCTCAAACTCCCCCAGGCTCGGAGTGTTAAAATCGAACAAGTCCTCCAGACCCCCTTGCCAGTCCCCAGTCTCTGCCGTCACCTGCAGTGGCGGAAACATTGGTGGCCCCTCCCCCTTTGGCCGCTCAAACATCCCTCTTACCGACTCAGACAGTGCCTCCTGGACCCTCCTTCACGAATCTCTCCAGCAGCCTAAGAGACGTTATTCCTGTTTGTTGTGCCAGGACTTCCGGGGTTTTCCACTCCTCCTCTCCCAGCAGTCGCAGGTCACCCAGCCTTAGTAAACCCGCTGCCATCAGTTGCCTCTGCATGGTGGCCGACTGATCCGATCTCAAAGGCATGGCTGGGTTGTGGAAGATAGGCTCCTCCCACACCCACAGCCCAGGCTCCACACCCCCTTCTCGTGTGGACCTTAGCAGCTGCCAGGCCCTCAGCACTGCAGAGTAAAAATCTGAGAGACCTGCTGTACTCATCCTCTCCAGCTTCATGAGGAACAGCTGCCGGTCCAACCCTAATCCACCAGTTCTCCTCAGCAGCGCGCATGTTGGTTCCTTCCAGCCGACATCAGTATGGTAAAGCAGGCTCTGCACCGCCTTTAGTCGGAAAGCAGCTACCCTACTCTCCAGTTCCACCAGGCCCTGTCCTCCTTCGTGGACGGTCATGTACAACACTGCCGCCCTCAGCCAGTGATGGAACGACCAGAAAAAAATCCACCAGCTTGTGTTGCAGGTCTGCGAGCAGGGGGGTTGAGGACAGCCAGTTTATGCCACAGGGAAGATGCCACCAGGTTGTTGATTATCAGCACCCTACCTCTACATCACACTTGGGACAGGAGCCACCACTACCTGGCCAGTCTTGACATCACTGCCTGTGACAGCCCCTCCCAGTTCTTCCTGACCCACCTCTCCGAGCCCAGGCACACCCCCAACATTTTAAGCCATTCACAACCCCACTGCAAACCCCCTGGAAGCAGAGGAGGGGCCCTATCCCCCCATGCCCCACATAACAGAGCTTTGCTCTTGCCCCAGTTTACCTTAGCTGACGAAGCTCCCTCAAACACCTTCAGACTAGTCTCTAGTGCCTGCATATCCTGACCATCCCTAACCATCACAGAAACGTCATCTGTATACGCTGACACTGCTCCTGCGTAGCAGGCCCAAAAATGTCTCAATGGCTAGTGTATATAACTGCCCCGATAGAGGGCATCCTTGTCTAATGCCCCGTCTCACCCAGACTGGCCTACTGAGCCCCCCATTGAGCATACATGACGCAGCATACAACATCTTCACACAGGTCAAAAACCTTTCCCCAAACCCAAAAACAGACATCACATTAAAAAGATACTCATGGTCCACTCTATCAAAAGCCTTCTCTTGATCTAAAGAGACCAGTCCAAAGTTCACATTAGAACCTCTCGACAAGTCCAACATGTCCCTGATTAAGAACATGTTTTCTGTGATTGAGCATCCCGGTACACAATATGTTTGGTCCTTGTGTATTATAGAGTCCAGATGGGACTTCAGTCTGTTAGAGAGGACCTTGGCAAATATATTGTGGTCTGCACAGAGCAATTCCACAGGCATCCAGTTCTTAAGTTCACACAAGTCCCCTTTTTTGGGCAGGAGAGTCAGAGCCATCCGACGACAGCTGTAACCCAGATGTCCCATGGCAACTCTCCTACCCCGATGCATTCACGCAACAGGCCAAAAATTCCAGTCCAATTATTCCCCAGAATTTTTTATAAAACTCCACTGGGAGTCCATTGACCCCCAGTGCACGGCCATGGGACATCTGGGTTACAGCCACTGTCAGTTCATGGGACAACGGAGGAATGTCCATTTCATCCCTCTGTGCCAGAGAGAGCTTAGGGAGTTCTGCCAACAAGACCTGAGCACACATAGGATCACAGAGTTCTGCCCTATACAACTCAGTATAAAACTCCACAATCCGCATCTCCCCTACCACAGAGTTAACCAGCCCATCAGACAGCCGTAGACAATGCATACCCTTGGCTTCACCGCTCTGTCTTTCCAAACCAAAGAAGAAAGAGCTGGGAGCATCCATCTCCTTGAGCATGGAGAACCTAGCTCTTACAAGTGCTCCCTTTGCTTTAACCTGGAAAAAACTGCCCAGGTCCCTAAGTAATTCAGCTAAATTAGCCTGGAGGCCTACATTGCCTTGCCCCACCATCTCCACCTTCATCTCACTAATACTATGCTTGAGTTCCTCCAATACTCTCCTAGCATTTGAGGATGAGAGAGCTGTATACTGTTGACAGAAAAGCCGAATTTGGACTTTCCCCACATCCCACCATTGACTCATACTCCTCTCTTTGCTGCCCCCACCTTTCCCCAAAAATCTGGAAACCTGAGCAAAAAGTATCATACTGTAAGAGCTTTACATTAAACCTCTAATTGGATGCATGCCGAGGCCCTGGTGAAATAGACAGCCGAGCCACGGCTATGTGGTGATCTGAAAAAGCCACAGGGAGAATGGTAGCACCCAACAGCCTATTGCTCTGATTCCTGGACATGTAAAAAGGATCAAGTCGGACTGCACTCACCCTAGCCCCAAAGACCTTCACCCATGTATACTGTCTTGTGTCAGGATGTTTATTTCTCCAAACATCCACTAGGTCGAACTGATTAATGATGTCCCTTAACACTCCCACTGACCCTGAATGAGGCTCTTCCCCATTTCTGTCTTTCGTAAAATCCATTGTCCAGTTCCAGTCCCTGCCGACCACCAGCGTCTCCTCAGGCGATACCTGTTAGAGTTCCTGTCTAAGACACCCAAAAGGAACCCCACCCTCTCTCTCCCTGTGTTAGGCGCATAGACATTTATAAAGACAAACCCCATGTTGTTAATTTCTGCTTTTACAACAAGCAGTCTAACCCTACACACCTCCTTTTAGGAGCACATCTATACAGACAGATCCCATACAAAAAGGACTGCCACCCCTGCACTAAAATTTGGCACAACACACTTGCCCCCTTCCAAAAGAGCCCCCAACCGACTTCATTCACCACATCACTATGCGTCTCCTGCAGAAACAACACCTGTACTTTTTTTTGTTTTACATATTCACCCAACACATTCCTCTTTCCCGCATCTCTGGCACCATTTATATTAAGCGAGCCTACCTAAAGAGCCTCCATAAGAAGTGGGAGAAAAGCCAGCAAAGAAAGAGACCAATAGCAATGCTCAAAAAGCCCCAGTGCCAGAAAGAAACTATTAATCTGAACAGCGTCTGAAGGTAGACCTTTACGCACTATTGTGACCCACTTCCTCAACCTAAACTATTTCCTGGGTGAGAGGACACCATGCCCCTCATTTTTCATAGGATATTGTGCTGATCTTACAAACTTTCTCGGATCAGAAAAAATAAATTTTTCCACTTTTCAGGAACCTTGTCAGTTCCCTCACCATGTACTTTGACCCCTCTGCTTGACTGGCTGTCAGCTCTGGACCCATTGAGGAGGAGTCTGAAAAAAGGCCCCCTCATCATCCTCTTCCTCAGACTCACTTTCCTCCTCCTCATCTCCATCTCCCATCCTGACCACCTGCCCTTTCTCTGTAGTCGCGGCCTCACCCCAGCGCCAGGAAATGGTTCCTTGGTGCCTTTGACCACCCCAGCCTCTCCCCTCTAACCTCCTTTCTTCTCCCCCTTTTTCCTTTTCCGCTTGACACCCTCCTCCCACCCCCCAGCCTCTTACACTTCCCCACTATACTCTCCTCATCCACTAGCATAACCTGACTAGACCCAGCCTCATCTACACCACCATCCATAGCATGACTAGACCTAGCCTCATCTACACCACCATCTGTAGCCTGACTAGGCTCAGCCTCATCTACACCACCATCACTGGTATGACTAGGCCCAGCCTCTGCTGCCTGTGTCTCATTGCCCCCTGCACGTTGGCCTCGATTTCCCCCACTGGCTCTTGTACCCTCACCTTGTCTACGGCCTTTATGTGGGCACACAAAGCTCTTATGCCCCAAATCCCCACACTCAACACCGTAGACTATCTATGCTGGCAAACCTTGGTAGATCCCCTCCCCATGCCTCACTTTAAAATGCACATTTAGCTGTTGCTCATTGTTATTCAGAAACATGAACACTTGCCTCCGCAACGAAACAACATGCTTAACGGCATCTGACTGAAAACCTACCAACAGTACACGAAAACCGCTAGCAAACTTACCAAAACGACTCCGCTCTTTCCTGATTTGATCATCCATATTAAACAGACGCAAATTTGCAACTACCACCCTGGTCAAATGGATAGAAAGAGGCGAAATTGGCACCAACACACCCATTACAAATATTTCATTAGCAACGAGCCTACCCACCAAAATAGCTCTTTTCTTGAACACAGCCATCGACTTGTTCATTCTGGAAGCAGAATGTTTAAATTCAGCTCCTACCTGTTCACCGACCGCGAGCAGAACCTCCTCCACCTTAACTCCATTCTCAGGAACACACCTGAATCCATGCCGTAACGATGGCGTCTCCTCTACGCTAGGCTGAGAAGCCATCGCGCACACCACACCTTCCAAACCCCAGGAAACTAAAACTCTGTCCTCTTCCACCCTAACTTTGAAAAAAATTGTGGATACCGCTAAAACAAATAGTGCATTAACCCTTCACCATAGAAAAGATGTAACGCCCTGGCCATAGAGAGGGGTTTTTTGTTCTTTATTTTGGTTAGGCCAGGGTGTTACATTGGGAGGGCGTTCTATGTTCTTTTTCTATGTTTTTGTATTTCTTTGTTTTGGGCCGTGTGTGGCTCCCAATCAGGCACAGCTGAAGTTCGTTGTTGTTGATTGGGAGTCACACAAAAGTGCATGTTTTTCCGTTGGGGTTTTGTGGGTAATTGTTTCTGTCATTGTGTTTCACCTGACAGGACTGTTTGGCTGTCAGTTTCTTATTTTGTAGTTGTATAGTGTTCCGTTTAATAATTAAATATGATGAACACTAACTCCGCTGCGTTTTGGTCCACTCTCTCTCACGGCAGTCGTTACAAAAGAAAAATTGAAAGAACAGACCAAGGACAGAATCAAGAAAATAAGTTAGGACAGAGCCCTCCACACCAAACACTCAAACTCCAAAAAACTCCCAGCATCTCACCGCGAGAGAACGACAACTTCAAGCTTCCCTGTACAAACAAAGACACAGGGGAGTGTATGTGAGGTGCTGTTGAACTGGATTCTCTGGGAGGGAAGACACACCCATGTTGGCAGTCATCTTGGTGACCATGTGACGGCCATTTTTAGATGCTCAATACTGGCTGACGCTCATGTAAACAAAAACCCCGGAGACCCAACAGGAAAAACTATTTGCACAGAAAGTACATTAAAATTGCCTGTAAATATAATTGTTAGTAATTGTTAGTATAATATAATTATGAGACAGGCTTTGTTTGTATCCAGACACTCAAAGCCAAGGCTTTTAATCAGACTAGAATGTTATTTGGAGGTTGGGTTGGGTGCCCATTACTACTGCTTGTCTGTGTGTGTATGCTGCCTGCACCTCATGCCTATTCATTTGCGTTTGTCCTAGTTAAATCCTATATTCCATCCACCTCTAAGACTGGGCAGGGCCAACCATAGGTCTGGTCAGGCAGACAAGTACCCACCATGCTTGCCAGAAGGCACCTTTAAGTAGAGAAATAGGTGGGTACTCTTCTCTATGACTGTCTCGCAATCATTTTGATTATTTAAAATGGCCCAAAACCTCTATAAAAAGACCTAAACTTCTCCCCTAAAGCCAACCCCATCCCTGGCTAATGTTGTGGTCTGAATTTCTCTCCCACTATCTGCCCATTGTATTAATAAACATACCCCCAGGACACTGTCTTAACTCTTCCTCTTTTGGCTGCAAATCTGAAGAGGACTCGCTAGTAAGTTCATCTGCATGGTCAGATGTCCAAATGTGCTCTTAGCATTTGTGTTCTCTATGATGTCCACATGGAACTCTGTTTCTAATCTATCAGGCTGTAATCTCTTCTACAAATATGGGAAAAACCTTCACGCTACTTTCTTCCTCTACAATCTTTCAAAAACTGAAGGGTGGTTCACACACACAAATAGACAAAAACAGAAATTAATTTTTCATTTTCAATAAATGAATTTCCTTCTTGCTTTTCAGCAGGCATGGGAAAAATTCACACTGATGTCTCAGTGTCAAGTGTGTGTAACTGAACCATACTTTCTTCACTTCTCTACCCATCCTTGGTCTCTGTCTGGAAGTCACTGCTGTCCTCAGTAGCAACCCGTCAGTCCTGTGGATCCAAAGACACATGACACATCCCAAATAGCACCCTACCCCCTATATAGTGCATTACTTTTGACGGGCTCTGGTTAAAAGTAGTACACTATATTGGGAATAGGGTACCATTTGGGATGCACTCACAGATCTTTTATTTTTTTTAATTTTTTTTACATTGCTGTCACATGCTGCCTTTCCATCATAGACACTATCTGTGGTGCTGAAAGAGCTGTTGTGGAGAGTGGAGTGGGGGTTGTCCATGGTGCTGAAATAGCTATTGGAGCTTGGGGTGTTGTCCACAGCACTAAACCACACCTGCCAATAGAATTTGGTTAGATGGATGGCATGGTTGGTCAATGATGTCATCTCGGTATATAATGTGTTGATGTCAGTGACAAGGTCACCAAGATAGATGATGATTCAGGCTTTGCTTTGAGGCAAGGGCCGATTTACTTCCTCTTCATAAATAATAATTGTGCCATAAGATGCACAATTCAATGGGACATGAGTCATGCCTATTGAGTACCTCTTAGCAAAAGTGGAAATGAAAGTAGGTTACTCAATCTAGAGTATACAATGGGATATTAATGTTTTCTTCCAGTCAGTTTTTATTCTCACTCTCCTTGCAACTGGTTTCATAATAAATTAACAATTCATGGCAATCATTTAGCTAACCAAAATGCCACTATTCCAAATCATATCAAAGTTTAGTTGTCACGTGCACCGAATACAACAGGTATTTACTTAAGGCTCTAAAGAATAGTGCAAAAAAGGTATTAGGTGAACAATAGGTAGGCAAAGAAATAAAACAACAGTAAAAAGACAGGCTATATACAGCAGCGAGGCTATAAAAGTAGCGAGGCTATATACAGACACCGGTTAGTCAGGTTAGTCAGGTATGTACATGGTTAAAGTGACTGCATATATGATGAACAGAGAGTTGCAGTAGCGTAAAAGAGGGGGTGGTGGGTGGGACACAAAGCAGATAGCCCGGTACCGCTTGCCATGAGGTAGTAGAGAGAACAGTCTATGACTGGGGGGGGGGGGGGGGTGTAGTCCTTTTATGGCTGTCGTTTCCTTCCTGTCCGTCCATTCCTCTCCGCTTCAGTTGACTCAATGAGGAGTTGAGCGCAACAGAGGCAGGCAGTCAACGGCGCGCAACGAGCCACCAGTGCATCTGCTGTTGGTGCGCTTGCAGTCACACACTACAAGCTTTCCATCTTTAACGTGAGCTTTATAGATTGAAATTAAATTAGTATGAAATAACAAAACTGGTTTAAAAAAATTACTCAGCGAAAAGGGGAGTTTTTCTCCAGGTGCGATGGTTCCGCTTTCTCTCCGTTTTTTTCTACGAACGTTTTTCTTCCTTCATATCTGATCGCCCATCAGTGGAATGATCTGGCTTTTATCTTGTGTCGTTTCCACTTCAGCATGGGAACTGCCGGGTCCAAAAGGAAGACTTTAAGGACCGATGCAATATCTTCTGTGGCCGCAAAAGTTAGGTGAGTGCCCGGGGCGGAGCTCCTCCGTAGCTCTCTGGTATAATAACTGGAGGGATGCATGGTGCATGTCACGGTGCTGATGTAGACGTGTCTACCGGGCGAAGTAGCGACTCCGCTGAATTGTTCGAGCAGTAATAGCAAACTAGCTGAAACGAAAATTATAATTATATACAAATGCTAGCCTAAAATATATTTGTTTCCCAGTTTACTGCTGTGGCGTTATGTGATCAAATATCTGCTTTACAAAAGTATTTACATTGCAATGATATCTTTAATTTAATTGATAGGCTAAATCTGCTGTCATAGCAACCTTCCTGTAACTTATATTCCTCTACTGTATTTTATTTGTATTAGGCAACAATGATAATGCATCTTTCCAAGTCCTTGGACAGCATTGGGAATTTGTAACAGCTTTTTTTGACAACAGAACATGCTGTTATGGATTTTTTGGCATCATGGTTTGAGCAATAAGAGTTAGTAAAATAAGCATTTAATTGTACACTCCTTATGTACTGTAGACTACTGTATTTTTCTTCCAGCGTTACACTTCCTATTATCAAGCTTCTTGAAGCCCAGTAGCCTAAAGGGAGTTATTAGTATTTTATACTTTTTAGATAAGTTACTTAGGAGTGTTTGATCTGATATGAAAAGGCATATGAAATGCCACCAATCAACTGCACACAACACTGAATCCTAAACCCTTGATTGTAAATGGCATGTAGCATGGTTGGCAACAACACATTTTCTGAAATGTTTCAACTGTTTTAAGCTTCCCAACGAACAGGCTCTGGGATCTACAGTGTACCAGAAAATGTATTCTACACTATTATTTAAACACCAAAACAGCAAGAAACGTGCCCGAATTTGGTCAAATGGTAGTTTTGAAAGACCTATAATTGGGCATGACACAGCGTGGAGCTAGGAACACAAGCATTTTGCTACACCCGCAATAACATCTGCTAAATATGTGTATGTAACCAATAAACACCAAAACAGCAAGAAACGTGCCCGAATTTGGTCAATATTTTGTTGTTGTAAGATCTATAATTAGGGATGACACAACGTTTATGACTCATCTCTAACGCATCAGGTTTGGTGATTATTTTCCTTGAAGAACCATGAGTCATGCCCTCACACCTTTCACACAGTGCCAGATGTGTCAGGACGCTGTCACTTAATCCTGTGTGCTGAATATTGTAATATGTAACATTGCAAGATTCAAATCAAATCAAATTTATTTATATAGCCCTTCGTACATCAGCTGATATCTCAAAGTGCTGTACAGAAACCCAGCCTAAAAACCCCAAACAGCAAGCAATGCATGTGAAAGAAGCACAGTGGCTAGGAAAAAATCCCTAGGAAAAACTCCCTAGGAAGGCCAAAAACCTAGGAAGAAACCTAGAGAGGAACCAGGCTATGAGGGGGTGGCCAGTCCTCTTCTGGCTGTGCAGGGTGGATATTATAACAGAACATGGTCAAGATGTTAAAATGTTCATAAATGACCAGCATGGTTTAAATAATAATAATCATAGTAGTTGTCGAGGGTGCAAACAAGCACGTCCGGTGAACAGGTCAGGGTTCCATAGCCGCAGGCAGAACAGTTGAAAACTGGAGCAGCAGCATGGCCCAGGTGGGACTGGGGACAGCAAGGAGTCATCATGCCAGGTAGGTCCTGAGGCATGGTCCTAGGGCTCAGGTCCTCCGAGAGAAAGACAGAAAGAGAGAAAGAGAGAATTAGAGCATATTTAAATTCACACAGGACACCGGACAAGACAAGAGAAATACCCCAGATGTAACTGACTGACCCCTAGCCCCCCGACACATAAACTACTGCAGCATAAATACTGGAGGCTGAGACAGGAGGGATCAGAAGACACTGTGGCCCCATCCGATCATACCCCCGGACAGGGCCAAACAGGCAGGATATAACCCCACCCACTTTGCCAAAGCACAGCCCCCACACCACTAGAGGGATGTCTCCAACCACCAACTTACCGTCCTAAGACAAGGCCGAGTATAGCCCACAACGATCTCCGCCATGGCACAACCCAAGGGGGGGGGGGGGGGGGGGGCGCAACCCAGACAGGAAGACCACGTCAGTGACTCAACCCACTCAAGTGACGCACCCCTCCCATGGACGGCAAGGAAGAACACCAGTAAGCCAGTGACTCAGCCCCTGTAATAGGGTTAGAGGCAGAGAATCCCAGTGGAAAGAGGGGAACCGGCAAGGCAGAGACAGCAAGGGCGGTTCGTTGCTCCAGCCTTTCCGTTCACCTTCACACTCCTGGGCCCAGATTATACTTAATCATAGGACCTACTGAAGAGATAAGTCTTCAGTAAAGACTTAAAGGTTGAGACTGAGTCTGCGTCTCTCACATTGGTAGGCAGACCATTCCATAAAAATGGAGCTCTATAGGAGAAAGCCCTTTTCAGCAGAACTTGCAGCACACCATGTCATGTCACCAACAGACTGAACTCACTATGGCAGGCATTGATCTATCTATCTATCTATCTATCTATCTATCTATCTTCTATCTATCTATCTATCTATCTATCTATCTATCTATCTATCTATCTATCTATCTATCTATCTATCTATCTATCTATCTATCTATCTATCTATCTCTCTCTCTCTCTCTCTCTCTCTCTCTCTCTCTCTCTCTCTCTCTCTCTCTCTCTCTCTCTCTCTCTCTCTCTCTCTCTCTCTCTCTCTCTCTCTCTCTCTCTCTCTCTCTCTCTCTCTTCTCTCTCTCTCTCTCTCCTCTCTCTCTCTCTCTCAACCTCAGGCATTACACCTCAACCTAAACATCAGACAGACACTCTCTATATCTCTTTTTGTTTGTCACGCTCTCTCTCTCTTTCTCTCTTCAGTCATTCTGTCTCTTTAATACACAGCATAAATCAAACTGATCACAGTGTCAAATACATATTATTGGACTGAGGGCCCAAGAGCCATGTTTTCTACTCTTTCTATGACAGATGTCGAGACGTATTTATGGCTCTTCAGGAAGCAACCCCCCCAGAGCTTTAGTGTACTGTTTTACCCGTAGATAGCCTAGACAACCCACTGATGTAATGGTGGTGTGGTATCACATCACAATCACTGACTGATTGGTTGTCAGATGAGTTTGGACCTCGAGTGTAAAACCATTTCATCCCTCTGACTGACAAACAGCCCCAAATCTCTTCTGCATAGTGTCTTTGTCTCTGAGTCTGAATGGCTGGCTTAATTGTTGAGTCCTACTTTTGACAACTGAATCTAGCCAATGAATGGACAAGTCACATCTGCTTGGAAGAATGGAATCCCATAAAGCTGCCCAAACTTTATTGAAACTGATATTTCTTCATTTATTTATTTTTTACTTTTGGGATTATGTGTGCATTGTTTTGTATTGCTAAGTATTATCACTGCACTGTTGGAGCTAGAAACACAAGCTTCTCGCTGCACCTGCGATAACATCTGCAAATATGTGTAGCAACCAATAAACTCTGATTGGATTTGACAACCGTAAAATGACCCTGGTAAGTCTTTCCTAATTGAGCTGACTAGCCTACTGTATGTGCTTCTGGCCAGGGATTAGACATTTGGAACATCTACATAAGTCACAAAGCTGACCAAGCAAAAGTAAATGACTGGTAACGCTGTTCTAATTTAGCCAAGTAGGAAGCCAATTCTAGATTTAATTTTGGATTGGAGATGCTTAATGTGAGTCTGGAAGGAGAATTTACAGTCTATCCAGACACCTAGGAATTTGTAGTTGTCCACATATTCTAAGTCAGAACCGTCCAGAGTAGTGATGCTGGACAGGCGGGCAGCGATCGGTTGAAGAGCATGCATTTAGTTTTACTTGTATTTAAGAGCAGTTGGAGGCCATGGAAGGAGAATTGTATGGCATTGAAGCTCGCCTGGAAGTTTTTTAACACAGTGTCCAAAGAAGGGGCCAGAAGTATACAGAATGGTGTCGTCTGCGTAGAGGTGGATCAGAGTATCACCAGCAGCAAGAGCGACATCATTGATGTATACAGAGAAGAGAGTCGTGCACCAAGTAGTTCTGACAACTAACCCGTATTACTCAGGACATATCTTACCACACATTATGTATGTACTGCTAGAGTGAAGGTAAAATATTAAGGACACAGACAGGACACTGTCTCCTCTATTCTGTTATTTTCTATTGTTAATCTTCCTTGGCTAGACTAAAGCAGGTTTCATCAGTAGAATGGGCTAGACAGGAGTGTTGCAGCGCAGAGCAGACACAGGACTAAGGGTGGTTTCAGCCCAGAGGTCCATCCATACCCCCAAGGTAATGGACTGATCTGTGCAGTGCAACAAAATATTGATGCGTTTGGCCGGGTAACATTGGAATACGTGTACACTTGAGTACACTGGGTCTTTTAGTAGAATTTGGAGGAATATTATTGCAAAAGGTGAATTGATTTATCTTTTCTCCCAAAATGTATTTAACCTGCTGTGTATTCTGAATCCTCCCGGCTTGTTTCTAATAAGACCGAATTTGTCTGTTTAATATCTCCCAGTGCAGTGTGAATTTAGGGTACATAGGGTAGAGATTCATTTTTCTAAATGCCAGCCTAAATCACTCCCTGATGGGACCACTGCTCTGCTGCCTCTTCATCAAGTTGACATCAGCAGCATCATTTCTTTAAAAATGTGTCTGTTTTGATTTGTGCACATATTTATTAAGCATTTCTTCAAGTTTACATCCCATATTAAACATTAATTGTCATGACACCAATGTTTACAGAGATTTGATTTGTAACGAAACTATGATACAAATACGTGTTGACACCATCTGACATTCACTGTAATGTTTTCAGCGGCCTTCTACCTTTGGAATCCTATGTCTAAAACAGTTGGGTATAGCATTCAATAGAACTCCTAAAGTGTTGGGTATAGCATTCAATAGAACTCCTGAAGTGTTGGGTATAGCACTCAATAGAACTCCTGAAGTGTTGGGTATAGCATTCAATAGAACTCCTGAAGTGTTGGGTATAGCATTCAATAGAACTCCTGAAGTGTTGGGTATAGCATTCAATAGAACTCCTGAAGTGTTGGGTATAGCACTCAATAGAACTCCTGAAGTGTTGGGTATAGCACTCAATAGAACTCCTGAAGTGTTGGATATAGCATTCAATAGAACTCCTGAAGTGTTGGGTATAGCATTCAATAGAACTCCTGAAGTGTTGGGTATAGCACTCAATATAACTCCTGAAGTGTTCGGTATAGCATTCAATAGAACTCCTGAAGTGTTGGGTATAGCACTCAATAGAACTCCTGAAGTGTTGGGTATAGCACTCAATAGATCTCCTGAAGTATTGGGTATAGCACTCAATAGAACTCCTGAAGTGTTGGGTATAGCATTCAATAGAACTCCTGAAGTGTTGGGTATAGCATTCAATAGAACTCCTGAAGTGTTGGGTATAGCATTCAATAGAACTCCTGAAGTGTTGGGTATAGCATTCAATAGAACTCCTAAAGTGTTGGGTATAGCACTCAATAGATCTCCTGAAGTATTGGGTATAGCACTCAATAGAACTCCTGAAGTGTTGGGTATAGCATTCAATAGAACTCCTGAAGTGTTGGGTATAGCATTCAATAGAACTCCTGAAGTGTTGGGTATAGCACTCAATAGAACTCATGAAGTGTTGGGTATAGCACTCAATAGAACTCCTGAAGTGTTGGGTATAGCACTCAATAGAACTCCTGAAGTGTTGGGTATAGCACTCAATAGAACTCCTGAAGTGTTGGGTATAGCATTCAATAGAACTCCTGAAGTGTTGGGTATAGCACTCAATAGAACTCCTGAAGTGTTGGGTATAGCATTCAATAGAACTCCTGAAGTGTTGGGTATAGCACTCAATAGAACTCCTGAAGTGTTGGGTATAGCACTCAATAGAACTCCTGAAGTATTGGGTATAGCACTCAATAGAACTCCTGAAGTGTTGGGTATAGCACTCAATAGAACTGAAGTGTTGACGTAACTGTTGAATCTGTGGTACAATGTAATTTCATGGCTTCACTCATCATTCCAGGCAGTACTAACCACAGCAGGGACAGCACAGTGGAGATCGCTCCATCACAGTCACCATTAGCCCGGTTTGGTTATTACTGCACTTCTAGGATTCTACATCCACATTACAAGCCTGAAATGTTTCTACTGCCATGGTATAAATATGAGGAATAGCTGGTTCAACAGCCTATAGTTGTATTCCCATAGGATACAGTACATTGGTCTTCGGATGGGTGCGTCCGAACTTGCACCCTATTGCCTATATAGGGAATAGGGTGCCATTTGGCCCGCCACATTGGTATTACTCAGTCACAGTGCCCTAGGGCTGAACCTACAGCCACGTCTGACAGAGGTGTAATTGTCTGCCTGACACCTAGTGTTTATAGTCTGAATCTCAGGCCATCTCAGTACTAATGTTTCTTAATTAAGCCACCAGCCTTTTCACCCAACCCAAACTTTCCTGTGTTCATGGTTCTCTCTCTATTCTCTCAGGCAGTCAGAGTGACACAGATAAATATCAAGTGACAAAGACATAAGATTAGGGCTTCCAGAATAGAGTGGGTGCTGTTTTTTTAATTCTCTTCTCCCACTCTCCCTCTCCCTTTCTCTCATCCTTCTCTCTCATCCTTCTCTCTCTTTCTCTCTCCCCCTCTCTCATCCTTCACTCTCTCTCATCATTCTCTCTCGCTCTCTCTATCTCCCTCTCTCTCTCTTCCAGAATAGAGTGGGTGCTGTTTTTTTCTTCTCTTCTCTTCTCTTCTCTTCTCTTCTCTTCTCTTCTCTTCTCTTCTCTTCTCTTCTCTTCTCTTCTTTTCTTTTCTTTTCTATTCTTTTCTTTTCTCTCTCTCTCTCTTTCTCTCTCTCTCTCTCTCTCTCTCTCACTCTCTCTCTCTCTCTCTCTCTCTCTCTCTCTCTCTCTCATCCTTCAATCTCATCCTCCACTCTCTCTCTCATCTTCTCTATCTCTCTCGCTCTCCCTCTCTCTCTTTCTCTCTGTATGGCAGGGATTACAGTGCAGAGGAGAGGTATCTGCGGTAGCTGGCTGCTGTAATTACTCTGATTACAGCCTGTAGAGCAAGGCTGGACTATAATAATACAGGGATGCAGTGATACAAGGGAGGCTGCCTGACCTCATTGATCTGAGTAATTACACCCATGTCACCGTTGCTCCGACGGCAGGCGGAAAAGTTGGATGGAACGCAGGATACAGCGGGTCAGGAACTAACACTGAATATTCATTGTCTGGGCGGCTACGGCGCTCATGATTCTCATGTTATGCTTAGTCGGGCTGAGCCTGCGTCCCAATGGCACCCTTTTCCCTATACAGGCCTTGATCAAAAGTAGTACACTATGTAGGGAATAGGGTGCCATCTGGGATGCAGATCTGCACGTGGTGAAAATACACATTAATAGTCTACTAGGCATTAACTACCCAGTGATTTCCTACATCTGGTGTTGGTGGTTTAATCCAATTACAAAGCAATATTTCTTACGGACTCTGACAAACATTCATTTAGACACCTAACAACCACAGTGTAGAGAGTGAGACTGAGAAAACAGCCAGCAGGGACTTGGGAGGCCTGCCAAATCAGAGATTTCCATTTGACTCCCCGAGACAGTGAACAAGCGAGGACAAGAAACTAAGGCGCTAAGTGGTCAACTTGATGTTTGCTGTGTCAACTTCATTTCACTCGATTTGGTGTACTTGTATTGGAAAGAGAAGTGAGTTCAGAGGAGAAGACGATGGAGGGACTGAGGGAGATGGAGAGAGGAAGGTAAGAGCGGGATTAAGGAAGATGGGCTGTCTCAGAAAGAGAGACAGATAAGGGAGATATTTGGGGTGTCTCAGCAATAGGTCATCCTCTCAGAGAGATGATCTGAGTGGTGAGATTCAGTGGCTGAGGAAGGATACACTGTGCCCCTCTTTTTCCAAATTACTCTGGCATGTAATTTAAGAGCCTCATCTGGTGTCCCTGAGACACTTGTTTTTCACTGAGACACCCAGGGCCAGAACACAGAAGCCTTGCTCCTTGACACAGATAGGAGAGAGGCTTCAGACAGACACATCCACGCACTATCTCATGGAGCTGAACTCTACTAGTTTCTGTCTTTCACAGATTATTTTAATATAATGTATAGGGCCAGTATTCCTTCCTGACAACCTGATGAGGAACAACTCTGGGCCCTGGTTATAGCCTATATACGCTATAGCTTTTAACTAGGGCCTGGAATTTTTCCAGGTCAGGTAACCATACTCATGTTCTTGATTAGGGCCCCTCATGTATTTGTCGTCCCAGCCCTCTGCACACATTAGTATAATGCCTTTACATTGCACCCCACTGTATGTACTGTATAGAATCCCAGGCACAGTGGCTTGATGTATAGGCTTGGCTACCACAGCGGCTTGATGTATAGGCTTGGCTACCACAGAGCGGCTTGCTGTATAGGCTTGGCTACCATAGGAGGTTGGTGGCATCTTACTTGGGGAGGGCGGGCTCATGGCAATGGCTGGAGCGGAATAGGTGGAATGGTATCAAACACAAAGTTGTTATGTGTTTGATGCCATTTAATTTGCTCCGTTCCAGACATTATTATGAGCCGTCCTCCCCTCAGCAGCCTCCACTGTTGGCTACAGTATTCATGTCTGACCAGGCCACTGTTTACATGAGTGTGTTTATTCCCTTTAACCCTACAGAACCAAAGAGAAAAGCGAAGGTACAGTGGTTTGCAAAAGCATTCACCCCCATTGGCATTTTTCCTATTTTGTTGCCTTACAACCTGGAATTAAAATAGATTTTTTGGGGGGTTTGTATCATTTGATTTACACAACATGCCTACCACTTTAAAGATGCTAAATATTTTTTCTTGTGAAACAAACACGAAATAACACAAGAAAACTGAACTTGAGCGTGCATAACTATTCACCCCCCCAAAGTCAATACTTTGTAGAGCCACCTTTTGCATTAATTACAGCTCTATAAGCTTGGCACATCTAGCCACTAGGATTTTTGCCCATTCTTCAAGGCAAAACTGCTCTAGCTCCTTCAGAGTTGGATGGGTTCCCCTGGTTTACAGAAATCTTTAAGTCATACCACAGATTCTCAATTGGATTGAGGTCTGGGCTTTGACTAGGCCATTCCAAGATATTTAAATGTTTCCCCTTAAACCCCTCAAGTGTTGCTTTAGCAGTATGCTTAGGGTCATTGTCCTGCTGGAAGGTGAACCTCCATCCCAGTCTCAAATCTCTGGAAGACTGAAACAGGTTTCCCTACAAGAATTTCAGAATTTCAATTTTAGTTGGGTAGGCTATTTACAGATGGGCTGTGTACAGGTGCAATGATCGGTAAGCTGCTCTGACAGCTGATGCTTATAGTTGGTGAGGGAGATATAAGTCTCCAGCTTCAGTGATTTTTGCAATTCATTCCAGTCATTGGCAGCAGAGAACTGGAAGGAAAGGCGGCCAAACGAGGTGTTGGCTTTGGGGATGACCAGTGAAATATACCTGCTGGAGCGTGTGCTAAGGGTAGGTGTCGATATGGTGACCAGTGAGCTGAGATAAGGCGGGGCTTTACCTAGCAAAGACTTATAGATGACCTGGAGCCAGTGGGTTTGGCGACAAATTTGAAGCGAGGGCCAGCCAACAAGAGCATACAGGTCGCAGTGGTGGGTGGTATATGGGGCTTTGGTGACAAAACGGATGGCACTGTGATAGACTACATCCAATTTGCTGAGTAGAGTGTTGGAGGCTATTTTGTAAATAACATCGCCGAAGTCAAGGATCGGTAGGATAGTCAGTTTTACGAGGGTATGTTTAGCAGCATAAGTGAAGGAGGCTTTGTTGCAAAATAGGAAGCCGATTCTAGATTTAATTTTGGATTGGAGATGCTTAATTTGAGGCTGGAATGAGAGTTTACAGTCTAAACAGACACCCAGGTATTTGTAGTTGTCCATAACGGACGCAGGCAACGATGCAGTGATCGCTGAGATCCTGGTTGAAGACAGCAGAGGTGTATTTAGAGGGCAGGTTGGTCAGGATGATATCTCTGAGGGTGCCCGTGTTTACGGATTTAGGGTTGTACCTGGTAGGTTTCTTGATAATTTGTGTGAGATTGAGGGCATGTAGCTTAGACTGCAGCACGGCTGGGGTGTTAAGCATATCCCAGTTTAGGTCACCTAACAGTACGAACTCTGAAGATCAATTCACATATGGTGTCCAGGGCACAGCTGGGGGCTTAAAGTGGTCCTATGGACAGATACTCCAATCTCCGCTGTGGAGCTTTGCAGCTCTTTCAGGGTTATCTTTGGTCTCTTTGTTGCCTCTCTGATTAATGCCCTCCTTGCCTGGTCCATGAGTTTTGGTGGGCGGCCCACTCCTGGCAGGTTTGTTGTGGTGCCATATTCTTTCAATTTTTTAATAATGGATTTAATGGTGCTCCGTGGGGTGTTCAAAGTTTCTGATATTTTTTTACAACCTGACCCTGATATGTACTTTTCCACAACTTTGTCCCTGACCTGTTTGGAGAGCTCCTTGGTTTTCATGGCGCCGCTTTATTGGTGGTGCCCCTTTCTTAGTGATGTTGCAGACTCTGGGGCCTTTCGGAACAGGTGTATATATACTGAGATCATGTGACAATTAGATTGCACACAGGTGGACTTTATTTAACTAATTATGTGACTTCTGAAGGTAATTTGTTGCACCAGATCTTATTTAGGGGCTTCGTAGCAAAGGGGGTGATTACATATTCACACATCACTTTTCCGTTTTTTTTTGTTGTTGAAGTTTTGAAATAAGTTATTTTTTTCATTTCACTTCACCAATTTGGACTATTTTGTGTATGTCCATTACATGAAATCCAAATAAATTCCATTTAAATTACAGTTTGTAATGCAACAAAATAGGCAAAACGCCAAGGGGGATGAATACTTTTGCAAGGCACTGTATTTGCCCTGCTTTTACAGAACATGCAGTTAGGGTTTACACAGTGCAGTACATCTCCTTCAATTCTTTTCTCCACTTTTTTTCTTTAATAAACCTCTCATCCTCATCATTCCTGCTTTCTATTTATGTTGTTTAAACACATCTCCCCCTGTCATCGTCTTCCTGTTTCCCCGGCCCACTCGTATCCCCCCTCCCTTCTCTCCCCTCGTCACATGGCTGAAAACATGCAGGATTCTTTGCTCCTAACAGCACAATACAATCTGCCAGACAGTAGAGCAGACAACGTGAGGGCAGAGCAAGGCAAGGCACACAGACGATACCTCCCAAATGACAACCTGTTCCCTATATAGTGCACTACTTTTGACCAAGTCACTGTAAGGGGACTAGGCTGCCATTTGGGATGGAGACAAAGAGATACATGGGGGTGGTACACTCCTCTCCTATCTAACTATGCCACTCTTTTCTCTAATGAATGTCTTAATACTTCCCCACTGAGTTTTCTTTTGTGGTTTTTAATCGATGTTCAAAGTGCTGGGGAAAAAGTGATTTATTAATATGGTGGCTATGTAATTGGCTTACGCTTCAATCCACATACTGTCTCTGGTTCTCTGTGGACTGTCCTTGAGAAGCAGAGACATTAACATTTACGGAGCATAAGGAAGGAAGACACAGATATGAGTTGAGCCATAGAGCTCCTATAATTAAGGATTTTATATATAATTCTATGAGTTGGGGGGAAAGTACATGATGAAATGGGTTTACTGCTGTTGGGCATGATTGCAATACAGGCTGGACTAGTATCAGCGAAATGTCATTTGTTGTTGTATTGGAGGATATGGTCTAACACAATGTAACCGGTGTGAAATGGCTAGTTTGTTAGCGGTGTGCGGTAGTAGCGTTTCAAGCGCTGACGTCACTTATTTGAAGTAGTTGTTTCCCTTGCTCTGCAAGGGCTGCGGCTTTTGTGGAGCGATAGGTAATGATGCTTCAAAGGGTGACTGTTGTCGATGTGTTGAGAGGGCCCCTTGTCAAGCCCAGGTCGGGGCAAGGATAGGGATGGAAGGAACACTGTTACACATAGTAGTTCCACAATTGGCTCCATGACAGTAGCTAGTTTGTCCTCTGGAAGTGTCTTGGATGTGTATGGTCCTCCCCATTACCTTTATACACAGCCCTTTAGAATGTTTATAGGAAGGAGTGGAGAGCCAGAGAGATAAGGGATGATACCATTCCTCTCCCTCTCCTCTCTCTCTTCCTCTATCTCCCTCTCTCTCTCTCTCTCTCTCTCTCTCTCTCTCTCTCTCTCTCTCTCTCTCTCTCTCTCTCTCTCTCTCCTCTGCTGCTGCACTTGCTGCTTCATATTTAATTAGTTAGAGTGTGTCGTAGCAGGGAGGGTGGCATGGCATTTCAGAGCAGCATCCACACAGAGATGTGTACAGACTGCCCAACACCAGCCAGCACAACTCACTGACTGTGGGAATGTGTATTGCTGTAGGTGTGTGTGTGTGCATGTGTGTGTGTGCATGCGTGCCTGTGTGTTTGTGTGCATGCGTGTCTTTGTGTGTATATATTCTGTATGTACACACACACGTGCATTGCTTGTGTTAGCCCATATCCTCTCTTGTCTCTAGCCTACATTATGTGCAGTATGCGTAGCTATGTGGGAGTACTTGCTATAGAAATGTGTTTGTAGAAATGTGTTTGTGTGGGAGAGTTATTAAGCAACATAGTACAGCTGACCGTGTTCTTTTCTGTTGCCAATTAAGAGAGTAAGAACAAAAGAACAAACACAAAATTACCCTGATGATGTGTGTGGTACAGTACATGTTGGGCCATATCATGTAGGATGAAAGCTGGAGAAAGAATTGCACATGTCTTTTGTTTCATATTGCAAATCCATCCCCAGACCCACTTCAGTGAACCACGGGGGAGATGGAATTTGTGACACATGAAATAAGTGCTTTTTTGTTTGATGAAGGTATAGATTGAACTCATGTACATACTCAGCCTCCCATATCCCTCTTTACACTCTCCATGCGCAATTCTCCCCTCCCGCTGTCTGTGTGTGTGTGTAAATGTGAAAGGGTTTACTCCCCTACTGTACTATCGCCACTCATATGTGTGGCCCTAGAGCCGTGTACAAGAGCGAGGAATCATATCAAACCGGTCTGGAACACACCTGCATATTGGATTTCACACTCAAAATAATGGTTTTAGGCACGTGTCATGAACATGTTTGGAATGTATAGATAGAACACCAGCGTCAAGAGACCTCGAGTAGTTTCGGTTTAAGAAGACAGTTCCATAGGGAAATCCAAGGTACTAACCAGGTTTCCGTTCAACCTTTTTTATGCAGGTAAAGTACAAGTCAGATAAAAAATGTAATGACAGGCCTAATTTCCAATTGTAGTCAAAACAAAATACTCTAGATAAAATGCGCTTTTTGTGATGCTTTTATGCTCTCCACTACGACTAATCGGGAAAGTATGCAGTTTATTAGGCTACAGATGAAATAAATGATGATGAACTTCACAGGGTGGTGAAAGTGCAAGGTGATGAGCTTGATGCTCCTTTCCAATAAATATCGAGGGTCTTATTCTGATGACATGATAATCGATGCTTGGCTGCGGTTTGACAAATCATCTAGCTCTTTTGCCCATAATAATAATCTCATCATGTAGGCTAGAGCCACGAGCCAATAGCAGAGTGTTTTTGTGAGAGTTGAAAATTGGATGGAAACCAATTAAAACGTATATTTTTTATCCGGTACATGGGACTTGAATAGGAAAAGATGTTTTTTTTCGCCCTACGTCATCAGCACCGTCTTTGATCTGCAACAAGTCAATTTGATACAAACACGTCAAACAGAATATTTGCATGGAAATCTGTCGCCAATTGGATGGAAAGCTAATGAGACAAATGTTCAGGTTATTCAATTATTGGGTGGGACAATCGTAAAACACTGGTTACTTCCAAAATGGCACCTTATTGGTTAAAAGTAGTACACTATATAGGGAATAGGGTGCCATTTGGGATGCTGTTATTGAGTAGGAGATGTCTTGGTCTGGTGAGTGGTGAGTCACTCTCAGTTGGAGTCAGCAAGCTCCCTGTGAGAGACAGACAGGCAGGCAGCCTCACAGTGAGAGGCAGACAGACAAACAGACAGGCAGGCAGCCTCACAGTGAGAGGCAGACAGACAAACAGACAGGCAGGCAGCCTCACAGTGAGAGGCAGACAGACAGGCAGCCAGTCAGGCTCACAGTGAGAGTCAGGCAGCCAGTGGTCCAGTGCTAATCAGAGTGTTGTGTTGTGCTTCTCTTTGCAGAGCAGCCAGAGCTTTCGGAGATTACCTGTCTCACACACACCCTGAGAACCGCAACGGATCAGGTACTCTATCAGTGTCCAGCCTCATCTAGTACATCCCATAACATGGCTTCACATTTCCTATAACTTTCCTCTTCGCATGGCTTAACATACCCTATAACTTTCATCTTCGCATGGCTTCACATACCCTAGGAGTTTCCCCTTCACATTGCTTCACATTTCCTAGAACTTTCCTCTTCAAATGTAACCGACCGGCTCGATTCGGACTTATGTGGCAAAATTTGAAAGTGTGTTTTTTACATTGGATAAAAGTAGAAACTCAGAGCTAGAAAATGGTATATCATACACTACAACCACAGTTGAGGAACAGTGGGAAAGTAATTCTGCTTTGAAAGTTGATAAACTTGTAACCTCACTTTTGAGAAAATTCCCCTTGAATGTTTTGGTAAACCTACTTGAGAGCTCTTCTTTGTCTACACCCATTCAGCATCGTTCACACCCTCTTAAGCTTTAGCCCCACCCATCTCTTCAAGGATTCACGTGAGGCCATGCACTAAACAACCAACGATTTCAAGACTAAAGGCTGGTTAATACTAGGTCTATCTACAGTTGTCGCAGTGACATCATTAACATTCTATTGTGGTCCAAAATAGCATAACTAGTTCCACCAACTCATTCCAGGGTTTTTCTTTATTTTTACTATTTTCTACATTGTAGAATAATAGTGAAAACATCAAAACTATGAAATAACACACATGGAATCATGTACTAACCAAAAAGTGTTAAACAAATCAAAATATATGTTCTATTTGAGATTCTTCAAAGTAGCCACCCTTGATGACAGGGTTTTTCTGTTTTTCTTACCCGTATACATGGATGGACGCTTCTCCTTCTCTGTCACGGATGCCATGGTTGCCATTAGTTTGAAGATGTAATCCTGAGATAGGTGTTTTATATGTGTTCTCTTTTTGACTCCCTCTGAATATTTGCAATCAAACACCAGAATTTTCTCCATCTCCTTAGTTATCATATTCTAATTCCACCGGGAATTCCACTGATTTCAAAACTCGGTCCTCCAAAAAGTGTAGAACAACATTTTTGCAGTAATACTACGTGATATCTTTCAAAAAACAGCGTTAGAAAGGATTACCGACACCTACTGACTAGCTCATGTTCTAGACAGAAGCGTGCTACATGGCATACCTATATGAACTCATCTCTCAGCATGTCCAGCCCATCCATTATCTCAGCCAGTCATAAAAGTTCCTGTCCTTTTCCGTAGCTAAACCAACTAGGCTCATCATTTAACAATTTTATTAATATTTTCAGATGGCATACACATTTGTTATTAAGGCACATGAAAGTTCACATGTTCCAGAAGGCATTTCTAACAAAAATGTTTACGTTCAAATGCCTCTGCTGTGAAGTAGTGATGCACAACATACGCCTAGTTTCCTGAAACGAGTCACAAATGGCTTCACATGTCCTATACCTTTCCACTTCAAATGGCTTCACATTTCCTGTAACTTTCCTCATCACATGGCTTCACATTTCCATCACATGGCTTCACATTTCCTGTAACTTTCCTCTAGACATAGCTTCACATTTCCTATAACTTTCCTCATCACATGGCTACACATTTCCTATAACCTTCCTCCTCACATGGCTTCACATTTCCATCACATGGCTTCACCTTTTCTATAACTTTCCTCATCACATGGCTTCACATTTCCATCACATGGCTTCACCTTTCCTATAACTTTCCTCATCACATGGCTTTCCTCTCATTCCACTGTATAGCAGCACTAAATGCTCTGAAATCATTACCACACTATATCTGGCAAATTTCACTGTGAGAGGGTGTATCTTCCCGAGGCAGAGGACCGGGTAAGTCTGCCAAACCCCTTCAAACCCCTTCCATCTTCCAACTCATCCTCTCAAAATACCTCCTAATTTCCTCCCTTCTCACATTTCCCGTCTCTGTTATCCATCTCTTCACATCTCATTCCTCCTCTCATCTCCCAAAAGCTTTGTTTGCTCTCTGATGGTTGCTCAAATGTTGCCAAGGCCTTTAGAGCACAAGATGAACAGCTCATCTCTTTGTCCTCTCTCTCTTGCTCTTGCGCTTACTCTCTCCAGATCAGCTTCTATCTAATACCTTCATTGGCCAAGACACAGACTCCCCTGACATCAGTCGTCTTCACAACAACAACCTACACCCTCAGAGCCACTGTGGGGCCAAGGCCAGCCAGGACCAGTCCCAGGCCCACAGTCTTCAGTCCCAGCTCAGCACACTGCATCCCCACCCCAGCAGTCTCCAGCCCAGCACCCTGCAGCCAAGCAGTCTGCAGCCCACAGGCCCCTCTAAGCACAGGCTCTCAGCAGGGCTCTCAGCGGAGCGAAGTTTCTCCTCCGAGGAGCAGCAGCCACCTCCCAGGTCCTCTGAGGGGAGCCTGACCAGCCTGAAACCAGCTGCCCAGCGGGTCTACACCATCACCAGGGAGGGAGGCATGCTAGGGGGGCGAGGCAGCGAGGAGAGTCTGGAGGTGCTGAAGCAGCCTCTGTCCCCTCCTCCCTCCGCCAACCAGCCCTCCTTTTCCAAACAACAACCACCAGGCAGCAAACATCACCGCGGCAACCAGAGCCATGGCCCACAGAGCCACAGGCCCAAGTCCCAGCCCCTGCAGAGCTCAGGGAGTGCCCATAACATCCGGGACTGGGTGGTGAGGAGGGGGGGCTCGCGGGAGGACTGCACCCCAGACTGTGTCACCTGCATCAGGGCCCCATGTCCGAGACAGCGCTCCCTGGATCTGGAGACGTCCCCGCGAGACGGAGGAAAACAGAGGAAGAAGCTAGAGAGGATGTACAGCCAAGACCAAGGCAGAGACAGACAAGGCTCTGCTGAGGAGAGAGGTGAGGAGGAGGATGGAGGAGGAGGATGATGATGACCAAATCAAATCCAGCTTTATTTATATAGCACATTTCAGACATGAATGCAATGCAATGCGCTTCACAGAAAAACACAAAGAAAAATAAAGAAAATAAACAGAAATCTGCTACACAAAAAAACTAAAGAATAACAATAAAAACTGAATGACTAAAAAGCACCCTAAGGAAAAGCAAAATTAAAAAGGTTTGTTTTAAGATCTCTTTTAAATATGTCCACAGTTTCGCCCCCCCTCAGGTTCTCTGGCAGGCTATTCCCAGAGGCTGGGGGCATAAATAATAATGGCTGCCTTTCCATGCCTCTTGATCCTAGGCTTTGGGATAGTTAAAAGGCCAGTGCCAGAGGACCTGAGGGACCTACTGGGTGCATAACACAAAGTATGTCTGACATGTATTGGGGTGCACATTCGTGGATTGATTTAAAAACCAATAGAACAATAATCAAATTAATTTTAAAACTCACAGGCAGCCAGTGCAGAGACATCAAAACCGGTGCAATGTGTGCTCTTCGTCTGGTGTTGGTCAGTACCCGTGCTACAGCATTCTGTATGTTTTGTAGTTGACAAATGGATTTCTTGGGTAGACCAGACAGGAGAGCATTACAGTAGTCAAGCCTGCTTGTAAGAAAAGCATGGATGAGTCTCTGTATCAGCCTGAGATAGAAACGACTGCACCTTGGTAATGTTCATCAGGTGGTAAAAAGTTACTTTGGTCACATTCCTAATGTGTGATTTGAAATTGAGTTCAGAATCTAAAATGACACCAAGGTTTTTTACCTAGTGTTTTATCTTCATTGCTTTGGCTCCAATAATACAGTAAGAACCTTGGCCTGGTCTTGATTTAGCTGAAGGGAGTTGTTAGCCGTCCAAGTATTTAAATCACTAATTCAGTCTAATGATTTATCTGTGGAGCTAAAATCCTCAGGTGACACAGAAATGTAAAGTTGTGTATTGTCTGTGTAGTAGTGAAAATCAATGCCATGCTTTCTGATAATGCTACCAATGGGTTAAGTATATAAACTGAATACATACAGTACCAGTCAAAAGTTTGAACACCTACTCATTCAAGCGTCTTTCTTTATTTTTACTATTTTCTACATTGTAGAATAATAGTGAAGACATTAAAACTATGAAATAACACATATGGAATCATGTAGTAACCAAAAAAGTGTTAAAGAAATCAAAATATATTTCTTCAAAGTAGCCAACCTCCAAGCACAGGCTCTCAGCAGGGCTCTCAGCAGAGCGAAATTTCTCCTCCGAGGAGCAGCAGCCACCTCCCAGGTCCTCTGAGGGGAGCCTGACTAAAATCCTCAGGTGACACAGCCAACATGTGCTCAGCATATGTGGGAACTCCTTCAAGACTGTTGGAAAAGCATTCCAGGTGAAGCTGGTTGAGAGAATTCCAAGTGTTTGCAAAGCGGTCATCAAGGCAAAGGGTGACTACTTTGAAGAATCTCAAATATACAATATATTTTGATTTGTTTAACACTTTTTTGGTTACTGCATGATTCCATGTGTGTTATTTCATCGTTTTGTAGAACATAGTAAAAATAAAGGCAAAACCATTGAATGAGTAGGTGTGTCCAAACTTTTGACTGGTACTGTATATAAAACCCAAAATCAAACCTTGTGGAACGCCATATGTGATATGTATTTTCTCAGAGTTATGTTCACCAAGGGTGACAAAAAACTCTTGACCGGTTAAATAGGTCCTAAACCAATTTAGAACTGGACCGGAGAGGCCAACCCACCTCTCTACTCTGTCCAGTAGGACATCATGGTCAACAGTGTTGAATGCAGCACTTAAATCCAAACATACAGAAAGCTGTAAGGCTGTCTCACAACATTTATCTTAAACAAACCCTATAAATAGCACTGATGGGAGATTTAGAAAGCCATAGTCTAGCAATCAACAATATAATAATACTTTTGTCTTTAAATTGCAATCTTTTGATACCATGTGATTAGACAGGTTCAGAATGTATGTAAAACATCACAGCACAGATTAAAAATACATGGCTCATGAAAATCATAAGATGGTGGTTTACGGAGATAGGTGGGATGGAGTGAGAGTAGCTTAGGGGTGGATTTAAAAGCTCATGTTCTAGAATAGTTATGACTGAAAACACAATATATATTGTACAGTATAAGTACTATCTATCCAGATGTGATGTAAACTCAGCAAAAAAAGAAACGTCCCTTTTTCAGGACCCTGTCTTTCAAAGATAATTTGTAAAAATCCAAATAACTTCACAGTTCTTCATTGTAAAAGGTTAAAACACTGTTTCCCATGCTTTTCAATGAACCATAAACAATTAATGAACGTGCACCTATGGAACGGTCGTTAAGACACTAACAGCTTACAGACGGTAGACAATTAAGATCACAGTTATGAAAACATAGGACACTAAAGAGGCCTTTCTACTGACTCTGAAAAACACCAAAAGAAAGATGCCCAGGGTCCCTGCTCATCTGTGTGAACGTGCCTTAGGCATGCTGCAAGGAGGCATGAGGACTGCAGATGTGGCAAAGGCAATAAATTGCAATGTCCGTACTGTGAGACGCCTAAGACAGCGCTACAGGGAGACAGGACGGACAGCTGATTGTCCTCGCAGTGGCAGACCACGTGTAATAACACTTGCACAGGATTAGTACATCCGAACATCACACCTGCGGGACAGGTACAGGATGGCAACAACAACTGCCTGAGTTACACCAGGAATGCACAATTCCTCCATCAGCTCTCAGACTGTCCTCAATAGGCTGAGAGAGGCTGGACTGAGGGCTTGTAGGCCTGTTGTAAGGCAGGTCCTCACCAGACATCACCGGCAACAACGTCACCTATGGGCACAAACCCACCGTCGCTGGACCAGACAGGACTGACAAAAAGTGCTCTTCACTGACAAGTCGCAGTTTTGTCTCACCAGGGGTGATGGTCGGATTTGCGTTTATCGTCGAAGGAATGAGCATTACACCGAGGCCTGTACCCTGGAGAGGGATCGGTTTGGAGGTGGAGGGTCCGTCATGGTCTGGGACGGTGTGTTACAGCATCATCGGACTGAGCTTGTTGTCATTGCAGGCAATCTCAACGCTGTGCGTTACACGGAAGACATCCTCCTCCCTCATGTGGTACCCTTCCTGCAGGCTCATCCTGACATGACCCTCCAGCATGACAATGCCACCAGCCATACTGCTCGTTCTGTGCGTGATTTCCTGCAAGACCGGAATGTCAGTGTTCTGCCATGGCCAACGAAGAGCCCGGATCTCAATCCCATTCAGCACCTCTGGGACCTGTTGGATCGGAGGGTGAGGGCTAGGGCCATACCCCCCAGAAATGTCCTGGAACTTGCAGGTGCCTTGGTGGAAGAGTGGGGTAACATCTCACAGCAACATCTCACTGGCAAATCTG
This sequence comes from Salmo salar, assembly GCF_965601325.2. NCBI lineage: Eukaryota > Metazoa > Chordata > Actinopteri > Salmoniformes > Salmonidae > Salmo > Salmo salar. The sequence continues at coordinate 36,945,501 of NC_138310.1, read as the reverse complement.
GTGCAGTCCATGAGGGGAGATGCACTGCAGTACTTATTGATGCAGCTGGTGGCCACACCAGATACTGACTGTTACTTTTGATTTTGACTCCCGCCCCCCTTTGTTCAGGGACACATTATTCCATTTCTGTCAGTCACATGTCTGTGGAACTTGTTCAGTTTATGTCTCAATTGTTGAATCTTGTTATGTTCATACAAATATTTGCACATGTTATGGTTTCTGAAAATAAACGCAGTTGACAGTGAGAGGACGTTTCTTATTTTGCAGAATTTACAATAAAAAAAACATTAAAAAGGCTGTCTCTGTGCTGTGGTGGGCAGAAAACCAGATTGTCATTTTTCAAAAATACAGTTAAAAAAGCATTTAGCTGTTTGAAATCCAATTTCTACAGAATTTTGCGTAAGTATTATGATGATGATGGTGGAGGATGGAAGGAAGGATGGAGGGGAGTGGGGCCTTTAGGTGTCTTTGTATCTCTTTATCCCCATCCCTTGTCCCCTGTGATAAGACTCATTTGCGGTATAATGTTTTTCTCAAACTCAAAGCACATTGTGTGGAGAAGGGTAACAGCTGATAGACAACAACATTTGAAGTGTAATGTTGTGGGCTAAACTTCTGCTTTGTCTCCTTTGTTTGTAGAGGACAACCCTAATAGCTGGTTCCCCAAAGAGAACATGTTCAGCTTCCAGACGGCTACCACAACAATGCAGGCGTGAGTATAGGATACCAGATATAACCTCACCACTCTGCTCCACTCCTATTGAACACGACATGGCTGCCTCAAAGAGTTCCGTGTGCTAATGATGGATGAGTTCTAGAGTGCCTCCCAAATATGCACAATATTCCCTATACACAGTAGTTCTCAATAAAGGGAAAAGGGTGCTTTTTGGATTTAGCCTTAGACTCCTTCACATGGAGTTGGAGGCCAGTGGTTTTATAGGACACATTTTATGTAATACATTTGATGACAAAGCTGGAAAACATTAACCGTCAACATAGTGAATACAATTGATGTTTTATATTTTATTTAACTAGGCAAGTCAGTTAAGAACAAATTCTTATTTTCAATAACGGCCTAGGAACAGTGGGTTAACTGCCTTGTTCAGGGGCAGAACGACAGATTTTTACCTCGTCAGCTCGGGGATTCGATCTTGCAACCTCTCGGTTACTAGTCCAACCTGCTGCCTCATATGAGGGTATCAAATCAAATCAAATCAAATTTTATTTGTCACATACACATGGTTAGCAGATGTTAATGCGAGTGTAGCGAAATGCTTGTGCTTCTAGTTCCGACAATGCAGTAATATCCAACAAGTAATCTAACCTAACAAAATGTATGAGGATTTCAGCATTAAATATCCTTTATATATTTTTTAAACACTTTTATTTATTTTACTATGTCAATATGTTTTTCTTGTAAATGTTTTGGCACCAAACTGGTGGCAGTTGTGAAAAAAGTAAATAGTTGGAAAAGTCGCAGAGTTAATTATATATAATGCCATTTTTGATTAGATACATTTTTCATTAAATAAGCTATTTTCTCTTGAACCATATGGTCTATCCACTAGAAAGTCATGGACAATATGACACAGATATAAAACATTTATACTATATATGAAAAAATATTTTTAAAGTTATTCGAGTATACATGACTAAAGTTAAAATAGATGACCTGTTAATTACCAAAAGTACAAAAGATTCTAGTAACTTTGGTAAGTTACAGGTAGCTTTGCAACCCCGTTCTCCACACACACACACACACACACACACACACACGCACACGCACACGCACACACGCATGCACGCACGCACGCACGCACGCACACATACACTTTCTCTGCTGACTGCTTAATTATCACCTGTCTGGTTGAACTAGTAATTACGTCCCACACACACATTCTGCCCTCCCAGCGCGCCTCTGTTGTTCTCCCTGCTCCCTCGCTCCATTCGTCCATCCTCTCCTCTCCGGACGTCTCTCAGGATCCCACGCTCTCTCTCTCTCTCTGCTCCCTCGCTCCACTCATCTAACCTCTCCAGACGTCTCTCAGGATCCCACGCTCTCTCTCTGCTCCCTCGCTCGACTCGTCTATCCTCTCCTCTCCGGACGTCTCTCAGGATCCCACACTCTCTCTCTCTCTCTCTCTCTCTCTCTCTCTCTCTGCTCCCTCGCTCCACTCATCTAACCTCTCCAGACGTCTCTCAGGATCCCACGCTCTCTCTCTCTCTGCTCCCTCGCTCCACTCATCTATCCTCTCCTCTCCGGACGTCTCTCAGGATCCCACGCTCTCTCTCTCTCTCTCTCTGCTCCCTCGCTCCACTCATCTAACCTCTCCAGACGTCTCTCAGGATCCCACGCTCTCTCTCTCTCTCTGCTCCCTCGCTCCACTCATCTATCCTCTCCTCTCCGGACGTCTCTCAGGATCCCACGCTCTCTCTCTCTCTGCTCCCTCGCTCCACTCATCTATCCTCTCCTCTCTGGACGTCTCTCAGGATCCCACGCTCTCTCTCTCTCTCTACTCCCTCGCTCCACTCATCTATCCTCTCCTCTCCGGACGTCTCTCAGGATCCCACGCTCTCTCTCTGCTCCCTCTTTGAGCACATCTGTCAATGTTTTTGTTTCCTTATCTCTCCACATGTCTCTGTCACTCCGTTCCTCTGCGTCACCTGTCCTCTCCTCTTACTTAGTACTCACTCCCCCTGGATCCACACCTGGTGTCACAGGCCCTGTGTTATATTCCATATATAGTGTACTTTGTTGACCGGTAAAAAGTAGTGTACAATGTAGGGAATAGGGTGCCATTTGGGATGTGTACAGTGTCTGACTGGAATATCATATGATTAACAGCTAACCCTCCCAAGTGTACAGTATATCTGTCTGTCAAGTCCAATATTTATTACTTGAGTGTCTAACTTTTTTGTCCTCTCTTCCCTTCCCTCTCCACACGGCCTGCACCAACTCCTGCCTGCACCAACTCCTGCCTGCACCAACTCCTGCCTGCACCAACTCCTGCATCTACAGAATATCGTGAGTAACTCTTTTTCTCTCCTTCCCTGTGCGCCTCAGACAATTTACTCTCCTTTTGACTCTTGGCTATCTATCTCTTCCTGTGCTACTACCTACCGTCTCCAGTGTCCTCATTAACCCCTATTAACCCCCTTGCTGGGCTGAGTGTTTGAAGTTATGGAAAAACATTACTGAGTATCCAAATCTCCAATTAATAAACATATTCAACTTAATGGGTCTAAATTGTAAATAAGCATAGATTGATTTATCACTAGATGACTTAAAAAAACATATTCATCGTCCGTTAATAAAGATTTTCAATTGAACTGGTTTGTCTTACAGTATAGCTAGTATTATATTGTATTAATATATGGATCCAACAAGGCAGAATATATGACAGACAGAGTTATGTAGAACAATGAGTCAGATGAGAGATGGTAGCATAGTGTTCTGTTCCTCTGTACCAGACACAGCCAGGGTCATACCTCTCTCTCTCTCTCTCTCTCTCTCTCTCCCTCCTCTCTCTCTCTCTCTCTCTCTCTCTCTCTCTCTCTCTCTCTCTCTCTCTCTCTCTCTCTCTATATATATATATATACTGTGTACACACATACACACACACACACACACATCATTCTCTTCTATCTGAGTTCATTCAGTGCAACAAAAGGACGACCTTTCAAAAGGAACAGAGAATTGCCTACAGTAATGTACTCTAGTTATGCAATATTGTATTATACATACAGTAGGTATAATGAAAAGTCCACATTGTAGGTAGTTCCAAGATGAAGTAATTATACCACTAATCATTTTAGTGGTCCCTGTGTAGATAGAAGAAGAGGCTTCATCCCAAATGGCACCCTATTCCCTTTATAGTGCACTACCTCCATACAAATGGAGTAGAGTGTCATTTGGGACGCACAGAGAGTGAATAGATTATATGTCATGGGAGTTGGTCAGTATTCATAGATCTGGTTTAGACCTGGTTGTAAAGTAATCTATTGTATCGTCGTGATAGTGATTATTATTTTATACCACAGCATACAACAGTCTAGTTTATACACATACACACACACACACACACACACACACACACACACACACACACACACACACACACACACACACACACACACACACACACACACACAGCTCTCATCATCTGTCTGACTGACAATATTTGAGCCTAGTGCGTAGGACATGGATAGGACTCTGATAAATGCTGTCAGACATGATGGTTACTTCTTTTGGCACCCTGTCACAGCATATATCCATTTCAGAGGGAAACACCCACACACTCAATCACTCAATCACTCAAACACTCACATGCACAATGGATAGTTTCCTGTGTACTTTACCTTTGTGGCCCTGTTTCTGTCTAAGCTCAGCTCCTCTTGGTCTCTGATTGGTGGCTTGGTAGTATCATTGTGTGTGTCAGTTTGCAGTGTGTGTATGTTTGCAGTGTGTGTATGTTTGCAGTATGTCAGTCTGCAGTGTGTGTCAGTCTGCCGTGTGTGTCAGTCTGCCGTGTGTGTCAGTCTGCCATGTGTGTCAGTTTCCAGTGTGTGTCAGTTTCCAGTGTGTCAGTTTGCAGTGTGTCAGTCTGCAGTGTGTGTCAGTCTGCAGTGTGTGTCAGTCTGCAGTGTGTGTCAGTTTGCAGTGTGTCAGTCTGCAGTGTGCGTCAGTCTGCAGTGTGTCAGTCTGCAGTGTGTGTCAGTCTGCAGTGTGTGTCAGTTTGCAGTGTGTCAGTTTGCAGTGTTTCAGTCTGCAGTGTGTGTCAGTCTGCAGTGTGTGTCAGTTTGCAGTGTGCGTCAGTCTGCAGTGTGCGTCAGTCTGCAGTGTGTGTCAGTCTGCAGTGTGTGTCAGTCTGCAGTGTGTGTCAGTCTGCAGTGTGTGTCAGTTTGCAGTGTGTGTCAGTCTGCAGTGTGTGTCAGTTTCCAGTGTGTCAGTTTGCAGTGTGTCAGTCTGCAGTGTGTGTCAGTCTGCAGTGTGTCAGTCTGCAGTGTGTGTCAGTTTGCAGTGTGTCAGTCTGCAGTGTGTGTCAGTTTGCAGTGTGCACCATGTCTGTGTGTGGTGTACAATACTTAATCTGTTCTGCTGGCTCTAACCCACTAGCCGCTGACCTGTTGCAACACTGTAGTGGCTAACCCTCTGTGACGTGGATCCCGTCTCACTAACGCTCTATAACCCTGCACTCACACCCCCAGCCCCTCACCTCTGACCCCGTTAACACTGTGACATCCCAGCAGGGCATTCCGGGGCATAGCTGAGAGAAAGAGGAGGAAAAGGGAACAAGAGGCAACCGCTCCAATAACCGAGACTGAGAGGTACGGTCCATGTCTGACCTGACTGTCCTGCACCTGTACGTAGTGCTGTAGTGTTGTCCCTCCACGCTCCAGCAACCCCTGCACAGAGACACAGACACGTGTAAACAGAGACAGACACACACACTGTTCCTTCTAGCATTGTTGTTGTGTCCCCCCCATCAGACACACCCTCATATACACATATACACACACACACACACACACACACACACACACACACACACACACACACACACACACACACACACACACACACACACACACACACACACACACACACACACACACACACACACACACACACACACACACACACACACACAGCCCGTCAGACCAACTCTAATGACCAACCTTGTCTCAATAGCCTCTCACTGTTCTAAGGATCTTTATGATACAGCACTTTGGGAAAACTACTTTAAAATCCCAGGCCTGGTATATTTCCTGACTGGAATAGATCGATCAAATGTAAAACGTGAAATGGAGTTCTGATTGCATTCTCAACAGTACAATTTCGAGCATGTGAGCTCAGAGACATGTAAAATCATATAACTTTGAACTTTTTCAGATTATGGAATTTTCACAATACCCTCAAATTACACATTTTCCAAGCGTTCCAAAGGAGCATGCTGACAGGTGGCGATGTTAAAGTTACAAAATCTACCCTGACCAAAATATTATTGGAGATAATTTTCTGATGTATTTTGATGTTGTATAAAGAAAGGTTTTGAAAAATCAGGGAAACCTTTGCCTGTCACCAAAAAGGGCCAGACAATTGACTCTAGAAGTCAATAGTAATTTGGTGAGTGTGAGTGTCTGGTTTGCTGTGATTGCTGTCTGGACATGGATGGGCTGGTGGAAAAAGGAGGAAGGCTATTGTCGCACAGTGTCAGTCTCACTAACTCCAACCCAGCTCCTGGTCCCATCTACAGCGGTACAGCTGTCCCAAATGGCACCCAATTCCCTATGTAGTGTGCTACTTTTGATCAGGACCCATAAGTTTTTGGTCAAATGTAGCCATTTGCTAAATTGTTCTATTTTTCAGTCCGCAGTCCCATTGGCTGTGCAACAATAGGCGATGAATCAACGTTTGCCATTTGTCATGGTGCAGGTGTTGGTGTGACTGTTTTAAATATTGAGCTGCTGCAGTGCACATTGCGGTGTGACTGTGTTCATCGAGACTGGAGTGTAGCTCACTTTTCTCCTGGATAGTGTTGTTTGGCTGTGGCTGTATGCATCGATGTGTCACAGTGTAGCTCTGTCCTTACAGCACGAAGGGTACAGTATATTGTCAGTGTATTCAGTGCACCAGGGTTCTCATGTGTATAAGAAGGGTGCTTGATTGTATCGATTTGGTTAGATTTATTATATTTAGACGAAAGGAAAAAGTATGGATGGGTGGCGATAGGACGAAGAAGAGTAACACACACACACACACACACGCATGCACACCGGAACCTTCCTCATTAACCTGTTAGGGCTAGGGGCCAGTATTTACACGGTCAGATAAAAAACGTACCCGATTTAATCTGGTTATTACTACTGCCCAGAAACTAGAATATGCATATAATTATTGGCTTTGGATAGAAAACACCCTAAAGTTTCTAAAACTGTTTGAATGGTGTCTGTGAGTATAACAGAACTCATATGGCAGGCAAAAACCTGAGAAGATTCTGTACAGGAAGTACCCTCTCTGACCATTCCTTGGGCTTCTTGGCTCTGTTTATTGAAAATGTAGGATCTTTGCTGTAACGTGACACTTCCTACGGCTCCCATAGGCTCTCAGAACCCGGGAAAAAGCTGAATGATGTAATTCCAGCCGCTGGCTGAAAAACTTTAGCGCCTTTGGTTAAGTGGTCTATCAGAGGACAATGAGCTGAGGCGCGTGCACGGGGCGACACCATGTTTTTATTTTCTCTCTCTTTGTACTAAAACACAGATTCCCGGTCGGAATATTATCGCTTTTTTACGAGAAAAATGGCATAAAAATAGATTTTAAACAGCGGTTGACATGCTTCGAAGTACGGTAATGGAATATTTAGAATTTTTTTGTCAAGAAACACTTCGGGCGCGTAACGCTTATTTACCCTTTCGGATAGTGTCTTGAACGCACGAACAAAACGCCGCTATTTGGATATAACTATGGATTATTTGGGACCAAACCAACATTTGTTATTGAAGTAGAAGTCCTGGGAGTGCATTCTGACGAAGAACAGCAAAGGTAATAACATTTTTCTTATAGTAAATCTGACTTTGGTGAGGGCTAAACTTGCTGGGCGTCTAAATAGCTAGCCCTGTGATGCCGGGCTATCTACTTAGAATATTGCAAAATGTGCTTTCACCGAAAAGCTATTTTAAAATCGGACATAGCGAGTGCATAGAGGAGTTCTGTATCTATAATTCTTAAAATAATTGTTATGTTTTTTGTGAACGTTTATCGTGAGTAATTTAGTAAATTCACTGGAAGTTTGTGGGGGGTATGCTAGTTCTGAACGTCACATGCTAATGTAAAAAGCTGGTTTTTGATATAAATATGAACTTGATTGAACAAAACATGCATGTATTGTATAACATAATGTCCTAAGATTGTCATCTGATGAAGATCATCAAAGGTTAGTGCTGCATTTAGCTGTGGTTTGGGTTTATGTGACATTTTATGCTAGCTTGAAAAATGGGTGTCTGATTATTTCTGGCTGGGTACTCTGCTGACATAATCTAATGTTTTGCTTTCGTTGTAAAGCCTTTTTGAAATCGGACAGTGTGGTTAGATTAACGAGAGTCTTGTCTTTAAAATGGTGTAAAATAGTCATATGTTTGAGAAATTGAAGTAATAGCATTTCTAAGGTATTTGAATAACGCGCCACGGGATTCCACTGGCTGTTACGTAGGTGGGACGAAATCGTCCCACTGGCCCTAGAGAAGTTAATCTAGATCTGAAGGATAATATCAGTCAGCACCAACACACATGATCTGTTCTTTATAGCACACAGAGAACTCTCTCTCTGTTTCTCTCTCTGAGTCATTCTGGAGTCATGTCAGGCAGAACATCGTGCCATCACAGGCATCCAGTTGATTTGTGTAAGAGACCTTGACAATATTTCATTTGAAACCCAGCTGTCTAGAAAACACAAATTACCTTTGGCTTGCTAATGCAAGCTGTTGCGCAACAGTCTCAGTGAAATAGTTTGGGAAATGAATAACCATTATAAATTGGACACAGAATGCACAGCATGAGGTATGCTTTTTCCAACATGGTTAGCTAATTAGGATATTCACACTGGGTCGTTCTTCAATGAAGGTGGCATTTGGTCATGGCATTTTTTAGTTTATTTTATTTGTGTACATCTTTGGGTACATCTTCCCATTCTAAATCAATTTACAGTGAACAGAAAATATAAATGAATTACAGTTCATATAAGGAAATCAGTCAATTGAAATAAATTCACTAGGCCTTAATCTATGGATATACATGACTATACAGATATGCATCTGTTGGTCACAGATACCTTTGAAAAAAGGTAAAGTTAAGAAAACATGTTAGTATTTAGTATCTGGTGTGACCACCATCTAAATCGCAGTTGATCAGGCTGTTGATTGTGGCCTGTGGAATGTTGTCCCACGCCTCTTCAATGGCTGTGTGAATTTGCGGGATATTAGCAGGAATTGGAGTATGGTGAGTATGTAGGCCATGGAAGAAATGGAAAATTTTCAGCTTCCAGGAATTGTGTACCGATCCTTGCGACATGGGACCGTGCATTACCATGCTGAAACATGAGGTGATGGCGGCAGATGAATGGCATGACAGTGGGCCTCAAGATCTCATCACGGTATCTCTGTGCATTCAAATTTCCATTGATAAAGTGCAATTGTGTTCCTTTTCCGTAGCTTATGCCTGCCCATACCATAACCCCACCACCACTCTGTTCACAATGTTGACATCAGCAAACCGCTCTCCCTCACGACGCCATACACGCTGACTGCCACCTGCCCGGTACAGTTGAAACCGGGATTCATCCGTGAAGAGCACACTTCTCCAGCGTTCCAATGGCAATCGAAGGTGAGCATTTTCCCACCAAAGTCGGTTACAGACTGTTCAAGACCCTGGTGAGGATGACAAGCACGCAGGTGAGCTTCCCTGAGACAGTTTCTGACAGTTTGTGCAGAAATTCTTCGGTTGTGCAAACCCAAAGTTTCATCAGCTGTCCGGGTGGCTGTTCTCAGATGATCCTGCAGGTGAAGAAGCCGGATATGGAGGTCCTGGGCTGGCGTGGTTACACTTGGTCTGCGGTTGTGAGGCTGTTTGGACGTACTGCCAAATTCTGTAAAACGACGTTGGAGGTGGCTTATGGTAGAGAAATGAACATTAAATTCCCTGGCAATAGCTCTGGTGGACATTCCTGCAGTCAGCATGCCAATTGCACACTCCCTCAAAACTACTTGAGACATCTGTGGCATTGTGTTGTGTGACAAAACTGCACATTTTAGAGTGGCCTTTTATTGTCCCCAGCACACGGTGCACCTGTGTAATGATCATGATGTTTAATCAGCTTCTTGATATGTCACACCTGTCAGGTGGATGGATTATCTTGGCGAAGGAGAAATGCTCACTAACAGGGATGTAAACAAATTTGTGCACACAATTTGAGAGAAATAAGCTTTTCATGCATAATTTATTATTTCTGTGATCTTTTATTTCAGCTCATGAAACATGGGACCAACACTTTATTTATATTTCGTTCAGTATATATGATAGCTTAATGACTTTAAATAATGCACATTTACCATTTGATAACATTGTGCCACCAGTAGGAGTAGTAACACCAGTAAGCAGGTTTCCATCCAACCTTTTTATGTGCCTAAAGTACACGTCAGATAAAAATGACAGGCCTGATGGAAACAGAAAATGTTCCTGTGAACTTTCCAAATGTCAACTAAACAAAATACTCTAGACAAGGTGGGATCTTTTTGTGTCCGGAAATTGAATTATGCGAGAAATGTCAGTGGAAACGCTTTTTTGCTCAAATATTGACATAATATCCCTCATATCGAACTAAATTTAGAGTCACACGATGACATGTGTGGTCCTTCCACTACGACTCGTCTAGAAAGCATGCTGTTTATTAGGCTACAGATTAAATATTTTTTTTTTTACATTTTACATTTTAGTCATTTAGCAGACGCTCTTATCCAGAGCGACTTACAAATTGGTGCATTCACCTTATAATATCCAGTGGAACAACCACTTTACAATAGTGCATCTAAATCTTTTAAGGGGGGGGTTAGAAGGATTACTTTATCCTATCCCAGGTATTCCTTGAAGAGGTGGGGTTTCAGGTGTCTCCGGAAGGTGCTGATTGACTCCGCTGTCCTGGCGTCGTGAGGGAGCTTGTTCCACCATTGGGGTGCCAGAGCAGCGAACAGTTTTGACTGGGCTGAGCGGGAACTGTGCTTCCTCAGAGGTAGGGAGGCGAGCAGGCCAGAGGTGGATGAACGGAGTGCCCTTGTTTGGGTGTAGGGCCTGATCAGAGCCTGAAGGTACGGAGGTGCAGTTCCCCTCACAGCTCCGTAGGCAAGCACCATGGTCTTGTAGCGGATGCGAGCTTCGACTGGAAGCCAGTGGAGAGAGCGGAGGAGCGGGGTGACGTGAGAGAACTTGGGAAGGTTGAACACCAGACGGGCTGCGGCGTTCTGGATGAGTTGTAGGGGTTTAATGGCACAGGCAGGGAGCCCAGCCAACAGCGAGTTGCAATAATCCAGACGGGAGATGACAAGTGCCTGGATTAGGACCTGCGCCGCTTCCTGTGTGAGGCAGGGTCGTACTCTGCGAATGTTGTAGAGCATGAACCTACAGGATCGGGTCACCGCCTTGATGTTGGTGGAGAACGACAGGGTGTTGTCCAGGGTCACGCCAAGGCTCTTAGCACTCTGGGAGGAGGACACAAGGGAGTTGTCAACCATGATGGCGAGATCATGGAACGGGCAGTCCTTCCCCGGGAGGAAGAGCAGCTCCGTCTTGCCGAGGTTCAGCTTGAGGTGGTGATCCGTCATCCACACTGATATGTCTGCCAGACATGCAGAGATGCGATTCGCCACCTGGTTGTCAGAAGGGGGAAAGGAGAAGATTAATTGTGTGTCATCTGCATAGCAATGATATGAGAGACCATGTGAGGATATGACAGAGCCAAGTGACTTGGTGTATAGCGAGAATAGGAGTGGGCCAAGAACAGAGCCCTGGGGGACACCAGTGGTGAGAGCACGTGGTGCGGAGACAGATTCTCGCCACGCCACCTGGTAGGAGCGACCTGTCAGGTAGGACGCAATCCAAGCGTGCGCGGTGCCGGAGATGCCCAGCTCGGAGAGGGTGGAGAGGAGGATCTGATGGTTCACGGTATCAAAGGCAGCAGATAGGTCTAGAAGGATGAGAGCAGAGGAGAGAGAGTTAGCTTTAGCAGTGCGGAGAGCCTCCGTGACACAGAGAAGAGCAGTCTCAGTTGAATGCCCAGTCTTGAAACCTGACTGATTAGGATCAAGAAGGTCATTCTGAGAGAGATAGCAAGAGAGCTGGCCAAGGACGGCGCGTTCAAGAGTTTTGGAGAGAAAGGAAAGAAGGGATACTGGTCTGTAGTTGTTGACATCGGAGGGATCGAGTGTAGGTTTTTTCAGAAGGGGTGCAACTCTCGCTCTCTTGAAGACGGAAGGGACGTAGCCAGCGGTCAAGGATGAGTTGATGAGCGAGGTGAGGTAGGGGAGAAGGTCTCCGGAAATGGTCTGGAGAAGAGAGGAGGGGATAGGGTCAAGTGGGCAGGTTGTTGGGCGGCCGGCCGTCACAAGACGCGAGATTTCATCTGGAGAGAGAGGGGAGAAAGAGGTCAAAGCACAGGGTAGGGCAGTGTGAGCAGGACCAGCAGTGTCGTTTGACTTAGCAAACGTGGATCGGATGTCGTCAACCTTCTTTTCAAAATGGTTGACGAAGTCATCCGCAGAGAGGGAGGAGGGGGGGGGGGGGGGGGGAGGAGGATTCAGGAGGGAGGAGAAGGTAGCAAAGAGCTTCCTAGGGTTAGAGGCAGATGCTTGGAGTTTAGAGTGGTAGAAAGTGGCTTTAGCAGCAGAGACAGAAGAGGAAAATGTAGAGAGGAGGGAGTGAAAGGATGCCAGGTCCGCAGGGAGGCGAGTTTTCCTCCATTTCCGCTCGGCTGCCCGGAGCCCTGTTCTGTGAGCTCGCAGTGAGTCGTCGAGCCACGGAGCAGGAGGGGAGGACCGAGCCGGCCTGGAGGATAGGGGACAGAGGAAATCAAAGGATGCAGAGAGGGAGGAGAGGAGGGTTGAGGAGGCAGAATCAGGAGATAGGTTGGAGAAGGTTTGAGCAGAGGGAAGAGATGATAGGATGGAAGAGGAGAGAGTAGCGGGAGAGAGAGAGCGAAGGTTGGGACGGCGCAATACCATCCGAGTAGGGGGAGAGTGAGAAGTGTTGGATGAGAGCGAGAGGGAAAAGGATACAAGGTAGTGGTCGGAGACTTGGAGGGGAGTTGCAATGAGATTAGTGGAAGAACAGCATCTAGTAAAGATGAGGTCAAGCGTATTGCCTGCCTTGTGAGTAGGGGGGGAAGGTGAGAGGGTGAAGTCGAAAGAGGAGAGGAGTGGAAAGAAGGCGTCAAGCTCATTGATGAACTCTCCAAGGGAACCTGGAGGGCGATAAATGATAAGGATGTTAAGCTTGAAAGGGCTGGTAACTGTGACAGCATGGAATTCAAATGAGGAGATAGACAGATGGGTCAGGGGAGAAAGAGAGAATGTCCACTTGGGAGAGATGAGGATTCCAGTGCCACCACCCCGCTGGCTCGATACTCTAGGGGTATGCGAGAACACGTAGTCAGACGAGGAGAGAGCAGTAGGAGTAGCAGTGTTATCTGTGGTAATCCATGTTTCCGTCAGCGCCAGGAAGTCTAGGGACTGGAGGGTAGCATAGGCTGAGATGAACTCAGCCTTGTTGGCCGCAGACCGGCAGTTCCAGAGGCTGCCGGAGACCTGGAACTCCACGTGGGTCGTGCGCGCTGGGACCACCAGGTTAGAGTGGCAGCGGCCACGCGGTGTGGAGCGTTTGTATGGCCTGTGCAGAGGAGAGAGAACAGGGATAGACAGACACATAGTAGACAAGCTACAGAAGAGGCTACGCTAATGCAAATGAGATTGGAATGACAAGTGGACTACACGTCTCGAATGTTCAGGAAGTTAAGCTTACGTTGCAAAAATGTTATTGACTAAAATGATACAGTACTGCTGGCTGGTGGAGTAGGCTAGCTAGCAGTGGCTGCGTTGTTGACTTTGAACGTGTAGCTGGCTAGGTAACCTCGGTAGTTTCAGTACTACACCTTGTCATGATACAAAGCAACTTTGTAGCTAGCTAGCTAACATAACACTAATCAAGACGTTCCTTGTAGTGTATTTAGTTTCAACAATGCTGCTCGTCGGTAATAGTTGGCTGGGTTAGGAAAAATGGCGTCGCGGGGGACGGAAATAGCTGGCTAGCTAACCTCGATGGCTGGCTAGCTAACAATTATCAAGCTATGACAAAGACAACTAAGTAGCTAGCTAGGTAACACTGCACTAGTCAAATCGTTCCGTTGTAACGTATTAGTATCTACAGCGCTGCTAGTCGGTAACGGTTGGCTAGCTGGCAGTGGGTTAATGATGACTAAGTGTGTTGAGTAAGTCTGGCGCCGCGTCGCGGCTAGCTAGCTCACCTCGATAATACTCAAACTCAAACTACACAATTATCTTAGATACAGAGACAGCAAAGACAACTATGTAGCTGGCTAACTAACACTAACACCACACTAATCAAGTCGTTACGTTGTAATGTAATAGTTTCTGCGGTGCTGCTAGTCGGTAGAAGTTGGCTAGCTAACAGTGATGACTAGCTAGCTAGCAGCTAGCAGTGTTGACTACGTTAGGAGGACGAAGATAGCTAGCCTCGATAATTACTCAGTTACTCTAAACTACACAATTATCTTTGATACAAAGACGGCTATGTAGCTAGCTAAGAAGAATTGCTCAGATCAAACAAATCAAGCCGTTGTAATGTAGCGAAGTGTAATATTACCTGTGGAGCGAAGCGTGGTGCGACTGCTCGCTCCAAACCGGAAGTAAATTATGAATTTATCAGGGTGGTGTAGGTGCAAGGTGATGAGCTTGATGCTCCTTTCCAATAAATATTGAGGGTCTTATTCTGGTGACTTGATCATCAATGCGTGGTTGCCGTTTGACAAATAAAAATAACCTTGCTCTTTTGTCCATAACAATCTCATCATGTAGGCTATATGTGTGCTCTAGTCAACAGCATGCATATACAGTATCTGTGAGCTGTTGGCTAGAGCGCACATGTCAATACCAGAGTGGGAACACTCACTATATAAAGCAAACCTTTTTGTGAGAAAACCCATCAGTAGAATTGAAAATGCGATGGAAACCCATTCAACTTGTATTTTTTATTCGGTACAGGGGAATATAACCGCAAAATGTATTTTTATGTGCACTACATATTTACGCACAGACGTTTATCTGCAACAAGTCAATTTGATTGAAACGATTCTCTGGTGGGGAAATGCACATATTGTTTTTGTGTATTTTTGAATATTCACATGGAACTCTGTCGCCAATTGGATGGAAACCTAGCTACTGATGGTATCACCAAAGATATATTTTTGTTACATTTTCTCAAATGGAGGCTACAAATGCTAAAATCTAAGGTCGTCAATCCTTTCATTTT
Source organism: Salmo salar (assembly GCF_965601325.2). Taxonomy (NCBI): domain Eukaryota; kingdom Metazoa; phylum Chordata; class Actinopteri; order Salmoniformes; family Salmonidae; genus Salmo; species Salmo salar. The sequence continues at coordinate 36,930,410 of NC_138310.1, read as the reverse complement.
GACACTTTGGATTTAGACACACCAGTGGGGGCTGCTGAGGGGAGGACGGCTCATAATAAAGTCTAGTCAATGGAATGGTATCAAACATATCAAACACGTGGTTTCCATGTGGTTGATACCACTCCATTGACTCCATTCCAGCCATTATTATGAGCCGTCCTCCCCTCAGCAGCCTCCACTGAGACACACCAAATTAGCAATGGAATCCTCAAATTTGTGACATAGAGTGTGATTAGGTAAATAACAGTTTGCTACTGGAGAGAATTCTCAAGGTCCTTGTATATCTTAGTAATCAGTGATTTTCAAAATGATAACACCACTGACATAAAACTGAGGGATACACATTAAACTAGTAAAAAAAGGTATTTTAATAGCCTTCTTTGTTTTTATTGATCTACAAAATATATTACGTACTTTGACTTTCTAGCATTCAAAATAATATATATACAAAGTATGTGGACACCCGCTAATTTTACAGGGTGTCCACATACTTTGTATATATAGTGCATTTATTATTTTGAATGCTAGAAAGTCAAAGTACGTAATATATTTTGTAGATCAATAAAAACAAAGAAGTCAAAATACCTTTGGTCATGTAGTGTAGATATCCATATATACCCAACGTCACTACCCCTCTGCAAGTCAAGGGACAGCATGGATCACTGCAATTCAAGAATGACCCCACTACAACAGTAGAGCGGTTCAGTAATGCATGCTGGAAAACACGTGGTAACAAAAACTTTGAGATAGTCCACTAAAACAGGGACAAGCGACAACGGTGCTAAAAGTGTCTCACATATGCATGCATGCACAATAGCACCATGAGTCAAACAAGCGTTCATGAATTATGATAAACACTGTTTTAGGCTTGTTTCAATTCTTCCACTGTGTTCCACTTCGGGCTGTTTCTTTCCTCTGTTTCCCCTTATCCTTTTCCCTCTCTACTTCCAGTCTTTCCCTCTTTTCATCCTTTAAGGCATGCAGTGTTTGTGGGTAAACTGAAGACAATAACTGGCACGTGCGCACACACACGCAAGCATACATAATGACTCTGTTTGATCCACAACATGAATCGTAACCATGGATGCGTGATGCCAGACACCCAGCTTTGTAGAGTGAGAGACAAGGGAATAAGGGATGAAGTGGGTGGAAAAGAGGAGTAATGAGGGAGGGAGGGCAGTATTAAACTTCTAAGTCAAAGTCTAATTTCAACTTCTAAGTCAGAGAGAGAGGGATAGAAAGTGTAACGGGTGTCGTAATGATCAGACCAAAACGCAGCGGGAATATGTATACTCATCTTCTTTTTTTAATGTCAGAAAGGGAAAACCAAAACGTATACAAACGACACTAACAATCCTGTCAGGTGCACAAACACTAAACAAGGAGACAAGTACCCACAATTCCCATTACAAACACACCCCTATACATAGGACCTTCAATCAGAGGCAACGAGGAACAGCTGCCTCCAATTGAAGGCCAATCCCAATAAACTAAACATAGAACTAAACAACCTAGATCTAACATAGAAATACACTAACCTAGAACATAACCCAAAAACCCCGGAACACTCTAAACAAACACCCCCCTGCCACGTCCTGACCAAACTACAATAACAAATAACCCCTTTTCTGGTCAGGACGTGACAGAAAGAGAGGAGGTTTAGCATACATGAGTTGCACCTTAAGCCATATAATCGAATGTTTTTCAGGAAAAAGGCCTTTATTAACTGTCTCTCTACTAAAGAGATAAAACATTTGTTTTTCTCATGGTTATGAGGAGGCAATGAACTAGGCTCAGGTAACAAGGTTATCTCAACTCATTACTAAATCTTCTCTACAGTGTTCTACATTGAGAACACTTTCTGTGTGACTAACTTGACATGTTTATTTTTTTTTTCAAGAGCTTGTCAGTGGATGACGGCTGAATCACAGACAGAAACATGTTTCACAAGCCTGGATAGTTTTCTCACAGTTCCACAATGTTTTAGATCTTTTTTTCGGAGGAGTTTTTGGATGAGTCAGACCGACCAACCTTTGTAAACGAGTTCATCTCTTCTGATGCAGTTGAATCAGGTCATTAGAGAGTCTGAACTGAGTCAGATATGACTGAATAACTTCAAACACTCGATCCTGCAGTCCATGACCAGGCATTGATTGAAAAGCTGTTTCACTTTCCTGTCCAGCTAAGTTACTAAACTGTTCATCTTCTTCTGCCTTTCACCCTCTGTGTCTGTGGCTTTCCCTGCATGCTGAAACCCTCTCTCCTCCTTCTCTCTCCTCCCTCTTCTCACTCGTTCCCTCTTTCCCTCTCTCCTCCATTTTTCTCCCTCCCTCCCTCGCTTTCCTCTCCTCTTTTCTTTTCTACAACAGAAACTTCCGGAAGCACCTGAGAATGGTGGGCAGCCGCAGAATGAAGGCTCAGAGTGAGTTCCCCAGTGAGTGTGGCGTTGTAGCTTATTATTATGTGGACTTCATTAGTGTGCTTGTACCTATACAGTACATGTGCTGGATAGAATGGACAGTATGGTAGATTAAAGGTACATGTATGCATTTAGAAATAAGTTTGGTATGGCTCCATATTATCTAGTTCAAGCTGCAGTGAGAGGAACGAACACGTCTTTGAAAGTGGTCGAGTGCAGGGGGCGTGGTGCAGCTTTAGTAGTGAAGTCTCCTAAACACATCAAATTCCACCTCACCCACCACTTTCCACATATTCTCCCCTCTAGATTCGGTGCCCTCTACATTTAAAGGGGAATGGAAACACTTTAGGAAGTACATCTAGTTTCCATTACCATTTAAACCTGTCTGGGAAAGAATAAAATATGTGAGGAGATCAGAACTCCCGGTCTCCTCAAAGTGGTCCAAGAGTCAAGATAATTAATTGTATGGCATAAAAGCTTTCAATTTGTGGTTTTACAGTAGGATGTCTTGTTAGGAGAAGCTGGTAGAGGAATGGATTATATTAGCAGGGGTTTTACAGTAGGATGTTTTGTTAGCAGAAGCTGGTAGAGGAATGGATTATATTAGCAGGGGTTTTACCGTAGGATGTCTTGTTAGGAGAAGCTGGTAGAGGAATGGACCTCATTAACAGGTGTTAAGTGACTGGGTGGTTTGGATACGCCAGCCCCAGCTGTGAGCTGGAACACCAGATGTTCACCCACTCAGTGCCACTATATTGTTATGATGACTCGGTAAGAGGAATACAACTAAACTGTTTTCATCCAAACAGGGGCGCTGATTTAAATGAAACGGCATGTGTTGTACATTTGGGAAGTGTGTTTTGGCGTCTGTGTTAAGTGGTTATGTCCCAATTATCACTGCTCCCTTTTATTCACTGATTTGAAAGTTGGTGAAAACTCCCTCTAGCCTCCATCAATCCAATGCTTTTAGATTTGTGGAAATAGTGAACGAGTGTACACTTCAGGAGAATATAGATGTGTGTTTTTAGGGCTCGCGCACGTGTGTGTGTGTATGGGGTTGCTTAGGGAAAGTGTAAATGTGATCCCGCTCGTCATCCTCCACTCATTGTCATTCTCCTCCACTCCTTCATCAGCATATGCTGACCGCCGAGCCAAGAGTTTCAACCGCTCCTGGAGTGACCCCATCCCCATGAAGCCTGACTCTCTCCATGGCTCCAGAGACAGTGAGTCCACACAAACACTATACACACACTCACTCATGCAAGCTGACATGCAATGACACATACGCGAACACACCTTCACTCAAGCATACTCGGCATAAGCATGTACATTATTTTTGTAACTATTATTTTCAGGCACAAACATGAAAAAGCTTGTATCTTCACTACGTACCTGTACACACACACACACACACACACACACACACACACACACACACACACACACACACACACACACACACACACACACACACACACACACACACACACACACACACACCACACACACACATTTTCTATCTGTGATCATTGAAAGAAGCACTCCTCTACAGACAGTTTGACCATGACTGTATTTGTCCTCGTCCTCTTCACGTCAGACTGTGACGCTCTACCGTTTCTGTCCATTCTTTACGCCCATACTGTACGTCTCTGTCGTCCTATGTATATGTCCTGGGTCTGTCTGAATATGTGCTTGTATGTTTGAAGCTCTGTGATTGTCTGTTCCAAGCTCTGTGGTTGTCTGTTCCAAGCTCTGTGGTTATCTGTTCCAAGTTCTGTGGTTGTCTGTTCCAAGTTCTGTGGTTGTCTGTTCCAAGCTCTGTGGTTGTCTGTTCCAAGCTCTGTGGTTGTCTGTTCCAAGCTCTGTGGTTGTCTGTTCCAAGCTCTGTGGTTGTCTGTTCCAAGCTCTGTGGTTGTCTGTTCCAAGCTCTGTGGTTGTCTGTTCCAAGCTCTGTGGTTGTCTGTTCCAAGCTCTGTGGTTGTCTGTTCCAAGCTCTGTGGTTGTCTGTTCCAAGCTCTGTGGTTGTCTGTTCCAAGCTCTGTGGTTGTCTGTTCCAAGCTCTGTGGTTGTCTGTTCCAAGCTCTGTGGTTGTCTGTTCCAAGCTCTATGATAGACTGCATCCAGTTTGTTGAGTAGGGTATTGGAGGCTATTTTGTAAATTACATCACCGAAGTAGAGGATCGGTAGGATGGTAAGTTTCACGAGGGTATGTTTGGCAGCATGAGTGAAGGATGCTTTGTTGCGAAATAGGAAACCAATTCTAGATTTAACTTTGGATGGGGAGATGTTTGATGTGAGTCTGGAAGGAGAGTTTACAGTCTAACCAGACACCTAGGTATTTGTAGTTGTCCACATATTCTAAGTCAGAACCGTCCAGAGTAGTGATGCTGGACAGGCGGGCAGGTGCAGGCAGCGATCGGTTGAAGAGCATGCATTTAGTTTTACTTGTATTTAGGAGCAGTTGGAGGCCACGGAAGGAGAGTTGTATGGCATTGAAGCTCGTCTGGAGGGTTGTTAACACAGTGTCCAAAGAAGGGCCAGAAGTATACAGAATGGTGTCGTCTGCGTAGAGGTGGATCAGAGACTCACCAGCAGCACCAAGAATTGAACCCTGTGGCACCCCCATAGAGACTGCCAGAGGTCCGGACAACAGGCCCTCCGATTTGATACACTGAACTCTATCAGAGAAGTAGTTGGTGAACCAGGCGATGCAATCATTTGAGAAACCAAGGCTATTGAGTCTGCCGATGAGGATGTGGTGATTGACAGAGTCGAAAGCTTTGGCCAGGTCAATGAATACGGCAGCACAGTATTGTTTCTTATCGATTGCAGTTACGATATCGTTTAGGACCTTGAGTGTGACTGAGGTGCACCCATGACCAGCTCTGAAACCAGATTGCATAGCGGAGAAGGTGCGGTGGGATTCGAAATAGTCGGTAATCTGTTTGTTGACTTGGCTTTCGAAGAACTTAGAAAGGCAGGGTAGGATGGATATAGGTCTGTAGCAATTTGGGTCAAGAGTGTCCCCTCCTTTGAAGAGGGGGATGACAGCAGCTGCTTTCCAATCTATGGGAATCTCAGACGACACGAAAGAGAGGTTGAACAGGCTAGTAATAGGGGTTGCAATAATTTCGGCAGATCATTTTAGAAAGAAAGGGTCCAGATTGTCTAGCCCGGCTGATTTGTAGGGGTCCAGATTTTGCAGCTCTTTCAAAACATCAGCTGAATGGATTTGGGAGAAGGATAAATGGGGAAGGCTTGGGCGAGTAGCTGTGGGGGGTGTAGTGCTGTTGACTGCAGTAGGGGTAGCCAGGTGGAAAGCATGGCCAGCCGTAGAAAAATGCTTATTGAAATTCTCAATTATAGTGGGTTTATCGGTGGTGACAGAGTTTCCTATCCTCAGTGCAGTGGGCAGTTGGGAGGAGGGGTTCTTATTCTCCATGGACTTTACAATGTCCCAGAACTTTTTTGAATTTGTGTTGCAGGAAGCAAATTTTTGCTTGAAAAAAGCTAGCCTTGGTTTTTCTGACTGCCTGTGTATATTGGTTTCTAACTTCCCTGAAAAGTTGCATATCACAGGGGCTGTTCGATGCTAATGCAGAACACCACAGGATGTTTTTGTGTTGGTTAAGGGCAGTCAGGTCTGGGGAGAACCAAGGACTATCTCTGTTCCTGGTTCTAAATTTCTTGAATGGGGCATGCTTATTTAAGATGGTGAGGAAGGCATTTTTAAAAAATAACTTGGTATCCTCTACTGACGGGATGAGGTCAATATCCTTCCAGGATACCAGGGCCAGGTCGATTAGAAAGGCTTGCTCGCTGAAATGTTTCAGGGAGCGTTTGACAGTGATGAGTGGAGGTTGTTTTACCGCTGACCCATTACGGATGCAGGCATAGAGGCAGTGATCGCTGAGATCTTGGTTGAAAACAGCAGAGGTGTATTTAGAGGGCAAGTTTGTTAGGATGATATCTATGAGGGTGCCAGTGTTTATGGCTTTGGGGTGGTACCTGGTGGGTTCATTAATAATTTGTGTGAGATTGAGGGCATCAAGCTTGGATTGTAGGATGGCTGGGGTGTTTAGCATGTCCCAGTTTAGGTCACCTAGTAGCACGAGCTCTGAAGATAGATGGAGGGAAATCAGTTCACATATGGTGTCCAGAGCACAGCTGGGGGCTGAGGGTGGTTTATAGCAGGCGGCAACGGTAAGAGACTTGTTTTTAGAGAGATGGATTTTTAAAAGTAGAAGTTCAAATTGTTTGGGTACAGACCTGCATAGTAGGACAGAACTCTGCAGGCTATCTCCGCAGTAGATTGCAACACCACCCCCTTTGGCCGTTCTATCTTGTCTGAAAACGTTGTAGTTAGGGATGAAGATTTCAGAGTTTTTGGTGGACTTCCTAAGCCAGGATTCAGACACGGCTAGGACATCCGGGTTGGCAGAGTGTGCTAAAGCAGTGAATAAAACAAACTTAGGGAGGAGGCTTCTAATGTTGACATGCATGAAACCAAGGCTATTACGGTTACAGAAGTCTTTAAAAGATAGCACCTGGGGAGTAGGAGTGGAGCTAGGCACTGCAGGGCCTGGATTCAACTCAACATCACCAGAGGAACAGAGAAGGATGAGGATAAGGTTACGGCTAAAAGCTATAAGAATTGGTCGTCTGTGACGTCGGGAATAGAGAGGAAAAAGGAGCAGGTTTCTGGGGGTGATAAAATAGCTTCAAGGTATAATGTACAGACAAAGGTATGGTAGGATGTGAATACAGTGGAGGTAAACCTAGGCATTTAGTAATGATGAGAGAGATATTGTCTCTAGAAACATCATTGAAACCAGAAGATGTCATAGCATGTGTGGGTGGAGGAATTGAGAGGTTGGATAAGGTATAATGAGCAGGGCTAGAGGCTCTACAGTGAAATAAGCCAATAAACACTAACCAGAACAGCAATGGACAAGGCATATTGACATTAAGGAGAGGCATGCTTAGCCGAGTGATCAAATGGTCCAGTGAGAATTAGATAGCTAGCCGAGCCATAGGTAGCAAGCTGGTAGAAGATGGAGGGAGGTCTGTTTTTAGCCACCTTGTGCGTTTCTGTCTGTAGATTAGAGGGGTTCCGTGTGGTAGGGGGGACCAGTCCAATTGGCAAAATAGTTATAGTTATAGTGGCCCAAAAACGTTGTCCGATAGACCTATTCAGATAGCAACCGATAAGATAGCTAACTACGGAGGGGCCAGTTGGATAACTCCCTCGGGCAGATAACGTCGGTGGTCCAGTCGTGAAGGCCCGATGGGGTTCCGCATCGGCAGTAAAAAACAGGTCCAGATAGGTGATTGTAGCCCAGGAGTGGCTGAAGGAACTCTTCAGCTTGCTAGCTCCGGAATAGCCCAGGAGTGGCTGATGGAAAGCTTCAGCTGGCTAGCTCCGGAATAATTTATGTTAGCTCCAGGACCAACGTTTGCCAATAGTCACTCAGGTAGCAGCTAGCTCGCTGCAAGATTGAGGTGTAAAAGTTCAGAGCCTGCGGTAGAAATCCGGGGATATAGAGAGAGAATAGGTCCGGTATGCTCTGGTCTGAGTCGCGCTGTACAAAAACTGGCGATAGCTTATCGAGCTAATGGATAGCTGAGGACCGCTAACCGTGGCTAGCTGAACTCCAACGTTAGCCAGTGAAATGGCTAACCTCTGGCTAGCTTCTGTTGTGGATTTCAGATTTGAGGTAAATAATACTTTTTTTTTTAATTGGTGAGGCGGGTTGGAGGAGAGTGTTTTGAGGTTGAGTTTTTAGAAAAAAAATATGTAAAAAGATATGCGAAGAAAATATGTAAATATATATATATATATACGGGACACGACAAGAGGAGAACATAGGACGTCTGAACTGCTACGCCATCTTGGAAAGATTGTCTGTTCCAAGCTCTATGATTGTCTGTTCCAAGCTCTGTGGTTGTCTGTTCCAAGCTCTGTGGTTGTCTGTTTCAAGCTCTGTGGTTGTCTGTTTCAAGCTCTGTGGTTGTCTGTTTCAAGCTCTGTGGTTGTCTGTTCCAAGCTCTGTGGTTGTCTGTTTCAAGCTCTGTGGTTGTCTGTTTCAAGCTCTGTGGTTGTCTGTTCCAAGCTCTGTGGTTGTCTGTTTCAAGCTCTGTGGTTGTCTGTTCCAAGCTCTGTGGTTGTCTGTTTCAAGCTCTGTGGTTGTCTGTTTCAAGCTCTATTATTGTCTGTTCCAAGCTCTATGATTGTCTGTTCCAAGCTCTATGATTGTCTGTTCCAAGCTCTGTGGTTGTCTGTTGCAAGCTCTGTGGTTGTCTGTTCCAAGCTCTATGATTGTCTGTTCCAAGCTCTGTGGTTGTCTGTTCAAAGTATTGTCTTTCATCTCCATTTTTTGTATATCTCTGTAACCTGTGGTCTATGTGTTCTGTTTCCTTTATTGATGTTGATGTTTAGGGAAGGTATAATGTGTTCTGTTTCCTTTATTGATGTTGATGTTTAGAGAAGGGATAATGTGTTCTGTTTCCTTTATTGATGTTGATGTTTAGAGAAGGGATAATGTGTTCTGTTTCCTTTATTGATGTTGATGTTTAGGGAAGGGATAATGTGTTCTGTTTCCTTTATTGATGTTGATGTCTAGGGAAGGGATAATGTGTTCTGTTTCCTTTATTGATGTTGATGTTTAGGGAAGGTATAATGTGTTCTGTTTCCTTTATTCATGTTGATGTCTAGGGAAGGAATAATGTGTTCTGTTTCCTTTATTGATGTTGATGTCTAGGGAAGGGATTATGTTCTGTTTCCTTTATTGATGTTGATGTCTAGGGAAGGGATAATGTGTTCTGTTTCCTCTGGTTGTCTCTATGATGCCTGTTCTATGTTCTCTCTGCAAACAGCCAGCTGCCAGGTGCACCACTTCTGATTGCAAACTCTCCTTTATTAGTATGTTTGCTATCCTTTCATCTCTCCCCCACTGTGTGTGTGTGTGTGTGTGTGTGTGTGTGTGTGTGTGTGTGTGTGTGTGTGTGTGTGTGTGTGTGTGTGTGTGTGTTAGGTGGGGACTTGCAGTCCTCCTCAGGGGCTCTAGATGAAGGATCCCAGGAGGATGCAGACTGGGAGGAGGAGAGAGAGATGGAGAGAGCAGCCTGTGAGGGAGAGGACTTCGTCCCACCCAAAATCATGGTGAGATGCTCAGGTCACCAAAGAGACCAGTTATTCAGCCTCTCATAGCAAAAATAAAAAATAAAAAATAGAAATAGCAGTGCAAGGAGAGGAGTTATTGTTATTAATAGTTATTAACAGTGTGTTATTAATAGCTATTAACAGTGTGTTATTAATAGTTATTAACAGTGTGTTGTTATTAATAGTTAATAACAGTGTGTTGTTAATAGTTAATAACAGTGTGTTATTAATAGTTATTAACAGTGTGTTGTTATTAACAGTGTGTTGTTATTAATAGTTACTAACAGTGTGTTGTTATTAATAGTAATTAACAGCGTGTTGTTATTAATATTTATTAACAGTGTGTTGTTATTAACTGTTATTAACAGTGTGTTATTAACCTGTTGAGGTGTAGGGGGCAGTATTTTCACGGCCGGATGAAAAAAGTACCCAAATTAAACTGGTTACTACTCTTTCCCAGAAACTAGAATATGTATATTATTAGTAGATTCGGATAGAAAACACTCTGAAGTTTCTAAAACTGTTTGAATGGTGTCTGTGAGTATAACAGAACTCATATGGCAGGCAAAAACCTGAGAAAAATTCAACCAGGAAGTGGAGGATCTGAGAATTGTAGTTGTTCTTTCTAGTCCCTTTCGAAACTACAGTATTTGTGGGGTCACATTGCACTTCCTAAGGCTTCCATTGGCTGTCAAAAGCCTTCAGAAAGTGGTTTGAGCATTCTCCTGTCACTGGGCAGAGTATAGGAGCTCAGTTACTGAGTGGACTGCCTGGGGACAAAGGGATTGGATATGCATGGTCCCGCGAGCACGCTGTTCCTTCTTTTTCTCCTTGAATGTATACGCTATTGTCCGGTTGGACTATTATTGCAATTTTACATAAAAAATACCATAAAGATTGATTTTAAACAGCATTTGACGTGCTTCTAAGTATGGTAATGGAACATTTTGACTTTTTGTGTCTCGAATTGCACTCGCGCGTTAGCCTTTGGATAGTGACCTGAACGCACGAATAATATGGATTATTTAGAACAGAAACAACATTTCTTGTGGAAGTAGCAGTCCTGGGAGTGCATTCTGACGAAGATCAGCAAAGGTAAGAGCATATTTCTAATACTAATTCTGAGTTTAGATTGCCCCGAACTTGGCGGGTGTCTGTATAGCTTTCTGTGATGGCTGAGCTATGTACTCAGAATATTCTCCGTAAAGCTATTTAAAAAAAAAAAAAAAATTTCTGAACATCACTCGCCAATGTAAAATGCTGTTTTTTAATAAAAATATGAACTTGATCGAACAAAACATACATGTATTGTGTAACATGATGTCCTAGGAGTGATGAAGTCCTAGGACTGATGAAGATCATCTAAGGTTAGGGCTTCATTTAGCTGTGTTTTGGGTTTATGTGACATATATGCTTCCTTTGAAAATGGCTGTGTGATTATTTGTGGCTATGTACTCTCCTAACTTAATCTAATGTTTTGCTTTCGCTGTAAAGCCTTTTTGAAATCGGTATTTGGACCATAGTTATCCATAGTTATGTCCAAATAACAAATACCTTTTGTTTGTGCGTTCAGGTCACTATCCAAAGGGTAACGCGCGAGCGCATTTCGAGACAAAAATGTTTTTATGGTATTTTTCTCGTAAAATAGCGATAATATTCCAACCGGACAATAGTGTATTCATTCAAAGAGAAAAAGAAAAAACAGCATGGTCGCGGGACCACGCATCTCCAATCTCTTTGTCACTAGGCAGACCACTGACAAACTGTGCTAGTATACTCTGCCCAGAGACAGGAGACGCCTCAATCTGCTTTCTGAAGGCTTTAGAGAGCCAATGGAAGCCTTAGGAAGTGCAATGTGACCCCACAAATACTGTAGTTTCGAAAGGGACTAGAAAGAAGAACTACAATTCTCAGATCCTCCACTTCCTGGTTGAATTTTTCTCAGGTTTTTGCCTGCCATATGAGTTCTGTTATACTCATAGTCATTAACAGTGTGTAGCTATGAATTAAAAAAGTAAACTGTAGTAAAATACGTCTCTAGCTCTATGCAATACTGCCTTCAACTGATATCGTAGCACTAAGTAGATTGGTTTCTGAACTTTTATTTGTACTACTTCCGTTCTTATTACGATATTTCTTACAGTATATAATGTACCCATTGTAGACAGCTTTTCATTGACATTCGTATAGAAGTTGAGACTTTCTGTCTGTCTTCTTCCAGTTGATATCCTCCAAGGTCCCGAAGGCTGAATATGTTCCTAACATCATCCGTAGGGACGATCCCTCCGTCATCCCCATCCTTTATGTGAGTTCCTCTCATCTACTCATCCGTTACGCGACTCCTACTGTATGTTATGGTAATAACTTAGACATTCAGATTACTGTAATATTGATTTTGGAGAGTCTCTTCTACACTTCATAATGAAAACGGTTCATATGGAAAATATCGACTGCTTGACGTAAACCACCCCGGTAGTTAGAACTGTCTTGTCTTATTGGGTCCTTCAATTTGAACTTTTTCTGTAGGATCATGAACATGCCACATTCGATGACATCATTGGTAAGTAGATTGTGTGATGTTTTCTTAGATTCATTGCGTGCACTGAATAAGGATCCTGTCCATTGTACCGTATGTGACCTCTCTCCCGTCTTATGACAGCAGAAAGGAACATTTATTTCTCTTTCTCTTTCATTCCCTCCAATCACAGAGGAGATAGAGAAGAAGCTGACGGCCTATAGGAAAGGCTGTAAGATCTGGAACATGCTCATCTTCTGTCAGGTGAGAGAGAGGAAAGAGAAGCTGGTTGAGAGAACCTTTTTTATAAAACAGTATCATACAACACATTATTACACCACTACTTGACCACTACATATCTACAATGCAACATTTATAATACCACAATACAACAATATTACATTACAATGCATGTGTGCATGTCTGTGTGTGTGTCTCTTCACAGTGTGCGTTGTTTCATAAGGTGTAGTTTTATGTTTTTTAACCTTTTACTGCAGTGAGCTAAATCAGGGTCACACAGAGTGTTTATTGGTAGTCTTAAACAAATCTACATTGAAACAAAAGTGTACATCTCACACATGGTTATGTGCTTAAAAAATAACATACTTGTACCATGTCAGATATAGAGTTGAAATGTATTACATTTTGAGTTTGCATCCTAATATTACATCACAGAAGACAGAAATATAACAAAACTGTTTGGCATAGAAACACCAGATTTTCTGCGTTTAAACAATAATAATGTTGATTAACTATGAAATTATGAAAAATATTAATAACGTTCCACTGATGAAGCCACTAGGTTATTTGACTGCAGGAAAGGGCTACATCTGTGTGAGTTACTTGATGTGGTACTGTTTGTTTCCCAGAGTCTGTTCTGGACTTGGGGACTGCGAAGAGACATCTGGTGGCATGTCTTGTGGGGTATGAATGGGTATCTTAGCTGTGTGCTAGTTGTTCAACATGTCAATACCTCTCACAAAGACAAGTAGTGATGCAGTTAATCTCTCCTCTACTTTGGGCCAGGAGTGATTGTTATTTATCTTAGCTCGCCATGTACATTTAAGGGCCAGCCATGCTTCTCTGTTCTGGGACAACTGTAATTTGCCTATGTCTATGGCAGTAGTCCAGGTGTGATAAAACTAGGGCCTATAGGACTTGTTTTGTTGATAGCGATGTCAAGAAAAAGCAGAGGAGCGCTTTATTATGGACAGACCTCTCCCCATCTTAGCTACCATTGCATCAATATGTTTTGACCATGACAATCCAGGGTTACACCAAGCAGTTTAGTCTCCTCAACTTGTTCAATTTCCACCTTATTCATTACAAGATTTAGTTGAGGTTTAGGTTTTAGTGAATGATTTGTCCCAAATACAATGCTTTTATTTTTTGAAATATTTAGGACAAGCTTATTGCTACCCATTCTAAAACTGACTGCAACTCTATGTTAAGTGTTGCAGTGTATAATGTTGAGTCGTCAGCATACATAGACACACAGGGTTAACTCAGTGCCAGTGGCAGGCCATTAGTAAACACTTAAAAATTAGGGGGCCTAGACAGCTGCCCTGGGGTATATCTCTACCTGGATTATGTTGGAAATGCTTCCATTAAAGAACACTCTGTGAGAATGTGGTCTTACTGTTTGAAAATCAGTGTTCAGGTCAGCTTATTGCTGCTGCTGTTATTTCTACATGAACATACTGTAACTGAAATGAACCTGTTCTCCAGGGAGGTCCGGGGCATCTGTACCTGCTCAAGAACAAAGTGGCCACATTTGCCAAAGTGGAGAAGGAGGAGGATATGATCCAGTAAGACAACTCACTTCTGACAACAATATCACCTTGATAACTGTCACTGTATTTCAGATACATACAGTGTAGACTAAAGTCATACACTATTTCAGACATATAGAATAATTTCATCTCTCCCTCTCTTCTTTGACAGGTTTTGGAAGAAGTTGAGTCAGTTTATGAGCAAGCTGAATCCTGAGCCCAACCTCATTCATATAATGGGCTGCTATGTTCTGGGGAGCGCCAATGGAGAAAAGGTATGGATTTCTAGTTTCCCTGTACTAGGCTTACAAAACGCTGGTAACATTTTACAAAATTTGCCATGTAGGTTTTCCAGAAATGCCAGTTGGAAGATTCCTGGATATCTTGCTGTTACCCTTCCTGATTCCGGAATCTTCCAACCGGGATCTCTGCAAATAAATGCCTTTTTTGGTAAAGTTACTGAAATGTTGCTACCTTATCCAGTTAACTTACACTATTGAACAGCTGGCACCGGAGAAGAAGGCTGGAGAAGAAGGCTGACGTTTTACGTGTTCCTATCCAATTGTGTTTTTTTGTTTCCTTGCATTCCTTGTTTGTAATTTATTGTTTAACTTATTTTGTACATAATGTTGCTGCTACCATCTCTTATGACCGTAAATAACTTCTGGACTTCAGAACTGAGATTACTCACCACGATCTGGCAGAATAATTTTTCTTCTTTAACGAGCCCGACGTGAATGACATACTGCTTTCCCGGGAACAGGCCCAGATCCCGGTCATTTGCATGAAGAGAATGTGGAGAAAAAGGGTCCGAATGGCGGGCTGCCTTCTGAGAATTCGTAGGCGATCGTATAAACCCCCACTGACTTCCATTTTGCTAGCAAACATGCAATCTTTGGAAAATAAAATCTATGACCTATGCGGAAGATTAAACTACCAATGGGAAATTCAAAACTGTCATATTTAATGCTTCACGGAGTCGTGTCTGAACGACAACATTATCAACATACAGCAGGCTGGTTATACGCTGTATTGGCAGGATAGAACAGTGGTGTCTGGTAAGACAAGGGGTGGTGGACTATGTATTTTTGTAAATAACAGCTGGTGCACAATATCTAAGGAAGACTCAAGGTTTTGCTCGCCTGAGGTAGCGTATCTCATGATTAGCTGTTGACCACACTATCTACCTAGAGAGTTTATCGGTATCTTACCACCACAGACTGAGGCTGGCACTAAGACCGCACTCAATGAGCTGCATTCCGTCATTAGCAAACAGGAAAACACTCACCCAGAGGCGGGTCTCCTAGGGGCCGGGAAATGTAATGCAGGGAAACGTAAATCGGTCTTACCAAATTTCTATCAGCATGTTAAATGTGCAACCAGAGGGAAAAAACTCTGGACATCCTTTATTCCACACACAGAGATACAAAGCTTTCCCTCGCCCTCCATTTGGCAAATCTTACCATAATTCTATTCTCCTGATTCCTGCTTACAAGCTAAAATTAAAGCAGGAAGCACCAGTGACTCGATCAATAAAAAAGGAAGACTGTGTGATCACGCTCTCCGCAGCCGATATGAGTAAGACCTTTAAACACGTCAACATTCACAAGGCTGCAGGGCCAGACGGATTACCAGCACGTGTACTGTGAGCATGCGCTGACCAACTGGCAAGTGTCTTCACTGACATTTTCAACCTCTCCCTGTCCGAGTCTGTAATACCAACATGTTTTAAGCAGACCACTATAGTCCCTGTGCCAAAGAACACTAAGGTAACCTGCCTAAATGACTACTGACTCGTAGCACTCACGTCTGTAGCCATGAAGTGCTTTGAAAGGCTGGTCATGGCTCACATCAACACTATTATCCCAGAAACCCTAGACCCAATCAATCAATTAATCAATAAAATATATTTATAAAGCTCTTTTTACATCAGCCGATGTCACAAAGTACTATATAGAAACCCAGCCTAAAACCCCAAACAGCAAGAAATGTTGAAGCACTCCAATTAGCATACCTCCCTAACAGATCCACAGATGATGCAATCTCTATTGCAGTCCACACTGCCCTTTCCCACCTGGACAAAAAGGTACACCTATGTGAGAATGATATTCATTGACTACAGCTCAGCGTTCAACCCCATAGTGCCCTCAAAGCTCATCAATAAGCTAAGGACCCTGGGACTAAACACCTCCCTCTGCAACTGGATCCTGGACTTCCTGACGGGCCGCCCCCAGGTGGTGAGGGTAGGTAACAACACATCCGCCACGATGATCCTCAACACAGGTGCCCCTCAGGGGTGCGTGCTCAGTCCCCTCCTGTATTCCCTGTTCACTCATGACTGCATGGCCAGGCACGACCCCAATACCATCATTAAGTTTGCCGATGACACAACTAAGGTAGGCCTGATCACTGACACGACAAGACAGCCTATAGGGAGGAGGTCAGAGACCTGGCCGTGTGGTGCCAGGACAACAACCTCTCCCTAAACGTGATCAAGACAAAGGAGATGATTGTGGACTACAGGGAAAAGAGGACCGAGCACGCCCCCATTCTCATCGACGGGGCTGTAGTGGAGCAGGTTGAGAGCTCCAAGTTCCTTGGTGTCCATATAACCAACAAACTAACATGGTCCAAGGACACCAAGACAGTCGTAAAGAGGGCACGATAAACCTATTCCCCGTCACGAGACAGAAAAGATTTGTCATGGGCTCTCATATCCTCAAAAGGTTCTACAGCTGCACCATCGAGAGTATCCTGTCTGGTTGCATCACTGTCTGGTATGGCAACTGCTCGGCCTCCAACCGCAAGGCACTACAGAGGGTAGTGCATACGGCCCAGTACATCACTGGGGCAAAGCTTCCTGCCATCCAGGACCTCAGGACCTTCCTGCCATCCGTTGTCAGAGGAAGGCCCTAAAAATTGTCAATGACTCCAGCCACCCTAGTCATAGACTGTTCTCTCTGCTACCACATGGCAAGCGGTACTGGAGCGCCAAGTCTAGGTCCTAGAGACTTCTAAACAGCTTCTACCCCCAAGCTACCCAGACTATTTTCATTGCCGCCCCCCCCCCCCTCCTTTTACACCGCTGCTGCTCTCTGTTGTTTTCCTCTATGCATAGTCACTTTAATAACTATATCATCATGTATATATTACCTCATTTACCTCGACTATCCGGTGCCCCCACACCTTGACTCTGTACCGATACCCCCCTGTATATAGTCTCACTATTGTTATTTTACAGCTGCTCTTTTAATTACTTGTTACTTTTATGTATTATTCTTATTTGTACTGCATTGTTTGTTAGGGGCTCGTATGTAAGCATTTCACTGTAAGGTCTACATCTGTTGTACTCGGCACATGTGACTGTCATTTGATTTGATTTGAGCTGTTTTTTATTACCACTTCATTTACTGCTTCTTTATAGAGTAAATGCACTGTATTTCTCCCTCTTTTTATTCATGGTTCACTTTAGTCAGTATTGAGCTACGTGCCACCCACCACCCACTCACCAGTGGTACATAATTTACACACTGTGAATGTACAGTATGCATCAGTATGATGTGACCTGTTCCCTAAGCCCTAAGCTGCCTAGCTGGCTCCTAAACTGACACTGTCATCATGCTGTCATGTTGACAGATAGAGTGCTGGAGGCAGGTAGAGGCGCTATGAGGAGGATCACACACACATGCACACGCCGCACACACACATATGCACAAGCACACACAGGCAAACGCACACACACACACGCACACACACTCCCCCTGACCCTGGCTCCCAACCCCCACAGAGACGAAGCCACACTGACAGACACTGCGGGGAACAAGCGGCTCTGCACAAAAACAGTTTCATGTTTAAACACATGCATGTACGCACACGCCCATGCAGGCACTTTCTTTGTGTGAGTGCAGAAGGTCTTGCACTCACACAAAGAAACAACACTCCGTACACATGCTACAGTATGTGTGTTTACTCATTCAATTAATGAAATGTACTGTATTTGTACGCTGTTAGGCAGTCAAACATGGTTACAGGAACACTTCAGCACACTGGGTAGTGTGGTAGTGTGTTGGCGTGGTAGCGTGATAGCATGGCAGCGTGGTAGTGTGTGGTTGTGCCCATTGTCTGACACAGACAGCAGTGTTGTTCCAGTCTATCTGACCCTTTTACAGTGTGTGTGTGTGTGTGTGTCTGTGTCTTTGTGTACAAGACGCAGTAGGGGAAAATAAATAGTGAAGCATTTTTTGGAGCTTTTAACAATGTTCTCCTCTGCTACCTCAGCTTTGATGCAAACAGAAAGATTTAGTCATCTGTTTATTTATAGTCTGCTAGTTTCAGAGACCTACGTACCTGGACAAAGCCAGCCCACCTTCAGTACCTGGGTTGTTGAACATCTAATAGTCAAATCATAGTGTAAAAGCAGGTAAACTGGTTCTACTCTTTTTGGCCATTTTCTGGTGTTTTGTTGTGGAAAACTGAGCGGGTTGAACATCAACACTTCAACCTTTCTCCAGAGTCTGTGTGTCTGTGTGTGTCTGTGTGTGTCTGTGTGTTTGTGTGTGTCTGTGTGTGTCTGTGTGTGTGTCTGTGTTTGTGTGTGTCTGTGTGTGTCTGTGTGTGTCTGTGTGTTTGTGTGTGTCTGTGTGTGTCTGTGTCTGTGTGTGTTTGTGTGTGTCTGTGTGTGTCTGTGTGTGTCTGTGTGTGTTTGTGTGTGTCTGTGTGTGTTTGTGAGTCTGTGTGTCTGTGTGTGTCTGTGTGTGTCTGTGTGTGTGAGAGCGCACATGTGTGTCAGGGGGGGGGGGGATTGGGTGTGTCAGTCATGGTGTCCCCAGCCCCACAGTGTGTGTATGTGTGTGTCAGAGGGGGGGTTGGGTGTGTCAGTCTTGGTGTCCCCAGCCCCACAGTGTGTGTGACAGTTCCGCCTCATGATCCCTCTACCTGCCTCCAGCACTATCTTGCTATCTATAGACAGACAGGATAGAAATGTTTTAGCAATTTCTTTTTTTTAAGCTTCCATGTCACGAGGGGATTTATGTCTGATTTAAGATTAAATCTTCAACCCTGTTATGGTCAACTCTGTTACTGTCAACCCTGTTACGGTCAACCTTGTTTAGGTCAACCCTGTTACGGTCAACCCTTTTACGGTCAACCCTGTAACAGTCAACATTGCTACTTTATTTGGCACTCCTAATAGGCACTTGCACTTATTTTTCTTTTCTTTTTTTGTTAAATATTTTATTTAAAATTGAAAAACATGTTTTTATGAGGTTGAACATGTACTCTTTATGACAGAATGTTAAAATAAGGTAAAATCGAACGGTTTTTTTAACAAGTTGGTGGAACGACCTCCCTGCAACTCAACTCTAACATCTCCTTGAATTTGGGTGTCTCCCAAATGGCAGCCTTTTCCCTCTATAGTACACTAGCCTACTTTTGACCAGGGCCCAGAGGGAATATGGTGCCATTTGGGACGCAGACCTTTACTTTGTTATACCGCTTCTTTTAATTAAACAGCGCATTCTGCTCTTTTAATTTGATTTAATCACTGTCTTCTTTTGTCGAGTAATCATTACTCTAGTCTACAAAGGACAAAACAAAAACAAATAGTTCCTCCTCTGGATTCTGTTAATCATTGGGTCTGCTGATGTTTGCTGACCAAATCCTTCTGTTGTACAGTATTCCAGTCTGCAATTAAAACAGTGACCAGGTTGTAAGGGTTCAAACTAATTATGAGCTGGATTGTTGTTTATCTTCGTCAACCTAGTCAGGGGAGCTGAGGTTAATATAACCCTGCAGAACGTTACATTAGCAGTTTCAGAGTCTCACTAGGGCCATGATCCATGACCTCATCCATAGACATACACACACAGACTCCCCAGAGGTTCTGTAGATTGATTTAGTGCCTCAGCATGCTGCTGCTGCTGCTGTGTGAATGGCGTCAGCAAAGAGGAAACTGGCTCCTGGAAAAACATGTTAATTGGTTGCGAGGCACCATGGGGTGGTGGCACTCGCTGGTCCAGACCCCAGGGCGCGAGAGGAGGTGAGAAGAGGGGAAGAGAGGTCCAGGGAGAGGGGAGGAAAAGAGATGGAAGGGAGGAGAGGTGCACGGAGAGAGGAGTTGCAGAGGAGTGGGGAGACGGGAAGGTGCAGGTAGCAGGTGGAGAAGTGGGCAGGAGAAAAGAGGAAGAGGGGAGGTGTAGGGAGATGGGAGATGCAGAGAGAGGCCAGAGTAGTGGGCAGGAGAGGGAAGGGAGAGGGGAGGTGTAGGGAGATGGGAGATGCAGAGAGAGGCCAGAGTAGTGGGCAGGAGAGGGAAGGGAGAGGGGAGGTGTAGGGAGATGGGAGATGCAGAGAGAGGCCAGAGAAGTGGGCAGGAGAGGAGAGGGGAGGTGTAGGGAGATGGGAGATGCAGAGAGAGGCCTCAGGAGAGGGAAGGGAGAGGGGAGGTGTAGGGAGATGGGAGATGCAGAGAGAGGCCAGA
Source organism: Salmo salar (assembly GCF_965601325.2). Lineage (NCBI taxonomy): Eukaryota > Metazoa > Chordata > Actinopteri > Salmoniformes > Salmonidae > Salmo > Salmo salar. Next base: position 36,910,064 of record NC_138310.1, on the reverse strand, counting down.
GAAGTGGGCAGGAGAGGGAAGGGAGAGGGGAGGTGAAGGGAGATGGGAGATGCAGAGAGAGGCCAGAGAAGTGGGCAGGAGAGGGAAGGGAGAGGGGAGGTGTAGAGAGATGGGAGATGCAGAGAGAGGCCAGAGAAGTGGGCAGGAGAGGGAAGGGAGAGGGGAGGTGTAGGGAGATGCAGAGAGAGGCCAGAGTAGTGGGCAGGAGAGGGAAGGGAGAGGGGAGGTGTAGGGAGATGGGAGATGCAGAGAGAGGCCAGAGTAGTGGGCAGGAGAGGGAAGGGAGAGGGGAGGTGTAGGGAGATGGGAGATGCAGAGAGAGGCCAGAGTAGTGGGCAGGAGAAGGAAGGGAGAGGGGAGGTGTAGGGAGATGGGAGATGCAGAGAGAGGCCAGAGTAGTGGGCAGGAGAGGAACTGGAGAGATTGATGTAAGGTAATGTGCTTTGACAGGCTCTCTCCAGCAATAAGCACTCTCCTCGTACACAACAGCCCCGCTACAGCTCACCCAACAGCAGATACTGAGACAAACACAGGTCACTTCCCATTCTGCTGTATGCGCAAGACTCACTCTGCCCCCGTCCCATTGTTCCTGTTATTTTAATCTGATGTTATGACATTTTTACCTTTTCAGTTGTATTGCTCTTAGAAGTACAACTGACAGTTATTTTCCTTTGTAAAAAAGAATGAGTGGCAATATGTCTGCATTTGTTCTTATTGTAAACAAAACACTTTTCTCTCCTCTGAAGAGGTTTGTCTGTTTTGCCAGATGGGTGTTTTGATATGTAAAATGTTCTCCTCCACAGCTAATCCACAATCTGAAGAGGCTAATGAGACCTTATGCCATCGAATTCAAATCCCCGCTAGAGCTGTCTGCACAGGGTGAGTGTATGACACACACAGACATATACACACACATGCATTTTCCATTGTCTTCTTTTTGCCGTACATTGTTCCCTGGATGTAAATAGTGAACATTAATCAAACCTAGCAAGGCAGACTGAGATAAACAGGACATTAGTGAACACACTGACAGACATGTCTGTACTTCCTGAGCTCTGAACGCACCCCTCATCAATAATTTCTCCCTGAGACTTATTGATGTCATGCTAATTACTTCTCAACAACACAAAAAATATATATAAATGCAACATGCAACAATTTCAAAGATTTTACTGAGTATAAGGTATATTTCATATAAGGAAATCAGTCTATTGAAATAAAGTAATTAGGCCCTAATCTATGGATCAGAAAACCAGTCAGTATCTGGTGTGACCACCATTTGCCTCATGCGCAACACATCTCCTTCACATAGAGTTGATCATGCTGTTGATTGTGGCCTGTGGAATGTTGTCCCACTCCTCTTCAATGGCTGTGCAAAGTTTCTGGATATTGGCGGGAACTGGAGCAAGCTGTCGATCCAGAGCATCCCAAACATGCTCAATGGGTGACATGTCTGGTGAGTATGCAGGCCATAGAAGAACTGGGACAGATCCTTGCAACATGGGGCCGTGCATTAACATGCTGAATATAAAGTGATGGCGGTGGATGAATGGCATGACAATGGGCCTCAGGATCTCATCACGGTATCTCTGTGCATTCAAATTGCCATCGATAAAACGCAATTGTGTTTGTTATCCGAAGCTTATGCCTGCCCATACCATAACCCCACTGCCACCATGCAGCACTCTGTTCACAACGTTGACATCAGCAAACCGCTCACCCACACGATGCCATACACGCTGTCTGCCATCTGCCCAGTACAGTTGAAACAGGAATTCCTCCATGAGGAGCACACTTCTCCAGCGTGCCAGTGGCCATCAAAGGTCAGCATTTGCCCAATGAAGTCGGTTACGATGCCAAACTGCCGTCAGGTCAAGACCCTGGTGAGGACGATGAGCACGCAGAAGAGCTTCCCTGAGACAGTTTCTGACAGTTTTATGCAGAAATTAATTGGTTGTGCAAACCCACAGTTTCATCAGCTGTCCATGTGGCTGGTCTCAGACAATCCCACAGGGAAAGAATCCAGATGTGGAGGTCCTGGGCTGGCATGGTTACACGTGATCTGTGGTTGTGAGGCCGGTTGGACTTACCGTAATTTCCGGACTATTAAGCGCACCTGAATATAAGCCGCACCCACTGAATTTAAAAAATATATATTATTTTGAACATAAATAAGCCGCACATGTCTATAAGCCGCAGGTGCCTACCGGTACATTGAAACAAATTAACTTTACACAGGCTTTAACGAAACACGGCTTGTAACAAAAATAAATAGGCTTTAACGAAACAAGGCTTGTAACAAAAATAAATAGGCTTTAATGAAACACGGCTTGTAACAAAAAAGTCAATTCCTCACGCTGCTGTTTCCAACGTCTTATCATTGACTCATTAAGACCAAGCTCCCGTGCAGCAGCTCTATTTCCTTTTCCAACAGCCAGATCAATCGCCTTCAACTTGAAAGCTGCATCATATGCATTTCTCCGTGTCTTTGCCATGATGAGGGTGACAAAATGACTACCGTAATCAGAATGATGGGAAGTTTGAGAGCGCTCGATGTAATCTAAACAGTAAACAAAAAACTTGTTTGACCTTCACCCGTTCGGCAATTTCATTGGTCTAATGAAAGCTTCATGCCGCCCAAAAACTGAGGACGTCACAGAATGTGTTTTTTTGAGAAAAAAAAAATTGAAAGCGGGAAAAATCCATATATTAGCCGCATCATTGTTTAAGCCGCGATGTTCAAAGCGTGGGAAAAAAGTTGCGGCTTAAAGTCCGGAATTTACGGTACTGCCAAATTCTCTAAAACGACGTTGGAGGCGGCTTATGGTAGAGACATTACCATTCATTTCTCTGGCAACAGCTCTGTTGAACAATCCTCCAGTCAGCATGCCAATTGCACTCTCCCTCAAAAGTAAAGACATCTGTGGAATTGTGTTGTGTGACAAATCTCCACATTTTAGAGTGGCCTTTTATTGTCCCCAGCACAAGGGGCACCTGTGTAATGATCATGCTGTTTAATCAGCTTCATGATATGACCCACCTGTCAGGTGGATGGATTATCTTGGCAAAGGAGAAATGCTCACTAACAGGGATGTAAACAAATTTGTGCACAACATTTGAGAGAAATAAGCCTTTTGTGCGTATGGAACATTTCTGGGGTCTTTTATTTCAGCTCATGAAACATGGGACCAACACTTTACATAATGCATTTATATTTTTGTTCATTATAATTATCTCCACTGAGTGTTTTCCTCTCTTCTATCGACCCATGAGGCCCCTCTATCTCTCCACCGCTCTCTCTCTCTTGTCTTCTTTCATTAACTCCAACAGTACATAAACACTTGTATTTCAATCGACACTATATTTCAATCAACGTTTGAGAGTAACTATTTGGGTAGAGAAAAACGTTAATTATTTTCCTTTATGTAAAAAGATTAGCAGGTGGAGAGGTGAAGAAAAATGTATCTGTACTTATCCATTTCCCCTCGATCCCCCACCCCCCTCCCCCCGTAGGCAAGGAGATGATCGAGATGTACTTTGACTTCCGTCTATTCCGCCTGTGGAAAACCCGCCAGCACTCCAAGATGCTCGAATATGATGACCTTTTGTGACACTGCTCACCTCTGACCTTTGTCAGGCTATTGGCTGTGTATCTCATCACCGATAGCCTATGGTGACGGCTTTCCTTGAGAGGTCCTGGACGGGAGCGCTCTGTTGAAGAGGTGGACGACAGGCTTCAGGTAGTTTTGCTCACTGAGGAGGCTTCGATCCTCTGCTCTCAGACCAAGTGCAGTAGCAATTACTGTCAGGAGGTGAACTGTATATTTCCCCCCATCCATTTTCACTGTCTCAACCAAATGCCTCTACTGACAGAGAACCTGTGAGGGAGAGAAGGTAAAAGAGAGAAGTTGAGAGATCATCCTTTAGCCTCTGTGTCAAGAGACACAAAATAGAGCTAGATTTGGAGCTCGGGAGCCAAGCAAGTCTTCTTTAAATTAGTCATAGAGAGAGATGCAGCAGCTGCAGGGAAGAGAAACTCGGTGAAAAGGGAGAAGAGATGGTGAAAGATTTTCTCCCTTACCTACATTTCAGTTGTGTGAACTAGGAGGTACATGGATGAAAGCTTTTTTTTTCTTCATAAAAGTATGTAGATGTCCCTTAGGATGGAAATGTATTTCTAAAGTGTGTTGGTTGTTTTCAGAGCTTTAGAGAATAGATTTCCATTATCTAGACATCTATACAAATAGAAGAGAGAGTATACCAATAATTCAAAGTATATATACATAACACAGCTTTTATTTTTAACTACCTGTATTGGTATTTCTTATGGACTGTTTGAATTGAATAACTCAGGGTTACTGCTATCCCTCGTTTATTACTTGGCAGCGGTTGTCTCCTCACCGTCATGACAGAATAAGACGGAGATGTCTGTCGGCTACTTCCGATCCTCAACACCCAGCCTCTGTGTCGACACATAGAGTCTGAGATTTTACAGTGGTTGTCAGGGAAACCATTTATGTCTGACTGTGCACATGTTTGTGTGTGAACGAGGGAGGTTGTTTTATAGATACGATTTTTCATAGACTAGGTCAATTGTAGCTTAAGGGCTCAATTTAATCCGTATCGCGCTATAGCGCGATTGAAATTTAAAGGCAGTGTTCTCGGGTTCACAGAGACTGCATTCACGGCACACGCTGCATATGTCAGCTCAATCGGAAATTACCTTTACTATAGCGCTGAATTTCAGCGATACGGATTGAATCGAGCCATAATACTCATTACGCATTCATTAGTGACACTCTGAACTACGGACACGCGCTTTTCTTTCTTGTAGTTCACACCCAGGGACTGATACCCTTATGCTGTGACCCTTCTGTCTTACTCTGCATTACATTGTTAACTAAACATAACTGTTATCATGAGGTTTATGGAAAGTGTACAAGACTTAGCCTAGATGACTTGTGTCACACTGATTTTGGTAAAAGTTATTATCTTTATATCTACAGTATATTTACTAATATTTAACTTGTATTGCTGCTTCATTTACTCTCTGTCCTGTATGTGTTTTACTTTATGCTTGTATGATGTATTCCCGAGGCGCAATAGCACAAACCAAAATGACTGGAATCATATCTACAGAGGTAGTATCTTAATTTGATCACCCTGTTACAGGATATTGAAAACTTGTAGTGTATTTGAGGTTTAAAAAAAGGCTTCATAAATCTGTCATTTCCACATTGAAAATTAAGACTTTATTTTCCCTTTCAAAAAATGTATCAACCCCTAAAAAAAATTCCATTAATTATAATCCACATACTATTTCAAATGTCCTGTTGCTGTAGGATGTATTTCCTGCTGTAGCAAACTGGCTCAAATGAATCCTACATCTGTAATACGCTGCTCCCTTCCTGTGAAAACACTTTTGTTCTGATTAGATTGACAAATTGGATAGTGATAATTCCTTCTCCTTCCTACCTAAAAACTTTGTCTGTGTCCCAAATGGCACCCTATTCTGATATCAAACCAACCTCTCAGTATTCTTATCATCCACTTCCTTTGTATTGTGCTATTGAGTCTTAACTAATGGGCTTCCTGTCCAGCCTATGATACAAATCAGCAGTGACTCAGTATATGTCATATACACACGCAGGGCAGTTCTGTGGAGCCTGTAATGATTACTTTCCAACCATTGCTTGTGCTCAAGTGGCAGAATAACACAATTTAAGGAAGATTTTCACATTTCCTCGTTAAACTGTTCCACCAGAGCAAATAAGCTAATGTGTTTGCTGCTCCGTGTGTGTGTGTGTGTGTGTGTGTGTGTGTGTGTGTGTGCGTGCGTGCGTGCGTGCGTGCGTGCGTGCGTGCGTGCGTGCGTGCGTGTGTGTGTGCGTGCATGCGGGTTGTGGCACTGAGCTGTGGATTCGTGTGGACATTCTGAATACGGAGAGAGAGAAAAGAGAGAGGCCCTTTTCTTTATATTCCTTGACCACTTTTACTTGTATTCATTAATGATGGTACATAGTGTACACTTCTAATAACTCTCTGTTCAACTTCCTAGAATGAGTGATGCACACCATGTATTTTACTCACTGGTGAAGTCATTTTAACATGGGGTATTGTATATCTACTCACTTCTCTGTTTGATGTGTACCTTTACAAAACTGTTCATTTGTGTTGTGTGACACACCAAGGATACAAACCCTATATCCTGTAGCAATAGACTTCGTAACATTTCCTATACTGTTATTAGAAAATGTGTTTTGCCTTGTTTTGGTCCCAACTGGACACTGTCCCTAAGGCACAGCAATCTCCAACATTACTCACTTTGATATTGAAGTAGAGAGAGAGTTACAGAGAGAGAGAGCGAGGCAGTGACATATACAGCGTAGCATTACCTTACATACATTTGATATGTGAGGTACAATGCTATAGTAGATGAGGATGTGTGCATCTTGCTCCACAGACAGTAACCTACTGTGTGTGGTCTTAGACACCCTACAGTAGCTGGCCTTCCCCTTCCTCCTCTCCTCAGAGTCTTCACTGGTACATGTCTTTAAGGCAAACCCAGGGAGAGATTAGGTTTAAGAATTACCAATACATTAGTTGTAACTGTATCAAAAGACATCCAATGGGCAATATTTTATGCCTGTGTTTTAACGCAGATAGGATTGTAATGGTAAATGGAAATACAGTTAATTGAGTACAATGAATCAATTGAGAACAGTGAAATACAGTAAATTAAATCATTGATGTATGGTTATGCTTTAAGATATGGTTTATATCCAAGAGATAAAATATGATTTTCACCCTGGAGATCCTAAGGCTATTTGAGGATGATTTGATACCAATGTGCCAGCAGAAGAGGAAGAGGAGGAGCAAAACACATAATATGTGGGATGTGTCCCAAATGGTATATGGACTCCAGGAAAGCTAAGAAGAGTACTTTACTGTACGAAGGTTATCAAAATCTCTTTTGTGAGTTGGCACACTAGAAGTGATTTGGGATGGTAGTTAAGATGTCAGGCATGGATAGATATTAAAACTTTACAATTGCAACAAAAGAGACATGAATGAGAAGTTTTGTCTTATTCAGATGAGGGCTAGTGTCTGTGTCCCAAATGGCAACCTATTCCCTATTTAGTGCACTACTTTTGACCAGAGCCCATAGGGCGATATTGAAAAGTCGTGCACTCAGTGGGGAATGCAGTCACTGTAATGTATTATACTGGAGCCAGACCCAGCAACGCGTGCACTGACTGCTCATCGTGGTTTGACTTCTCATCCTGGCCAATGAAGCAGCCATTTCCATTTCTCTAAGGAGCAATATAATTACACAAATCAAGACATCCATCTTCAACACCTCACAAGTTCTATTAATACAAAATGAAACCTTCTGTCATCACCAATAAGAAAATAAGACATATCCATGAACTTACATCCTATTTTTAATTGATGAGTTTATACCACATTGATTCTGCTGCCACTTTATCTAGAGAGATTATATGCATCCCAAATGGCACAACATTCCCAATATATTGCATTACTTTTGACCAGAGCCCTCTGGGGAAAAGGGTGTGATTTGGGACTCAGCCGTTGCTTGGTTCGCTGCTCTCTGCCCTCTGCTCTGTGTTGGGGAAGCTGATTTGAGTTTTGATGATTGATTGATTGATTGATGCAGCTCTGATTGCTCTGACGCCTCGTGTTGGGAAGTGATTGTATTTTGGGACGAGGGGGGCGCACAACGCTCTCATATTGTCTGTCTTAACTTTCTTCAAAGTCATGTATGGGCCGGTGCATTGCATTTTCAGTAGATCTGTGTAGCATCCTACAATTCAAAGAGAGATCTTAGCAGTGATAACTATTACTACTGTAAATCTTTAGTCAGGTTGAATCTCTAAATGTCTTGATAAAAGTATTGTTTAATATGATAATTATCATAGTGATAATTATTGATGTCTCTGGTGATTTTGATACTAGGATACAAAAGGAACTACACTGGGTAGTGTACTTTTAGCCGTTCAGTGCATTCGGAGAGTATTCAGACCTCTTGACTTTTTCCACATGTTGTACGTTACAGCTTTATTCTAAAATATATATAAAAATATATTAAATATATATAAAAAAAAAATATATATATATATATATATATATATATATATATATATATATATATATATATAAATCGTTTAGCAGTCGAATCACAATACCCCATAATGACAAATCAAAAATAGGTTTTTATAATATAGAAATATTTTATTTACGTAAGTATTCAGAACCTTTGCTATGAGACTCGAAATTAAGCTCAGGTGCATCCTGTTTCCATTGATCCTCCTTGAGATGTTTCTACAACTTGATTTGAGTTCACCTGTGGTAAATTAAATTGATTGAACATGATTTGTAAAGGCACACACCTGTCTATAGGTCCCACAGTTGACAGTGCATGTCAGAGCAAAAACCCATGTCACAAGGTCGAAGGAATTGTCCGTAAAGCTCCAAGACAGGATTTTGTCGAGGCACAAATCTGGGGAAGGGTACCAAAAATGTCTGCAGCATTGAAGGTACCCAAGAACACAGCGGCCTCCATGATTCTTAAATGGAAGAAGTTTGGAACCACCAAGACTCTTCCTAGAGCTGGCCACCCACCCAAACTGAGCATTCGGGGGAGAAGGGCCTTGGTCAGGGAGGTGACCAAGAACCCGATGGTCACTCTGACAGAGCTCTAGATTTCCTCTGTGGAGATGGGAGAACCTTCCAGAAGGACAACCATCTCTGCAGCACTCCACCAATCAGGCCTTTATGGCCAGATGGAAGCCACTCCTCAGTAAAAGGCACATGATAGCCCGCTTGGAGTTTGCCAAAAGGCACCTAAAAACTCTCAGACCGGGAGAAACAAGATTCTCTGGTCTGATGAAACGAAAATTGAACTCTTTGGCCTGAATGCCAAGTGTCACGTCTGGAGGAAACCTGGCACCATCCCTAAGGTGTAGCATGGTGGTGGCAGTATCATGTTTTTCAGCGGCAGGGACTGGGAGACTAGTCAGGATCAAGGCAAAGATGAATGGAGCAAAGTACAGAGAGATCATCGATGAAAATCTGCTCCAGAGTGCTCAGGATCTCCGACTGGGCCGACGGTTCACCTTCCAACAGGACAACAACCCTAAGCACACAGCCAAGACAACGCAGGAGTGGCTTCAGAACAAGTCTCTGAATGTCCTTGAGTGTTCCAACCAGAGCCCGGACTTGAACCCGATCGAGCATCTCTGGAGAGACCTGAAAATAGCTGTGCAGTAACGCTCCCCATCCAACCTGACACAGCTTCAGAGGATCTGCTGAGAAGAATGGAGAAACTCCCCAAATACAGGTGTGCCAAGCTTGTAGCATCATACCCAAGAAGACTCGATGCTGTAATCGCTGCCAAAGGTGCTTCAACAAAGTACTGAGTAAAGGGTCTAAAACATATGTAAATATGATATTTCAGTTTTTTATTTCTAATAATTTAGAAAAATGTCAAACTGTTTTTTCTTTTTTATTATGGGGTTTTGTGTGTACATTGATTAGAAAAACAACATAAATGTAATACATTTTAGAATTAAGGCTGTAATGTAACAAAATGTGGAAAAAGTCAAGGGGTCTGACTACTTTTCCCGAAGGCACTGTATATCATGAGAATTTAGTAGATTTTTTTTTCTTCCCTTGCTGTAACTGAACTAACATTACAAGCAGTACAGTATGTTTCACATTGTACAACAATGGTACTAACGAGTATAAATGTTTTCAAAGTGTTTTTTTTCACCCAGTAAAAAAATTCTCTAATTCTAATCAAGTTGTGTCTTCATTATTTCTATATTGCCATGAAACACATGAGGGAGGGAAGGACAGGTCTGGGGAGGGAGGGAAGGAGAGGTCTGGAGAGGGAGGGAGGGAGAGGTCTGGGGAGGGAGGGAAGGAGAGGTCTGGGGAGGGAGGGAGAGGTCTGGGGAGGGAGGGAAGGAGAGGTCTGGAGAGGGAGGGAAGGAGAGATCTGGGGAGGGAGGGAAGGACAGGTCTGGAGAGGGAGGGAGGGAAAGGTCTGGGGAGGGAGGGAAGGAGAGGTCTGGGGAGGGAGGGAAGGAGAGGTCTGGGGAGGGAGGGAAGGAGAGGTCTGGGGAGGGAGGGAGGGAAAAGGAGGAGAAAGATCACAAAGGCAAAAACCTGCACAAACTGCCAAAATGTTTTATTTTCTAAGCTTTTTCTGGTTTAGAGATGGGGAATAAGTGGTACAATGATCGGTAACCATAGCAGTTACTCCACTATTTGCCTCTCCACCTGTACAACCCCATGGTTGATAAACTATCTTTACTCTGACACACACACAGAGACACACACAATCCCAATCTCTTACACACATCTCACACTCTCTGGCTGGTCTTCAGCTGGTGCTTATAGGTTGTCAGCTCATAGGAGATGTACTAAAGTGTGTATTTTCATGGAGCGGTGGTTGTTACAGCAGGCAGTAAATAATTGAAGGGACCAACACCGCAAAACAACAAAGTGGTGCTGAGCACACAGGATTGGTTTGCTGGCTGGCTGGCTGAGAGAGAGAGGGAGAGAGAGTGCTCTTGAAAATGCGTGTGTATGTGCCTGCGTGTGTGTATGTGCCTGTGTACGTGCATGCATGTCTCAGAGTGGAGTGAAGAATGGCTTTTACAAGCATTTTTACAGGTGGACTTTTACAGCAGGTGTGTCTCCCAAGTAGTAGGTTTCACTGGGCATGAACAGGCTGTACAAATGAGGGCCAGTAAGAGCTGTGATCTATCTCCACACCACCCTATGACAGGCTGACACACTCAGAGGAGCCAGACTGTGTCCCTTTCAACTCTTCCCCTACCGCTGTCTCCACTGATGAAGGGTGCTATACTCCACACTACACAGCATACTGCCTCTCCCCCCTGGCCCCTGCTCTGCCAAGGGCACAGCGTCATTGCACTTCCCTCATAGGATGCGCCCCACATGGCACCCTATTCCCAACAGTATATAGTGCACTACTTTTGACCAGGGCACATAGAGCTCTAATTAAGTAATGCACAATATAGGGGAAAGACTGCCATTTGGGACACACACTGGGGAGCAGACCCTCCTGGTTCACTTCACTACTCTTCACACCTCACAAGGCTTTTCTGTTCCTGTTAAACCCTTAAATCTTAGAAAGGAACTATAAATCATAGTCCTCCTCCTACACAGTGATTTTCATTTCTTTTTTCAGCACAGGACTTCTTTGCCATTTCCGCACAACCAATTTATCACCACCATCTTAAAATCATTATCCAACAGTGGCGGTCAGTGCCGTTTAAGATGAGGGAGGATTATAACAACAAAAAATGAGGAGCGTGGCCTTATTTATATTACAGCATATTGGATGACTGTCATTCATATTCCATTCACCCAGTTCAATGTAACATTGATAGGTTTAGGCTACTACTGTACATGAGGTTGTTACAACCTAGCCGACAAATGAAGGTTTACAACGTAGGTGCGCAGGTCGAGAGAAATTAGCGTAATCAAGGTGACAGACAGTGACGCATTCAATACCACCTTGCACCCTCTGCATCTAGCTGATCTAAGTTGTAATTGTCCAACATTTGCAAACAAGAGTTTCTATTGGACAAATTCAGGTATGTTTATCACCGTTTTTTTCAACAGAATTGGTGTAATGAATACATGCAATCACAGAACTCAGCAGCATATAAACTGCATGATCACTTTGCTCGTTGTGTATATAATTCCTTCTTGTTTCTACGCTCTTTCCTCCTCTCACCTTTTCCCTTCACTTGTGGACTTCAGTGCACAATACAACAGCTGTCTGTGACCAGGCAAAAAAAACCTTCCAAGCCAAATTTTCATAACATAACTGCTAACCGCTACACACAGCCTACATAATTTTCACCATATTAACGTCATAGTCAATATACTAGAACTAATGCGTTAGTAAACCTGCTAAAATCATGCAGTACAGTGTACAACAAGCAGTTTAGCAGTTACACCTGTGAGCCCCTGTGGCAATACATTAATAAAACCTAAAGCTTACCTTGACTTGGAAGAGTTCCAGTGTTAGATAGCCAAAGCCAGCTAGCTAACATAACATCCCTCTCTGTTTGAGCCAGGTGTTTAAGTAGGCTAAATTACCTAGCTGCATTCGCTAGCTAAGTAAGTGAAAGTATAAAAATATATACAATGGATTCGGAAAGTGTTCAGACCCCTTGACTTTTTCCACATTTTGTTACATTACAGCCTTATTCTAAAATGGATTCAATTATATTTTTCAATCTACATAAAATACCCCATAATGACAAAGCATATATTTATATTTGAGTCATTTAGCAGACGCTCTTATCCAAAGCAAAAAAGGTTTTTAGAAATGTTTGCAAATTTATTACAAATTAAAAACTGAAATGTCACATTTACGTAAGTATTCAGACCCTTTACTCAGTACTTTGTTGAAGCACCTTTGGCAGCGATTACAGCCTCAATTCTTCTTGGGTATGACACTACAAGCTTGGCACACCTGTATTTTGGGAGTTTCTCCATTCTTCTCTGCAGATCCTCTCAAGCTCGGTCAGGCTGCACAGCTATTTTCAGGTCTGTCCAGAGATGTTCAATCTGGTTCAAGTCCGGACTTTGGCTGGACCACTCAAGGACATTCAGAGACTTGTTCCGAAGCCACTCCTGCATTGTCTTGGCTGTGTGCTTAGGGTCGTTATTTGGTGACGTAAATATATTTAGTACAGTTTTATCTAAAAAGGATAGCTTTTTAATGTTTCACTGTTTTTTTAAATGAAATTCACTGAGGAGGATGGTCCTCCCCTTCATCCTCTGAGGAGCCTCCACTGTTATCAAATATTCTAAAGATTAGATTAAGAATCTCATTGGTTTGTTTCCTTGGTTAGCATTGAAGATTATTACAATCAGAACTAATTCAATTACACGAGTAGTTACAAAAATGACTGAATTCGCCGTATCTGAAGGAGTACTTATTATGAGTGTGTTTTCTGCACATTAATAGCATTAGACAGGTTGATATAATTGAAGACGGTTTTGAAAAAATCTCAATACTTCAACTTTTCACCAGCATAACATATTTTGTTTAGGACCTCAACATCGATTTGAGAGACGTACATGAAGGCTGAAATTCCTAAAATATAAATGTACTCTATAGTACCTACCATCAATGCCGAGCTCAATATCCATCCTTCAGCCATATCGAGTATGTATGATGAATGCCTGATGCACCCCAGCACGCATAGGTATGTGTCCCAAATGTATAATGCACTTCTTTTCACCATAGTGGTCTGGTCATAAGTAGTGCACTACTGTATATAGGGAATAGGGTGACATTTGGGACACACTCCATGTTCCACAATCTAGTTACTACCTCTCAGTGGCCTTCCACCCAAATGAGATCCATACCAGCCCTAACTAGTCCTAACCAGCCCTCACTAATCCTAACCAGCCCTCATTAGTCCTAACCAGTTCTAACCAGTCTTAACCAGCCTTCACTAGTCCTCACTAGTCCTAACCAGCCCTCACTAGCCCTAACCAGCCCTCACTAATCCTAACCAGCCCTCATTAGTCCTAACCATCCCTCACTAGTCCTAACCAGCCCCTACTAGTCCTAACCAGCCCTCACTAGTCCTAACCAGCCCTCATTTACCTCCTCACATGATATAGAGGCACACCATCCTGCACTGGCTGGTACATTATGAGCATCAAGAGATTGTCCAGTATACAATACAAGACCTCCATATTTCCCGATGCGTCATCACAGTTCACACACATAGGCTGAGTGTCTTATGTGATATACCCTGCCAGGTATAATTACATAATACACCTGCCAGCACTGAGCACACAGACCAAATCCTGCTAATAAAAGTGGACAGAAATAGAGCAGTGTGTAAGCGAGCAGCACCGTGCACGACTGTGTCCCAAATGGCACCCTATTCCCTATATAGGCTCTATGGGTCCTGGTCAAAAGTAGTACACTATAATAGGGAATAGGGTACCATTTGGGACAAGGTCATACATGGTTCTGCCCGCTTACACAATGCTCTATTTCTGTCCACTTTATTAAGCAGGATTTGGTTTTAGCGTGTTGTCTTGTGAGATTATTCCTGCCAAGGCTGGCAGGGCTGGCTGACAGTCAGGGACCATGGTGCAGGGAGCGCTCAGCTGTGTCTGCCTGCCCAGCGCTGCCCGGCACTGGGCCAAGCATCCGTCTTCATGACTTGGGACAGGGGAGCCCACTCTGCTGCAGCTCCATCCCACAGCTGAGTCCCAAATGTCACCCTATTCCCTATAGAGTTCCCTACTTTTGACCAGAGTCCTGGTCAAAAGTACTGCACTATATAGGTAAAAGGGTGCCATTTGGGATGTAGTCCACCTCCTATTTATTTAACCTTAATTTTGAGAAGGAGTCATGCTGAGACCAAGGTCTCTTTTACAGATGAGCCCTGTATACACGTCAATATACACTATACCAGGGCTCTCCAACCCTGTTCCTGGAGAGCTACTGTCCTTCAGGTTTTTGCTCCACCCCAATCTAGTGCACCTGATTCTAATAATTAGGCGATTGATAAGGTGAATCAGGTTAGCTACAACTGGGGTTGGAGTGAAAACCTACGGAAACAGGGGTGGAGAGTCCTGCAATATACACAGCAATATACAGTCAATATTCAAATCAAATCAAATCAAATGTATTTATATAGCCCTTCGTACATCAGCTGATATCTCAAAGTGCTGTACAGAAACCCACCCCAAAACCCCAAACTGCAAGCAATGCATGTGAAAGAAGCACGGTGGCTAGGAAAACCCCCCTAGGAAAAACTCCCTAGAAAGGCCAAAAACCTAGGAAGAAACCTAGAGAGGAACCAGGCTATGAGGGGTGGCCAGTCCTCTTCTGGCTGTGCAGGGTGGATAATATTCACATCAATACATGAAACAAAACACAATCATAAAAAAAAAAAAAAATGTTCTAGAGTAAAAAGGTCCTCCATCAGCCTTTTGAATTGCCCTAGAGCAGTGGTTACCAACCTTTTCTGAGTCAAGATCACGTTCTGAGCCAAAATGCAAGCCGAGATCTACCGCTCAGATTTTCTTTTAACATGACTTAAAAAACGTAAGCCTACGCAACATTAACCAATTAAAAACAGTTCTGTAGCAATGAGGTTTGTGCAGTAGGCTATTGGCCAATACATTATCACCACATATTGGCTTTGCTTGAATTTCCCTGCCAATGCATTGTCGTTCGGACCGTTTAAAAAATATATAGGGTATATTTCAACATTTGACTAGGCTATAGGATCACACTGGTAATCAATCAGCTGTTGTATTATATGTGAGACACAGCTGAGTGAGCACACATTTAAATAATTCGCTTTCTATTGAAATTTTACTGGGCTGATGGTGCCTGCATCTGAAGGTCAGTCTCACAAATTAATGTTGCTACACCTATGACCAGAGAAAGTGAAATATTCCTCGATATTAAAAAAGATAGCAACAATGCAAGCCTATAGATACACTTTCCTACTCATTCATTACAGCTGCAGTGCTGGTTGTAGTGCGAGTGGAGGTAGGAAGAAAGTGCATTTTATGGCTTATAAAATTTTTGAATACAAAGTGTTGACAGTGCTGAGTAAGAACTTAAATATGAACTCACTCATAAAAACAGCAGCTCTGCTGTATTCGTTGACAGTCTCTCTAGTCATGGTTTTAAACGTTTAGAAATCTCATAGTATCAACTTTGCTGTAGCTTTCTTTTATAACTGCTACGTTACTGCAGACAGGGTCATCTGAGACATCCGATTAGCCAGCAGGAGACCTATAGTGCACTTGATTTGCTTTCTCCGGGCCCACCGGGAAGGAAGAGTTTGTACCTTCAGACACATGAAATGGTTAAAAATGCGAACACTTCGCCTACCCAGCACTCAGGGCAGCTGAATCGGGTGCACCTACCGCCAACAGTGTGAGAGAAATAAAAGAAAATAGGAAAGGAAGGCTTTATAGTTGTTGTTTTTTACAGAAATATTTGTCAACCTCTTTGTGACCAGTGCCCTAGAGGCACCAATTCGTCCAATTTTAGAGAGCTTTGGAGATTATTCCACAAATAAGGTACAAAAAAACTAAAAGCAGACTTACCTAACTCAGTGGAGATTGAAGGGATCTCCAGCGTTAACCATCCATGAGAACGGTTCTGGAATCTCGTATATCTGTAACAATGAAGTAAGGTCAGGCAGAAGAATATGCAGGAGGGCTTTATAAATCAAAAGAGTTTAATTAATGCATCGATCTATTAGACTTCAAAGAGGGCCAACCTACTTTCACGCTATGATAAAATGTGTCCAATAGATTCAAGACAGTGGTAGCTGCATTCATATTATAAACAATATCACCATAGTCTATAACTGGTATTAATGTCTACTGAATGATTTGTTTTCTGCTATATAATGACAGAATATTCCCTCATACCATTAAAATGGTAATCAGTGGTCGTTTGTGATTGGCTGAATAACCTTGGCTGGGCGGGGTCATATTGTCAACAAAGCACATGACAGCAATATTATGCCAAGTTTTCAAATTACTGGTTGTTTCTTTGGGAAAATGTATAAAGTGATCTGTGCATTTCAACTACAGCATAAATACACCTATTTCACTTCTGCATGTAAGCAGAAGCACCACTGCTTCCCATGCGGCCAAAGTGTGTTCTATTTTTAGAACTACGCACAAACATTGCAGCCAGTAGTGATGAACATTCCGTCTCTTTTCAGTGAGCCGGCTCGTTCGGCTCAGCCCACCAAAAAGAGACGGCTCTTTTGGCTCCCAAACGGCTCTTTAAAAATAAATGTTATGTATTTTTTTCAAGTCAAACAGTTTGCGATAGTTTGACTATGATTGGTATTAAAACAATTCTAATTAAATTACTAAATGAAATCATACTCTACCTTAACCACAATGTATTTAAAAATGCATTGGTTTGTTATGAAAAAGAATGCTATTAAACATTTGCATTTAAAGTATGACTTTTTTACGTATATAAACAAAGTACATATAAATCTGACCATTCAAAACGAATGCAAACTGAACAGCATAATAGAATATTGCACCATAATCAAAGAAAAATAAATAACAGAGCTCCTCCAAATAGGATCGGACTTCCATAATGGCATCTGCTGAGGGATTCCTTCGTGCTGTATCCCCAGTTTCTCTCTCATCAAACAGCATCCAAACCGCAGATGTTTGTGGCACTACTGCTGGTGCTTCTGCTCCATCTGACCCCTCTTCTTCCTGTTGCTCTGGTGCCTGAGCCAGTTGACTGCTGGGGCTGTCCCTCCCTGCTGCTGAGGTTATTCTTTGAAGAGCCTCATCAATCGCTCTGGCATCACTGAAGGCTAACTTCTTAAACCTGGGGTCAAGTGCAACAGTTTCTATTTCTATTTATATTCCATTCTATGGAACTTTCTGTCCATTGATGAGCATAGGGTGTCCATCAACTCTGTCACACGTCCTATGGTTACATTTGCTTCTCTCTGGTGTCTGGCTGTGATTCGCTGCAGATCCTTACACAGGAGTATCATTTTTTAGGCTGTCACATAGCTGAAAAGAGAGAACAGTAACTTATTAGTTCAGGTTCATGTTTTGTCTACTGATACTATATTCTCATCTACTGCTCATATACGTATATAAAACGGGATTAAATAATGATGTAGTAATAACTGCTTACTGTACCTCTCTCCACTGATCTCCACAGTGACCTGCTCAAAGGGTTCCAGGACTCTGCACACCTCCTCCACCACCTCCCATTCCTCTTGGGTCAGAGCATCAACAGGTGCATTGACAATGGCCAGGGTAGAGACGATGACATCCTTTGACTCAAGAAACCGCTTCAACATATAAAATGTTGAATTCCACCTTGTAGTGCAGTCTTGTTTAGGCCTCAGCTCAGGCATCCCATCTGGCGTTGTGTAGACTTTCGTTTTTCAGCACCTACTGTGCCCCTGTGGAAGTATTCCACAGCTGCTTTCACTTTGTCCACAGTGGGCTTCATCACCTTCAGAGCATCTCTTACAATCAGGTTGATTGTGTGGGCAAGACATGGATGATGGGTCCATTTTAACATTTTCATGGCTTTGGTTATGTTCGCTGCATTGTCGCTAACACAACAGACCACTTTTCCATCTACTTGCCATTCTCTGGCCACTCTCAACAGTTCCTCTGTCATGTTCTCTGAGGTGTGTCTGTCGCTGAACTCAAAGCAGTCCAGAAGACAGCTAGACATCGAAAAATCTTCAATGAAGTGACATGTAACCGACATGTAAGAAGTGGTTACCCTTGATGTCCAGCAGTCAGTGATAAGGCAAACTGCAGTTGCTTTTTGGACTCTTTCCCACACTGAAGCCTGTGTGCTCTCGTACAGTTGTGGAATAAGTGATTTTGAAAGTGTTTTCCAGCTTGGAATTGTGTACATTGGATTTAGGCTATTGCTATCATTTCTAAAACCTCTGTCCTCCACGATCGAAAATGGCTGGAAATTGGTGGCAATCATTTTAGTCAATGCAATATCAATGTGGCCTTGTTTTGCTACAAACATAGACTTTGGCATAAACTGGTCCATAGAAGACTGCGTTGCTGTGGTTCACAGAGTAGGCCTACTTGACTGAGTGGATACATCTCCATGGGTGGAGGGGCTGGCTCCACCACTATCACTAGCAGGCCCGCTAATTTCTCGAAGCTCCGCTACAGCTAGCTTCACAGTTGGGTGCACAGTTTGCATATGCCGGTGTAGGTTGTGCGTAGAACCAGCTTTATATGAGATTTTGGCAAATTCTACACTGTGCTCTAACATTGTTTACATTATTAAAATGTATCAAAATGCTACTGTGCTTCTGACTCATTTTCCAGCTGTTGTTTTCACAGCTATCCTTCCTCTCTCTCCTCGGCTGCTAAGTGTGTGACTGTGAGTGAGTTGGCTCGGCCCTCCCTCACGCATCTTTGGTTCATTGGTTGACACTGCATGTCTGATTGACAGGAACAGCAGGTGAGGCTGTTAGTCTGAGCACACAGTCAGAATGAAAGTGTGTGCGCTTGAGCATTTAGGCCTATATTATTTAATTATTTTTTTCATTCTTTGAATTAGTTAATTCTATCCATTTAAATCTTTTGATTATTCATATCTTATTTTTTATATTTTTATAAATTGATTTGGCTCTTCTGATATGCGAGCCAGCTCCCAACGTTCACCTACAAGAGCCGGCTCGTGAACGACCCATCACTAGCAGCCAGCTCAAAAGTGTTTCAGCTCAACAGTGTTCCAGCTCAACAGTGTTCCAGCTCAAAAGTGTTTCAGCTCAAAAGTGTTTCAGCTCAACAGTGCATCAAACAGTGACAAACACAAGGAAAATGCAACAAGCACAGATGCGACAAGTAAAATCACATTTTTAAACTGGGGATACCTAGCTAGCATAATGTCACAAGCATGATGAGCTCGCCAGTAAGTTTAGTTACACTTGAAATAGAGTGGTGAGGAGGTGCTCCGTGGACCCTTCGTGTCTGGAAGACATTTATTATAGTCATAGTGCTCTGTAGTGCTGCTATTTCCTTTAGTTTTCTCATGTCAATTAACTAGTGACATTCCTGGATTACTCATTATATTAATAAAGTTTGATTTAATCAACAAATACGTTTTTAATAGTCAATAAAGAAAAGGTCAAGGGTACAAGACTGTGAACATATCTGGCTGTGTTGGAAAAATCACTACATATCCCATCGAGCCAAGCGGGGAGAGGCTGGCCGTTGTCACAGTTCCAACACCAGTCAGAAACGTCCAGCTAACCCTATGCCAATGATGCCGGTGGACCTCGAAACTGAACTTAGATCTGCGTTAAGTAGCAATGATATCCTTCGCCACCGTCATCTTACGAGAGATACCTTGAACCAGTCTTGACTTTTCAACAAAACAATAAAACAATAAACATTTGTATGTTTCTTTCCAGCAAATGTCTTAGTTGTATTATTGTATAACTAGCAAAGGAGTTTTGAAGGTGAGGGTGCCGTATTGATGGAGTATGACAATGAGGACAAAAAATAGCATAATTCAGCTAGCCAGCTAGTTCAGCCAGGGAAAACCAGGGAAATGAGCTTGGGCATAGTGCGCATGTGTGCCCATGCACACTATGCTAACTCAGGAGACAGATTGTAGTTTTTATGCCCTGCTATCAGGAGCTGGCAGCGAAAGGTTTGATTAAACAATTCAGAGACTGAAACTAATAAATCAGATTACTTATATTTAAGGAGAGCAAATCCATATACTGTATAATACAATCCCAAAATCAGCTGTAATTGTCAATCATTAAACAAAGTTTAAAATTAAACCCCGAATACAGAAAATTAATGAAGATTCTTCCAGACACGGTAGACGACTCCTCCTCACAATTGCCTAGTGTCCTACTCACTGAGGTATAATATGAACTGGAGACTGCGTCCAAGATATCCGACGGTCGTTTTCAATGTAATCTACTCATGTTCGCATACGCAGATTCATAGACCGTCTATATCCGGGTTGCATCCGGTTTATACGGACCAACATCACATGCGCACTAGCACTCAGTGCACACAAAAAGAAGCGCGAGCAATGACAACATCATCACGTCATCCAAAAACATGGCAGACATTGGATGAGTATAAAATTGTAATATCTTTGGCTGTGAGTGTTGGAGAATTCTTACGCAGGGGAAACAAAAACGATGTTGCGAACTGTGCACAGCCACAGAGACAAAAAACATATATTATTATTTTTTGACCAATCACACTTGGGGCACCACCCCTAACGCCCTAATGGACAAGCTGCCATTGATGGTAATAACACTATGATGGACCTAGAGAAAGAGTGATGTACCACAGCATGGACCCCTGGAGAGGAGACTGATGCAGAACAATGAGCCATGCACACTAATACTAGCATTCTGAAAATGTAACTACATTACTACTCTCGCTGTAAATATATCTGCGTTACTACTGTCTCTGTAAATGTAACTTCATTACTACTCTCTCCGTAAATGTAACTACATTACTACTCTCTCTGTAAATGTAACTACATTTCTACTCTCTCTGTAAATGTAACTACATTGGTGCTCTGTAAATGTAACTACATTACTACTCTCTCTGTAAATGTAACTTTGTTACTACTCTCTCTGTAAATGCAACTACATTACTACTCTCTCTGTAAATATAACTACATTACTACTCTCTCCGTAAATGTAACTACATTACTACTCTCTCTGTAAATGTAACTACATTACTACTCTCTCTGTAAATGTCTCTCCTACTGTGAAAACTGACAGAATGAGAGGCTGTGGAAAGTGGTCACATGAGGAGGGCCATCACCATTATGACGCCGGCGCCCCTGGCTACCCTCCCCTTTCGAAACGTTTAGAAAGACAATGCAATCGTCCCCCTTGAATCTTATTGGAGCTCTGGTTGAAAAAGGCCCTAAAGATTTATGTTATACAACGTTTGACATGTTTGAACGAACCAAAAAATAAATAAAATGCATCTTATTGAAAGAGGAGTCCCGCGGCCGACAGAACTTTTGGAGCAGCCTTCAGAATGCGCTAACAAGAACAAGCTATTGGGACGTAAAGGATTATCTTTTTCGAACGAAAATACATTTGTTGTGGACCTGGGATTCCTGGAAGTGCTTTCTGATGAAGATAATCAAAAGTAAGGGATTATTGACAATAGTATACAAGAGTAGATTTGATATGCGATTGTTCCAAGATGGCGCTGACCTGTAACGGTAGCCTATTTTTCTGAGTATCGCATCCCCTTTTATCGCAAAGTGTGATTACCCAGTAAAGTTATTTTTAAATCTGGCATTACAGGTGCTTTCAAGAGATATTCATCTATAAATCTTAGAATGACAATATTACATTTTAAAAATGTTTTCGAATAGTAATTTAGTAAACTGTAGCGCTGTTTCACCGGATGAATTTGAGGGAAAATAGTTAGTCAACGTCACGCGGCGATGTAAAATGCTGTTTTTATATATAAATATGAACTTTATCGAACAAAAGAATGCATGTATTGTGTAACATGATGTCCCTGGAGTGTCATCTGATGAAGATTGTCAAAGGTTAGTGCTGCATTTAGCTGTTTTTTGGTTATTTGTGATGCATGTGGTTGGTCGGAAAATGGCTATGTGGCTACTTTTACGATATACTCCTCTAACATAATCTAATGTTTTGCTTTTGCTGTAAAGCCTTTTTGAAATCGGACAACGTGGTTCGATTCAGGAGAGGTGTATCTATAAAACGATATAACATAGTCCTATATTTGAAAAAAAAAAAAATTACATTTCGTTATGCTAATCGCGATAGGATTTTTCGCTGGATGTCCGCTGGATGTCCCCCGCCCAGAAGTTAACATAGGTAGATGATGTAATGACGCCATGAAAAATATAGAGCTACACGTGCAACACAGCATTCCTAACCTATCCCACAATGTCTGCTGTGTGGATCGAGCAGTCAACAAGTCGAGCAGTCATTTGAAAGAGAAAGAACATTTCAGTGAGACAACTCAAAGGCAAAATCCATTAACGCCAAGATAATGGAATTCATTGCCCTTGACAATAAATTGTGGATGATGTTGGCTTTTGCCGACTGGATGAGCCCCTAGAGCCCCGGTACACACTACCATGTTGGCACTATTTTTCAGATGTTGCCCTACCGGAGTTACACAGTATTGTTGAAACGCACATCCATGAGCTACTTGCTATGGGTGTCACTGCTATTAGCTTCACGACTGACGTTTGGACCAGCAGTGTCAGCCCCATATGCATGCTGAGTCTGACAGCACAGTGGGTCGACGAGGATTTCGTTCCTCTTAGGAAAGCCCAATTGCATGCTCAAGAATGTGCTGGTTCTCATACCACTGCTACCATTTCAATGGCATTTGAGAACATGTTTAAACTTGGACACATGAACACACTCCTAGCTCCATTCAAACAACTGACTGGAGAAATAAACCCATCAACTGCATCTGCAGCAGACGTGATACCCTCTGTCATGGCAGTGAAACGCCTGCTCAACAAAACTGCCCACACAGACCGTGGGGTTAACTTGGAAAAGTACTCTACTAGAGGCTGTGAACAAGCAATTCAGTGGCATTCTCTTTGAGTCTCTTTACTGTGTAGCCACCCTGCTCGATGCTAGGTACAAGGACCGCTACTTCGAAGCGGACAAGAAATAGGGTTTATGTGAAATGTTACAAACAAACTTGGACAAGATGGAAATGGACACAGTGACAGCGCACACTGAGGAAGAGAGGCCACAGACAGACAAAGCTGAAACTTCACTGCTTAACATGTATGATGAATTCCTGGTTGAGAATGAAACGACTGAAAAAATGAACAACGAAACAACACAGCAAGTAAGTGAAAGAAATAGGTTTTGATTATGTTTTACTGGTAATGGGGACATACGTAAATGCCAACAAAATAACTTGTTGATCAGTGTGTGTGTGTTTCAACTATTTAACTGTACTAGAATGCTTAAAAGGCCGCAAACATTTTAAATATCGGTTATCGGTATCGGTATCAGGTTTTTTGGCAAGGAAAATATCTGATATCGGTATCGGGCAAAAATGTAATATTGGTGCATCCCTAATTACTACACTCTCTGTAAATGTAACTACATTACTACTCCCTCTGTAAATGTAACTACATTACTATTCTCTCTGTAAATGTAACTACGTTACTACTCTCTCTTTAAATGTAAATATGATCTATAATCTATGATGGCGCCAGGAAGAAATGGCAGCCGTTTTACGGGCGCCAACCAATTGTGCAATTTATGTGTGTTTTTTTGCGTTATTTGTAACTTATTTGGTACATAGTGTTTCTGCCACCGTATCTTACGGCAAAAAATAGCTTCTGGATATCAGGACAGCGATCACTCACCTCAGATTAGACAAAGATTTTTTCTTCAACAAGCAGGACACACAGGATGTACTTCAGACACCCGACAAGGCCGAAATCCCCGTCATTGTCAAGAGAAAGAGATGCAGGTATAGAGGACACAGGGTGGTGTAACTCGAAAGGATCCGCCGATGGCAAGTAGGGAATCTTCCCTTACCATTAATATTACTTGCCAATGTACAAACATTCAACAATAAATTAGACAAGGTACGATCAAGAATATCCTACGAACGGGACATCAAAAACTGTAATATCATATGTTTCACCGAATCATAGCTGAATGACGACATGGAAAACATTCAGCTGGCGGGATATATGCTGCACCGGCTTGATAGAACAGCACACTCTGGTAAGACGACAACGGGGGAGGTCTGTGTATATTTGTAAACAACAGCTGGTGCACGAGATCTAAGGAAGTCTCTAGATTTTGCTCGCCTGAAGTATCTCATGATAAGCTGTAGACCACACTATTTGCCAAGAGAGTTTTCATAAACATATTTTGTGGCTGTCTATTTACCACCACAGATGGACGCTGGCACTAAGACCGCACTGAGTCAGCTGTTTGAGGAAATACGCAAACAGGAAACCACTCACCCACAGGCGGCGCTCGTAGTGCCCGGGGACTTTAATGCAGGGAAACTTAAATCATTTTTACCTAATTTCTATCAGCATGTTACATACGCAACCAGAGGGAAAGAAATTCTAGATCACCTTTACTCCACACACAGAGATGCGTACAAAGCTCTCCCTCGCCATCCATTTGGCAAATCTGACCATAATTCTATCCACCTGGTTCCTGCTGACAAGCAAAAATTAAAAGGAGGAAGCACCTGTGACTCGGACTATAAAAAAAGTTGTTAGATGAAGCAGATGCTAAACTACAGGACTGTTTTGCTAGCACAGACCGGAATATGTTCTGGGATTCTTCCGATGGCATTACGGAGTACACCACATCAGTCACTGGCTTAATCAATAAGTGCATCAAGGACGTCGTCCCCACAGTGACTGTACGTACATACCCCAACCAGAAGCCATGGATTACAGGCAACATTCGCACTGAGCTAAAGGGTAGAGCTGCCGCTTTCAAGGTGCGGGACTCTAACCCGGAAGCTTATAAGAAATCCTGCTATGCCCTCAGACCGAACCATCAAACGGGCAAAGCGCCAATACAGGACTAAGATTGACTCGTACTACACCGGCTCCGGTGCTCGTTGGATGTGGCAGGGCCTGCAAACTATTACAGACTACAAAGGGAAGCAGAAGCCACGAGCTGCCCAGTGACATGAGCCTACCAGATGAGCTAAATCACTTCTATGCTCACTTCAAGGCAAGCAACACTGAGACATACATGAGAGCTATGTGATCATGCTCTCCATAGCCACATGCGTAAGACCTTTAAACAGGTCAACATTCACAAGGCCGCTGGGCCAGATGGATTACCAGGACGTGTGCTCCAGGCATGTGCTGACCAACTGGCAGGTGTCTTTACTGACATTTTCAACATGTCCCTGATTGAGTCTGTAATACCAACATGCTTCAAGCATACCACCATAGTCCCTGTGCCCAGCAGCACTAAGGTAACCTGCCAAAATGACTACAGACCCGTAGCACTCACGTCCGTAGCCATGAAGTGCTTTGAAAAGCTGGTAATGGCTCACATCAACACCATTATCCCAAAAACCTTAGACCCACTCCAGTCTGCATACCGCTCAAACAGATCCACAGATGATGCAATCTCTATTGCAGTCCACACTGCCCTTTCCCACCTGGACAAAAGGAAGACCTTCGTGATGATGCTGTTCATTGACTACAGCTCAGCGTTCAACACCATAGTGCCCTCAAAGCTCATCACTAAGCTAAGGAACCTGGGACTAAACATCTCCCTCTGCAACTGGATCCTGGACTTCCTGATGGGCAGCCCCCAGGTGGTGAGGGTAGGTAGCAAAACATCTGCCACGCTGATCCTCAGCACTGGAGTACCTCAGGGGTGCATGCTTAGTCCCCTCCTGTACTCCCTGTTTACCCACAACTGCATGGCCAGGCACGACTCCAACACCATCATTAAGTTTGCCGATGACACAACAGTCTATAGGGAAGAGGTCAGAGACCTGGCCGGGTGGTGCCAGAATAACAAGGACCTGAGCCCTAGGACCATGCCTCAGGACTACCTGGCCTGATGACTTCTTGCTGTCCGCAGTCCGCCTGGTTGTGCAGCTGCTCCAGTTTTAACTGTTCTGCCTGCGGCTATGGATCCCTGACCTGTTCACGGGACATGCTACCTGTCCCAGACCTGCTGTTTTCAACTCTCTAGAGACAGCAGGAGCAGTAGAGATACTCTGAATGATCGGCTATGAAAAGCCAACTGACATTTACTCCTGAGGTGCTGACCTGTTGCACCCTCTACAACCATTGTGATTATTATTATTTGACCCTGCTGGTCATCTATGAACATTTTAACATCTTGGCCATGTTCTGTTATAATCTCCACCTGGCACAGCTAGAAGAAGAATGGCCACCCCTCAAAGCCTGGTTCCTCTCTAGGTTTCTTCCTCGGTTCCTGCCTTTCTAGGTAGTGTTTCCTAGCCGCCGTGCTTCTACACCTGCATTGCTTGCTGTTTGGGGTTTTAGGCTGGGTTTCTGTACAGTACTTTGTGACATCAGCTGATGTAAAAAGGGCTTGGTAATTTGTCAAAACAACTTAATTAACCCGGAAGCCAGCCGCACCAATGTTTCGGAGGAAACACCGTACACCTGGCGATCGTGTCAGTGTGCATTGCGACCGGCCCGCCACAGGAGTCGCTAGAGCGCGATGGGACAAGAACATCCCTACCGGCCAAAACCTCCCTAACCCGGACGACGCTGGGTCAATTGTGCACAAAGGTAGCTATAGTTCTTTGTGTAGACATACACATACTTTATAGACCCCAAGGATACATACTGTATACTGTCTGCTTTCCTTTTTATTCAGTCTCTCCTACTCCCTCCATACCTCAGTGTCTCCTACTCCCTCCATACCTGTGTCTCCTCCTCCCTCCATACCTCAGTCTCTCTTCCTCCCTCCATACCTTAGTGTCTCCTCCTCTTTCCATACCTCAGTGTGTCCTTCTCCCGCTATACCTCAGTGCCTCCTCGTCCCTTGTTACCTCCGTCTCTATATTCCCTTCCAACATGCTCATTCAGCTCTGCTTTCTAGCTTTGTAGAAACATGCCTCTATGGCACATTACCAGGCCCAGGACAAGAAAACAGAGGGATGGAGAGAAGAGAGGACAGCCGAGCCGATACACCTAGTATTTCTGCTGCTCTCTGTTGCTGAGTCTGTTAGTTGGTCTAAGTTTGTTTCTTTTCTAATGAACAGAGAGTGTAAACTCAAATACTCTATTTTGCAGAGCATCAGATGTGACCATTTGGCCATGCTGCATTTGGGATCCATGTTGCCCCTCCTTTCAGCATCTTGACCCACATGTACTCCTGGCTGATGCAAGATGTGACGTATGGGTCTATTTGGAAGGTTATTTTAAACTTTTTTAGCAGTCAGAGATAGGAAAAGGTCCAATCTCAATCTAAACCTGATGACTTTTGTTTAAATATTGAATGTGTGAACTCGACATGAATGAGTAACATTCATAACACACCTTCACATATCACACAAACATAATTTATTTCAAACATCGCAGAGACACTGTTGATGTAAGAATGTATCTATTCGAAGGGAGCGTTCAAGGACACTGTCTCCTATCTCAGTCGTTCCAACTGAGCTCATTCACTGATTAAGCTCTTCACTTACCTAATCAGGGTGTTTTAATTGCTCCGGAGTGGAGTGGGGGGTGAGGTGGGGGTAGTGAGCAGCCAGTGAGAGAGACAGAGAGAGAGACAGAGAGACAGAGAGAGAGAGACAGAGAGAGAGAGAGACAGAGAGAGAGAGACAAAGAGAGAGAGAGACAAAGAGAGAGAGAGAGAGAGAGAGAGAGAGAGAGACAAAGAGAGAGACAAAGAGAGAGAGAGAGAGAGAGAGAGACAAAGAGAGAGAGAGACAAAGAGAGAGAGATTGTGAGGACAGCAACACAATTAGACCCAACCAAATCATGAGAAAACAAAAAGAGAATTACTTGACACATTGGAAATAATTAACAAAAAAACTGAGCAAACTAGACTGCTATTTGGCCCTAAACAGAGAGTACACAGTGGCAGAATACCTGACCACTGTGACTGACCCAAACTTAAGGAAAGCTTTGACTATGTACAGACTCAGTGAGCATAGCCTTTCTATTGAGAAAAGCCGCCGTAGGCAGACCTGGCTCTCAAGAGAAGACAGGCTATGTGCACACTACCCACAAAATGAGATGGAAACTGAGCTGCACTTCCTAACCTCCTGCCAAATGTTTGACCATATTAGAGACACTGCTCAAAACTGTTAAACCAGAGGCGGGAGGTGTGTGCACTCCAATAGAATTAATCTCCTGCCTTCTATAATTAAATCAAATTGAATCAAAATTGTGCTTTTGGAACTACAGGAAATCCTTTAAATGATTTAACTCCAATAATATCCCATATGATATCTCTTTGTTAGCCCTGGCCACTTGGTTAAGCCAAAAGGAGCAGTTAAAGGTGTATTACTCCCTACTATGGAGAAAGTCAGAGCCTGAAGCAAGCTAACATGAGTCACGGATCCAAATGGGCCACTGGATTTGTCTGAGAAATGACTCAACTCTCCTCTAGCAGAAAGGTTCGTTTAAAGTGACTAGCTATGTATGGCTTGATTGGCTGAAATACCACATGGTGGCTGATGGTGATTGTTGCATGTGGCTCTCCCACTGTGACTGGACTGGTTGAATCCAGACTCCTGAGGAGAGGTGAGTGGCTCACCATGTGTCCTTGTTTAGATGCTCTGTTCCCAATCAATCTCTCCCTCTCTCTTTCTTTCACTTTTTCTCTCTCAATTTCGCTACACTCGCAATAACATCTGCTAACCATGTGTATGTGACCAATACATTTTGATTTGATTTCAATTTCAATTCAATTTCAATTAAAGGGCATTATTGGCATTGGAAACATATGTTAACATTGCCAAAGCAAGTGAACTAGATAATAAACAAAAGTGAAATAAACAATACAAATGAACAGTAAACATTTCTCTCTCTTGCTCTCTCTGCCCCCCCCCCCCCCCCCCACATCAATCATTGCTGGTCCCACAGGATGTGTCAGTGCTGGTCTAAATTCTAGTAATGGTGTCGCCTGGACACTGGGATGCCATGTCTTCCACATTAGCTCTCAGGTTTATTTTCATTGCTCTGTGACTCCTGGTCTGTCTCTATGAGAGTTCTCTGTCTCCTCATCCGGACTCAGGGAGTGTTGAGCTGTCGGGGAACAGGGTGACACATTTTAAGCAAACTGAGCTTGGGTACATCCAACAAGCTGTTTTTATTTTCTCACAAAGTCCTGGAACTTTGGAGTCTTTTTTTCATGACAGGCTGTTGGACAGGCATGAATTGTTTAAAGTAGGACAAACATAATTTCAGACAGACCATATGACTTAAAGAATATATAGACACACGCACGTAGGCACACACTCATGCATGCACACACACACACACACACACACACACACACACACACACACACACACACACACACACACACACACACACACACACACACACACCCCTCAATGATCAATGATCAATAACGGTTGTGATCTCACCCTTCACTCTGTCAGCGAGTCAGCCAAGTGTGTGTGAGTGTGTGTGTCTGTGTGTGTGTGTGTGTGTGGGGGCGTGCATTTGTGCGTGCGTGTGTGTGTGTTTGATTCCTCCTGGCTGTCATTTTGCAGTTGTCAGGTTGAGGGATCCCTTGGAGAGCTTGTAAAATGGAGCGAAGACACCGCTAGTGATGGGATTAGGTCAGAGAGGCCAGTGGGTCTGTCAATAGCAATCACCCTAACAGCACAACCACTCTCCCCAAAATAACACACAGTTCGCATTCCAAATGCCACCCTTTTCCCTTAATAGTGCACTGTTTTTGATGAGGGCCTATAGGTAGGGAAGGCCATTGGGACACAGTACATTCCTCACACTGTGTCCTCTGGGAAACTGGAGTCCCTTATATCCCTTTTCTGCTTCAGCACCTTGTCGCGCTGCACTACAATCAAGTTTGATCCATAGTGTACATCAGTGGAGGCTGCTGAGGGGAGAACGGCTCATAATAATGCCCGGACTGAGCAAATGGAATGGCATCAAACACCTGGAAACCAATGTGTTTGATGTATTCGATACCATTCCACTTACCATTCCACTGCTCCAGTCATTATGCTAAGAACCTTGGCGTGATCCTGGACAACACCCTGTCGTTCTCCACTAACATCAAGGCGGTGACCCGATCCTGTAGGTTCATGCTCTACAACATTCGCAGAGTACGACCCTGCCTCACACAGGAAGCGGCGCAGGTCCTAATCCAGGCACTTGTCATCTCCCGTCTGGATTACTGCAACTCGCTGTTGGCTGGGCTCCCTGCCTGTGCCATTAAACCCCTACAACTCATCCAGAACGCCGCAGCCCGTCTGGTGTTCAACCTTCCCAAGTTCTCTCACGTCACCCCGCTCCTCCGCTCTCTCCACTGGCTTCCAGTTGAAGCTCGCATCCGCTACAAGACCATGGTGATTGCCTACGGAGCT
This sequence comes from Salmo salar, assembly GCF_965601325.2. Classification (NCBI taxonomy): domain Eukaryota; kingdom Metazoa; phylum Chordata; class Actinopteri; order Salmoniformes; family Salmonidae; genus Salmo; species Salmo salar. Next base: position 36,879,398 of record NC_138310.1, on the reverse strand, counting down.
GTGAAGGGAACGGCACCTCCATACCTTCAGGCTCTGATCAGGCCCTACACCCAAACAAGGGCACTGCGTTCATCCACCTCTGGCCTGCTGGCCCCCCTACCTCTGAGGAAGCACAGTTCCCGCTCAGCCCAGTCAAAACTGTTCGCTGCTCTGGCACCCCAATGGTGGAACAAGCTCCCTCACGACGCCAGGACAGCGGAGTCAATCAGCACCTTCCGGAGACACCTGAAACCCCACCTCTTTAAGGAATACCTAGGATAGGATAAAGTAATCCTTCTAACCCCCCCCCCCTTAAAAGATTTAGATGCACTATTGTAAAGTGGTTGTTCCACTGGATATCATAAGGTGAATGCACCAATTTGTAAGTCGCTCTGGATAAGAGCGTCTGCTAAATGACTTAAATGTAAATGTAATTATTACGAGCCCGTTCTCCCCAGTTAAGGTGCCATCCTGTGGTCTACATACTGTGTTAATGTCTGTTTGTGTATTGTGGCATCATGAGGGTTTGCTACTTCTCACTTCTGTTCCCATAGGCCATGAGAGCTGTAGCTCCCAATGAAGACTACCACTCCCATACCTACACTACTAGGTTTGCAGATGCAGAGTGTCAAAATACTTGTGATTTCTTCAAATGAGGGGACTAGATACAGTTGAAGTCGGAGGTTTACATATGCTTAGGTTGGAGTCATTAAAACTTGTATTTCATCACTCCACAAATTTCTTGTTAACAAACTAATGTTTTGGCAAGTCGTTTAGGACATCTACTTTGTGCATGACACAAGTAATTTTTCCAACAATTGTTTACAGACAGATTATTTAACTTATAATTCACTGTATCACAATTCCAGTGGGTCAGAAGTTTACATACACTAAGTTGACTGTGCCTTTAAACAGCTTGGCAAATTCCAGAAAATGATGTCATGGTGTTAAAAGCTCCTGATAGGCTAATTGACATAATTTGAGTCAATTGGAGGTGTACCTGTGGATGTATTTCAAGGCCTACCTTCAAACTCAGTGCCTCTTTGCTTGACATCATGGGAAAATCGAAAGAAATCAGCCAAGACCTCAGAAAAAAAATTGTGGACCTCCACAAGTCTGGTTCATCCTTGGGAGCAATTTCCAAATGCCTGAAGGTACCACATTCATAGTACGCAAGTATAAACACCATGGGACCACGCAGCTGTAATACCGCTCAGGAAGGAGACACATTCTGTCTCCTAGAGATAAACGTACTTTGGTGTGAAAAGTGCAAATCAATCGCAGAAACACAGAAAATGACCCTGTGAAGATGCTGGAGGAAACAGGTATAAAACTATCTATATCCACAGTAAAATGAGTCCTATATCGCCACTGCTCCAAAACCGCCATAAAAAAGCCAAACTATGGTTTTCAACTGCACATGGGGACAAAGATCTTACTTTTTGGAGCAATGTCCTCTGGTCTGATGAAACAAAAATAGAACTGTTTGGCCATAATGACCATTGTTATGTTTGGAGGAAAAAGGTGGAGGCTTAGATAGCATCATGAGGGAGGATAATTATGTGGATATATTGAAGCAACATTTCAAGACATCAGTCACGAAGTTAAAACTTGGTCGCAAATGGGTCTTCCAAATGGACAATGACCCCAAGCATACTTCCAAAGTTGTGGCAAAATGGCTTAAGGACAACAAAGTCAAGGTATTGGAATGGCCATCACAAAGCCCTGACCTCAATCTTATAGAACATTTGTGGGCAGAACTGAAAAAGCATGTGCGAGCAAGGAGGCCTACAAACCTGCCTCAGTTCCACCAGCTCTGTCAGGAGGAATGGGCCAAAATTCACCCAACTTATTGTGGGAAGCTTGTGGAAGGCTACCAAAAACGTTTGACCCAAGTTAAACAATTTAAAGGCAATGCTACCAAATACTAACTGAGTGTATTTCTGACCCACTGGGAATGTGATGAAAGAAATAAAAGCTGAAATAAATCATTCTCTCTGCTATTATTCTGACATTTCACATTCTTAAAATAAAGTGGGGATCCTGACTGACCTAAGACAGGGGATTTTTACTAGGATTAAATGTCAGGAATTGTGAAAAACTGAGTTAAAATGAATTTGGATAATGTGTATGTAAACTTCCGACTTCAACTGGACAGTGTGTTTTAATTTCTAAACAGTAAAACAGATATGTATGCAAATACACTAAAGTTAAAGCTGACATGCTGTACTCCCTGTCACCGAAAATGAAATAGTCTATCTCAAATCTAAAATGTTGGGGTATAGAGACAAATAAAAAAATGTAAGCTTCACTGTCCAAGTACATATGGAGGGAGTGTATATGGGATACGTGTAGACATCTGCAAGATGTGGGCTGGAAGGAGGACTTTTGCATTACCGACGCAGTTCCTCCACATTACAGGAAGTGCTGCCTTAGAAGTAATACCAAGTGTGATTTGATTAACTTTTCCATTAAAGAACCACGGAGCTCCTTCTCTCTCAAACGTCACTATTCAATCTGTTCCAATAAAAAAAACAAGGACACGTAAAACACGCTCACTGATGTATTCTTTTTTTCTCTGTCTTTCTTTACAATACACAAACACAATATTATCTGTCTGACCTACTTACCAACGCACAACCTTTCCTACCATTCATTTCAGTCCCTTTCCATCAGCAGCACCTATACTATGTGACTCCCCCAGCACAGTAGAAAACGTATGGCCCCTTATACAATATTGTTCTTGTTCCCTCCTTCCGTCACTCCCACTTCCATTCTTCTTTTCTATCATTTCACTTCCATCGCCCCAGTTTCGTTTCACTCTTTTTTCTCCTCCTGGCTGAATGTTCAATGGCATCATCAAAACACCGGTAACAGTTTTAGAACTAGGCCAATGGTTAGGGTCAGGGTTAGGGCTAGGGTCCAGCCTGTGAGTAGTCATAAACACCCCATCTTAACCCTAACTATTCAATGGGAGCAGTTCGGTAATTACAGTTAATGGGAGAAGTTTGGTCACTGCAGTAAACAGGAGCAGTTCTGTAATTCCTCCCTCCATTCCCTCCTCCCTCCTCCTTCCAAATGCATCCCAAATGGCACTCAGTGGCTTGCAAAAGTATTCACCCCCTTGGCATTTTTGCAACCTGATTTTGGGGGGGTTTGTGTCATTTGATTTACACAACATACCTACCACTTTGAAGATGCAAAATATTTTTTTTGTGAAACAAACAAGAAATAACACCAAAAAATTGAAAGCTTGAGCGTGCATAACTACTCACCCCCCCAAAGTCAATACTTTGTAGAGACACCTTTTGCAGCAATTACAGCTGCAAGTCTCTTAGGGTATGTCTCTATAAGTTTGGCACATCTAGCCAGGGGGATTTTTGCCCATTCTTCAAGGCAAAACTGCTCCAGCTCCTTCAAGTTGGATGGGTTCTGCTGGTGTACAGCAATCTTTAAGTCATACCACAGATTCTCAATTGGACTGAGGTCTGGGCTTTGACTAGGCCATTCCAAGACATTTAAATGTTTCCCCTTAGACCACTCGAGTGGTGCTTTAGCATTGTGCTTAGGGTCATTGTCCTGCTGGAAGGTGAACCTCCATCCCAGTCTCAAATCTCTGGAAGACTGAAACAGGTTTCCCTACAAGAATTTCCCTGTATTTAAAGCCATCCATAATTTCTTCAATTCTGACCAGTTTCTCAGTCCCTGCCGATGAAAGACATCCCCACAGCATGATGCTGCCACTACCATGCTTCACTGTGGGGATAGTGTTCTCAGGGTGATGAGAGGTGTTGGGTTTGTACCAGACATAGCGTTTTCCTTGATGGTCAAAAAGCTATATTTTAGTCTCATCTGACCAGAGTACCGTCTTCCATATGTTTGAAAATTCTCCCAAATGCCTTTTGGCTAACACCAAACGTGTTTGCTTATTTTTTTCTTTAAGCAATGGCTTTCTTCTGGCCACTCTTCTGTAAAGCCCAGCTTAAAGTTGTCCTATGGACAGATATTCCAGTCTCCACTGTGGAGCTTTGCAGCTCCTTCAGGGTTATCTTTGGTCTCTTTGTTGCCTCTCTCTTGGCAGTTGCCCTCTCTTGGCAGGTTTGTTGTGGTGCCATATTCTTTCCATTTTTTAATAATGGATTTAATGGTGCCCCGTGGGATGTTCAGTTTCAGATTTTTTTATAACCCAACCCTGATCTGTACTTTTCTACAACTTTGTCCCTGACCTGTTTGGAAAGCTCCTTGGTCTTCATGGTGACACTTGATTGGTGGTGTACTTGCTTAGTGGTGTTGCAGACTCTAGGGCCTTTCAGAACAGATGTATACTGAGCTCATGTGACAGATCATGTGACACTTAGATTGCACACAGGTGGACTTTATTTAATTAATTATGTGACTTCTGAAGGTAATTGGTTGCACCAGATCTTATGTAGGGGCTTCATTGCAAAGGGGGTGAATGCATATGCACACACCTCTTTTCAGTTTTACATTTCTTAGAATCTTTTGAAAAAAGTAATTTGTTTCATTTCACTTCACCAATTTAGACTTTTTTGTGTATGTTCATTGCATGAAGTCCAAATAAAAATAAATTTAAATTACAGATTGTAATGCAACAAAATAGGAAAAACGCCAAGGGGGATGAATACTTTTTCAAGGCATTGTATAGTGCACTACTTTGGACCAAGGCCCATAGGGTCAAACGCAGTGCACTATTAAGGAACTAAGGTGCCATTTAGGAGGCTGACAGAGCCCCATTCCCTTCTCCCTTCTCCTCCTGGTGAGTTACTCCCTTCTAAATAATCTGGATCTCTATACCTTGCACTGAAGCAATGACCTGTCTCCTTTCCCCGCTGATGGAGGGGGTGGTATTGATTACAGCATATAGCCATCATACAGTAAATCCATGGTGGCACACCTAAAAGTACACTCCTATATGTTTGAAAGATACAAATATTTTTATTTTGTCATTCAAAGGTTATTTCTACCTCATCTCTCTGTCCCTCTGAATATTCCCCATCTTCCTTTCACTGCAAATTCTCCCTCCCTCTCTCTAGCAGCCCCACATTCTCCTTAGCCGTCGTCGTTAATCACTGTTTCCTCACGTTTCACTCCCCAACACTCCGCCGCATGGCAGCTTGACTCTGAAAGGATTTGGCCACTGATCATCAGATAACCCCATAGAGTCCATTGATGCATCACTGTGTCAATCTAAGTAACATAATAAAAAAATGTATATCAAAATCTATCAATTTAAGCTAGAGATATTTTGCATTGGACGTGTTGCAATCAACCTCGTCCGCCGATGTAGCACTTCCGCATCTGCAGTGAAAGGTGTCAGAGCTAGACCTGTGTTTGTCAGACCATGAGACATCACGAAAATCAGTCTTCTGACGAAAATGTCAGTAGCGTCCAAATGGTTTGACCTACACTCTATGGAAAGGAGAGACTCTCACAAACACGATGAAGGTCTCCGTTTTGCTCTGCGACCCCCACAAGTGTCACGGGACTCGTCTGAAGGTAACCGGTACCGGTAAAAAAAAATGTTATGGAAGTATGAAGGTAGTTTTCTGCCCAACCAAAAAAGGGGTTAAATATGTGTTAAAAAAAATACAATCATTTCCTTTTCTTATATCTCTTAGATATAAGAGGACAAACACTTCAAAACCTTGTTTCTTATGATACGTTTTTTGACAGTATTTTTTGCCATTTATGAATGTGTTATTCAATGCGTTTCGCTGGGCTATAGTAGTAGCCTAAAGGCCAAATTCAATATTTGATCAACTGCTTAGACTTTATTGAAATAACAAACCACTGTCACTGAGCTCAACACAATCTGCCAGGGCTCTGCCAGCACTGATCTATCTTCAAACACCTGCTATAGGCAGAACACTAAATCCTCTGTCACCATGGCACTTCACTTACAGAAAATAACAGATATGTACCACCCTATCTACATAAAGTACTTGGTCGGCTGGGAGAGGAGAGCCTTACCGGAATACCAAGAACAGAGCTCCCTCCTCCTCGGTCCATCCATACTATACGCGTCCCAAATGGAAGCCTATTCTCTATATAGTGCACTACTTTTGAACATAGCCCTATATAATGCACTATAGGGGGTATATAGGGAATAGGGTGCCATTTGGGACGCATAAACTGTGACCTCCAGCTGTAGATCCTGCATACAGACTCACTCCCAGTAGCAGGGTTTATAGATCTCTCTCTCCCAGCTATCCATTAGCACTGAAACATCCCGTCAGACCCATTTATTTACTTTGCATTCTGCTCCTTCGAGCCCTTTAGGGGTCACAGGATGTGGTGGTGCTAATGGGGCAGAATGAATAAACTGTGGGGGCTGAAGTTCAATTAATTGAATGACAGACTTGCTGAGTGCTTCAATAACACATGTAAACCTCCTCAACACGTTTCTCCCCCGTTTCTTGGAAATACAGTGCTGGTTTAAAGTATTAACCTTAATTAGATCTGGAGCAGTTAAAATACTTAACTGCCTCATTAAATCATATTTTATGACTGAGAATTAATCCCCTTCCCCTAAGCAAAATATGAGAGGGAAATAATGTAGAATAATATCTGGCATTTAGCAGACACTTTTATCTAAATCAACTTACAGTCATGTGAGCATACATTTTGCGCATGGGTGGTCCCAGGAATCTAACCCACTATCCTGGCATTGTAAGCACCATGCTCTACCAACTGAGCTACAGAGCGGGTGGTCCAAGGAATCTAACTCACTGTCCTGGCATTGCAAGCACCATCCTCTACTAAATGAGCCTATATTTTATTTCCAAATGTTGGGTCACATTGAGTCCAACCCCCCCTCCAGTCTTCCCTTAACCTACTTTGGAAACACACACACAGACACACACACAGACAAACACACAGACACAGATGCAACCACACAGTTTCTAGCTCAGCATGCAGGCATTCCATCTCACCCACCAATACTTATTCATTCAGAATGACTGAAGCTTTCTCCAACACCACAGTTTTTATGCATCATTTCCCCCCTACTCTTATTTGAACATGGGAGGTCATATTTATATCTGTAGACAGACATGAATATAGATTGACTTCATAAAGATCAACTCATTCCTGCTCTTTATGTTGACGGCGTCTCAAATGGCACCCTATTCCCTATGCACACTCTTATAAAAAAAAGGGTTCCAAAAGGGTTATTTGGCTGTCCCTATAGGACAACCATTTTTGGTTTCAGGTAGAACCCTTTTGGGTTCCATGCAGAACCCTCTGTAGAACGAGTTCTACATGGAACCCAAAAGGGTTCTACCTGGAACCAAAAAGGGTTATTCAAAGGGTTCTCCTATGGGGACAGCCATAGAACCCTTTTAGTTTTAGTTTTTAAGAGTGCAGTGCACTACATAGGGCTCTGGTCAAAAGTAGAACACTTTATAGGTAATAGGGTGCCATTTGGGACAAAGCCGTTTCCTTACAGTAAATTTCAATGTCTGGGGTTTGACAAGGCTCATCGATCACTGGTTTCATGCGCTAGCTGACATGTGGAACAGCTCAGCTCCATACTGAAATCTAGGAGTGCATGTCATCTATCTGGCACAGGGGGGTAGGAAGGACTAGGTAGTGAAGGTTAGGCTAACTGGGCTGGGTGGATCTAGCCAGGGATGAAATCACCCTCATTCTACACATAACATTAAACCTGTAGGCATGCAGCCTTCCCTGTGGCTCAGTTGGTAGAGCATGGTGTGTGCAATGCCAGGGTTGTGGGTTTGATTCCCACGGGGAGTCAATACAAAAAAAAACAAAAAATGCATGAAATGAAATGGAAGTCGCTCTGGATAAGAGTGTCTGCTAAATGAGTGAAATGTAGGTACTGGCAGCCTGCTGCTGGTGAGAAAGACTGATTATTAGTGCTGCTGGACAGAAATCTAAAACCCTAGGGCAGGGCTGTTTATTACAGTCCCGCTACAATTTTCCTTTCTGCCACAGACACTTACATACATACTGTACATACAGTACATGCAAGCCAACACACATGGACGGTTCAACAGCACACAGAAGCACACTACAGTATAAAAGACCAGTGCAGTCAAAAATGGGATTTTCCTGTTTTTTAAATATATTTTCACTGAGTTTGGAATAATACTGTTAAATTGTCAAAAGGATGATCATGCACTTTTAGTGTAAGAGCTGTTTGAAAAGACCGCCTGAAATGTCATCCTGTGTTGGTGGAATGGAGTTTTGGCCTCCCTGGTGACATCACAACAGGCCTAATGGAAACAGCAGATTTGTCAGTAAACTTTCCAAATGTTGATAAAACAAAAAATGCTAGACAAGGTGGGATCTTTTTGTGTCCGTAAAATGAATAATGTGAGAAATGGCGGTTGAAATGCCTTTATGTGCAAATATTGATATAATAACCATCACATCGAAATAAACTTGGAGTCATGCCATGATATTGTGTGGTCCTCCCACTACGACTCTGGAAGGCATGCAGTTTATTAGGCAACAGATGAAATAAGTTACGATGAACTTCACAGGGTGGTGAAAGTGCACGGTGATGAGCTTGATGTTACTTTCCAATAAATATTTTGGGTCTTATTCTGGTGACATGATGATCAATGCTTGGCTGCCGTTTGACAACTAAAAATAATTGTGCATTTTTTAAATCAATGTAGGCTATACCCGCACTGTATCTGTGAGTTGCTGGCTAGAGCACACATGCCAAGACCAGAGTGGACACATTCGCTATATAACACATACATTTTTGTGACAAAACCATCAGTAGAGTTGAAAATGTGATGGAAACCCATTTAACTTTTATTCGGTACATGGGAATTTAACCTTAAAAATGATTTTATGTGCACTACTTCATCACGCACAGATTTGTATCTGAAACAAATCAATTTGATGGAAACACTTCTCTGGTGGGAAAATTTGCTAAATGTTTTTATGTGTATTTTAGAATATTCACCAATTGGATGGAAACCTAGCTAGTAAGGTACTTCATTGTTACCCAGAAATAATTTGATATTGAGATAAAAATGGCTGCACTGGACCTTTTAATATATTACTTTCCCAGCTATGTTTATTTGTATTGGTTCAACAGACTAAGGCCTCTATTCAATCAGATCAAATCAAATCAAATGTTATTTGTCACATACACATGGTTAGCAGATGTTAATGCGAGTGTAGCGAAATGCTTGTGCTTGTGCTTTTAGTTCTGACAGTGCAGTAATATCTAACAAGTAATCTAACAATTCCCCAACAACTACCTACTGTAATACACACATCTAAAGGGGTGAATGAGAATAAGTATGTGTAAGTATATGGATGAGCGATGGCCTAGAGGCATAGGCAAGGTGCAATAGATGGTATATAATACAGTATATACATGTGATACGAGTAATGTAAGATATGTAAACATCATTAAAGTGCCATTATTTAGAGTGCATTGTATAAAGTGACTAGTGATCCATTTATTAATGTGGCCAGTGATTGGGTCTCAATGTAGGCAGCAGACTCTCTGAGTTAGTGATTGCTGTTTAGCAGTCTGATGGCCTTGAGATAGAAGCTGTTTTTCAGTCTCTCGGTCCCAGCTTTGATGCACCTGTACTGACCTCGCTTCTGGATGGTAGTGGTGTGAACAGGCAGTGGCTCAGGTGGTTGATGTCCTCGATGATCTTTTTGGCCTTCCTGTGACATCAGGTGCTGTAGGTGTCATAGAGGGCAGGTAGTTTACCCCCGGTGATGCGTTGTGCATACCGCACCACCCTCTGGAGAGTGGTGCAGTTGCCATACCAGGCTGTGATATAGCCCGACAGGATGCTCTCGATTGTGCATCAGTTTGTCAGGGTTTTGGGTGACAAGCCAAATTTCTTCAGCCTCCTGAGGTTGAAGAGGTGCTGTTGCACCTTCTTCACCACACTGTCGGTGTGAGTGGACCATTTCAGTTTGTCTGTGATGTGTATGCCGAGGAACCTTCGAAGTGGATAGGGGGGTATTCCCTCTGCAGTTTCCTGAAGTCCACTATCATCTCCTTTGTTTTGTTGACGTTGAGTGAGAGATTGTTTTCCTGACACCACACTCTGAGTGCCCTCACCTTCTCCCTGTAGGCTGTTTCGTCGTTGTTGGTAATCAAGCCCACTACTGTTGTGTTGTCTGCAAACTTGATGATTGAGTTGGAGGCATGCATGGCCACGCAGTCATGGGTGAACAGGGAGTACAGGAGGGGGCTGAGCACGCATCCTTGTGGGGCCCCAGTGTTGAGGGTCAGCGAAGTGGAGATGTTGTTTCCTACCTTCACCACCTGGGGGCGGCCCGTCAGAAAGTCCAGGACCCAGTTGCACAGGGCGGGATTAAGACCCAGGGCCTCCAGCTTGATGATGAGCTTGGAGGGTACTATGATATTGAATGCTGAGCTGTAGTCAATGAACAGCATTCTACATAGGTATTCCTTTTGTCCAGATGGGATAGGGCAGTGTGCAGTGTGATGGCGATTGCGTCATCCGTCAATCTATCAGGGCGGTATGCAAATTGCAGTGGGTCTAGGTTGTCGGGTAAGGTGGAGGTCATATGATCCTTAACAAGCCTCTCAAAGCACTTCATGATGACAGAATTGAGTGCTACGATGCAATATAATTCAGTTCAGTTACCTTCGCTTTCTTGGATACAGGAACAGTGGTGTACCTCTTGAAGCAAGTTGTTACAGCAGACTGGGATAGAGAGAGATTGAATAGCTCTGTAAACACTCCAGCCAGCTGGTCTGCACATGCTCTGAGGACGCGACTAGGGATGCCGTCTGGGTTGGCAGTCTTGCGAGTGTTAACACACTTAAATGTCTTACTTACATTGGCCACGTAGAATGAGAGCTCACAGTCCACAGCAAAGGCCCGCGTCGGTGGCACTGTGTTATCTTCAAAGCGGGTGAAGAAGGTGTTTAGCTTGTCCGGGAGCAAGACATTGGTGTCCACGACATGGCTGGTTTTCCATTTGTAATCCATGATTGTCTGGAGTCCCTACCACTTGCGTCTCGTATCTGAGACGTTGAATTGCTACTTCATTTTGTCTCTGTACTGACGTTTTGTATGTTTGATTGCCTTACGGAGGGCATAACTGGACTGTTTGTATTCAACCATATTCCCAGTCACCTTGCCATGGTTAAATGCAGTGGTGTGCACTTTCAGTTTTGCATCGAATGCTGCCATCTATCCACGGTTTTTGGTTTGGATAGGTTTTAATCATTACAGTGGGAACAACATCCACTATGCACTCCTGATGAAATTAGTCACCGGGTCAGCGTATACATCAATGTTATTCTCCGAGGCAACTCAGGACATATCCAAGTCCGCAGGATCGAAACAATCTTGAAGCATGGATTCCAATTGGTCAGACCAGCGTTGAATAGACCTTAGCCTGGGCAGTTCCTGCCTATAGGAAGGGAGACTATAGGAAGGGAGGAGCAGATTGTTGTCATGATTTGATTTGCTGATGGAAGGGCATTTTAGTCATCCCGGAAGGGAGAGTAACAATGGTTGAGAGTTTTTGAAGCGCGAGCACTACAGGAAATGTGTTGAAAAATCTTCGGTATGGTTTTCCTCAGATTTGTGGCCTCAGGATATGCGGTTTCCAGTTTGCACAAAGTCCAGTGTAGTTCATTGAGAGCCCATTCTCTCAGGAGGTAATGCAGTCGGCATTTAATTGTGAAGTATTCCAGGCCGTGTGAACTAAAGGACATACACCTCCTCCTTTGTTCTTCTTTATTCCCATTTTTACGATGTACTGAGAACCCAGCTGGTTGTACGGATGGGACAGTATATCCGGAGACAGCCATGATTCTGAACTTCAGCAAGTAATATACTCGGAAGCGGTGGATGGTGTGCACGCCTCCTAATACGAACAAAGGATCCAATTCAGGAAAGACATATTTCTAGTCGAAATGCTGGTGAGTTACCGACGCTCCGATATCCAAAACTTCTTTCCGGTTGTATGTAATAAAGCAAAAAAACGTTCTGGGCTAATAATGTAAGAAATAACACCCTCCAAAATGAAATACTGCAAAGTTGCTTGGGAGTTAGAAACAGAGTGGCCATGTCTATTGGAGCCATTTTGTAAAAACATCAATGTTGTTATCTTGTGTAGATTGCTGTATGCAGTTTTTCCTAAATATAATCTATTCTAATGAGTTTTATCAAACCTCTTCATGCACACATGGCAACAGGGTTCCTTCTGCTCAGCACAGCACAGCACAATATAATAAAAGAATAATTATTGCCTATGGCGTTTTTAGTTATTCAATTACTGCATCATCTTACCCCAGTCAGTCACACAAGTGACAAAACCTCACAAAGACCCACTTACTTGCAATAAATTGAGTGACATCACCACTAAGCCAAAGGGACACCGATAGTTTCAAGTTTTATTAGCTGTGTGTACGGGATACACATGGTATACACTGTCCAACGAAATGCTTACTTTCAGGTTCCTTCTTGTTGTTTTCACCAGTAGGACGGCACGTAGCCTAGCGGCTGAGAGGTTGGGCCAGTAACCTAAAGGTTGCGGTTTCGAATCCCTGAGCTGACTAGGTGAAAAATCTGTTGATGTGCCCCTTGACAAGGTAATTAACTGTAATGGCTCTTGTAAGTCGCTCTGGATAAGAGCGTCTGCTAAATTATGAAAATCAGATCCAATTTTATTTGTCACATGTGCCGAATACCGTGAAATGCTTACTTACAAGCCCTTTTAAGAAAAATAAGGGTTAAGAACATTTTGAAAGCTGAGCTGCAGTCAATGAACAGTATTCCTGTTCCTTTTCCAGGTGGGAAAGGGAAGTGTGGAGTGCAATAGAGATGGCATCATCTGTTGGGGCAGTATGCGAATTGGAGTGGGTCTAGGGTTTCTGGGAAGAGGGTGTTGATGTGAGCCATGACCAGCCTTTCAAAGCACTTCATGGCTACAGATGTGAGTGCTACGGGTTGGTAGTCATTTAGGCAGGTTGACTTGGCATTCTTGGGCACAGGGACTATGTTGGTCTGCTTGAAACATGTTTATTGACTTGTCAAAGGCATTCAACACTGCTGATCATTCTGTTTTGCTGAAGAAGTTAGCAAAAATAGGCTTCGGATATACAGCCTCTTTTCAGAATTATTTTAGCGACAGAACTCAGGCCATCTTGATAGATGGGGTTAAATCTGAATTTATTCAAAAAGGTGTTCCTCGGGGTTCAATTTTAGATCCATTATTGTCCACCTTGTATATTAATGACTGTTAATACTTAATCTCTAACATTCATCTCTATGCAGATAACACGTTTTTGTATTTCTGTGCCACCTTGGTACAGTAGGCCATTCGTGAACTTCAGCATGGCTTTGATTCAATTCAGAAATCACTTACAGATCTTAAATTAGTGTTAAATACAAGTAAAACCAAGCACATGCTGTTCTCTAGGTCACGAAATGTTGACCCTGAGGACCTACATATTTGTGCTACAAATGGAGCTTACTTTAATATAAGTACCTGGGTGTCTGGATTGATGACAAGTTGTCCTTCGTAACACATACAGAAAATCTGACTAAGAAGCTAAGATCCATGATAGTTTTATATATTGAAATAAATCATGCCTCAGTATTGAAAGATTTGATCAAACAATGGTTCTCCCTGTATTGGATTTTGGTGATATTGTTTACATGCATGTGGCAACCTCTGTTTCGAAATCCTTGGACGCAGTCTAGCATTCCGCAATATGTTTTATCACGGCACAATTTTAGGACTCATCATTGTAGTCTGTATAAAAATGTGGGATGGACCTCTCTGTCTCTGTCTTACAGAAACTCCCTTCATATGTAACTTCATTAACCCCTGTGCGGCATACGGGACGGACATCCAGCGAAAAATCATATGGCCATTAGCATAAGAAAATTTAATAATTAAAAAATATATAGAATAAAATCAAATTATATCGTTTTATAGATACACCTCTCCTGAATCGAACCACGTTGTCCGATTTCAAAAAGGCTTTACAGCAAAAGCAAAACATTAGATTATGTTAGAGGAGTATATCGTAAAAGTAGCCACATAGCCATTTTCCGACCAACCACATGCATCACAAATAACCAAAAAACAGCTAAATGCAGCACTAACCTTTGACAATCTTCATCAGATGACACACCTAGGACATCATGTTACACAATACATGCATTCTTTTGTTCGATAAAGTTCATATTTATATATAAAAACAGCATTTTACATCGGTGCGTAACGTTGACTAACTATTTTCCTCAAATGCATCTGATGAAACAGAGCTACAATTTACTAAATTACTATTCGAAAACATTTTTTAAATGTAATATTGTCATTCTAAGATTTATAGATGAATAGCTCTTGAAAGCACCTGTAATGCCAGATTTAAAATTAACTTTACTGGGTAATCATACTTTGCGATGAAAGGGGATGCGATACTCTGAAAAATAGGCTAACGTTACAGGTCAGCGCCATCTTGGAACAATCGCATATCACATCTAGTCTTGTATACTATTGTCAATAATCCCTTACCTTTGGTTGTCTTCATCAGAAAGCACTTCCAGGAATCCCAGGTCCACAACAAATGTATTTTCGTTCGAAAAAAAAACTCCTTTATGTTCCAAGAGCTTGTTCTTGTTAGCGCGTCTGAAGGCTGCTCCAAAACTTCCGTCGGCCACGGGACAGCCATTTCGAGAAAATGCATTTTTTTCCCATTTAGGTTCGTTCAAACATGTCAAACGTTGTATAACATAAATCTTCAGGGCGTTTTTCAACAAGAGAGCCAATAAGATTCGAGGGGGACGATTGCATTGTGTTTCAAAACGTTTCGAAAGGGGAGGGTAACCGGCGTCATAATGGTGATGGCCCTCTCCGTGTGACCACGTTCCACAGCGTCTCATTCATTCAGTTTTAACAGTAGGAGACTCAAACCACTTTGTAAAGACTGGGGACATCTAGTGGAAGCAATAGGAAGTGCTCAATGAACCATAGCTCACGGTGTGATTAATATGCAAAGATGTGAAGTTGAGTCCACAATTCAGAATTCCACATCCTGTTACGATTGGTCTCGGGGTTTTGACTGCCATATGAGTTCTGTTATACTCACAGACACCATTCAAACAGCTTTAGAAACTTTAGGGTGTTTTCTATCCACAAGTATTAATTATATGCATATCCTAGCTTCTGAGTTTGAGTAGGAGGCCATTTAAAATGGGCACGAATTTTTTTCAAAAATCACTTTAGCGCCCCCTATCCTAGGGGAACGCCAAGAGGTTAAATAAGTTAAGAATCATGTTACCAAACACGTTCTCAGGAATAGATAACACTAGAGAGCCCTTCAGTCTCAACAGAATTGAGAAAATCTGCATTTTGTTTTTTTGCCCCTAATTTGTGGAACAATCTGCAGAGTTCACTGGAGTTACATGTGCTCGTGCCACTCAGGCAGTTTAAATGATTGATTATGTAGTTGAATGTGATTTATTGTATTAAATATGTTTATTTTGTTATTGTGTGCTGAATTATATAGTTTTATACACATAAATGTGTATGTTTTATTATTCTGTTTTGTAACGCCCTGGCCATAGAGTGTGGTTTTTGTTCTTTATTTTGGTTAGGCCAGGGTGTTACATTGGGTGGGCATTCTATGTTCATTTTCTATGTTGTCTGTTTCATTGATTTTGGCCGTGTGGCTTCCAATCAGGCACAGCTGTTGTTGGTTGTTGCTGATTGGGAGTCAAACATAAGTGCCTGTTTTTCCGTTGGGGTTTTGTGGGTAATTGTTTCTGTTTAGATTATTTCCGAACAGGACTGTTTTGCTGTTGGTTATCTTGTTTTTGTATAGTGTTCTTACGTTAATTAAATACAATCATGATGAACACTAACTCCGCTGCGCCTTGGTCTACTCTCTCTCCCGACAGCCGTTACATGTTTTTATTGTACTGTATACAGGGCTCACTTGTAAGATAAATGTTTTATCTCCATGTGACTCCCTGTTTAAATAAAGGTTAAATAAAAAAATCCGACCTCATGCTCCGATACCATCTGCCCGACGATTAAGGAGTGAACAGCTCGTGGCTGGGATGTGAGGTGTCCTTGATGATGCTGATGATGCTGCGGGGCTGCCTCAGGCACAGTTTCGAGTAGATGTCCTGGATGGGTGGGAGAACGGTCCCAATGATGTACTGGGCCCAATTCCCGTACCAGGCGTGACACCACCTGCCAGGATGCACCTGATAGTGCAGCGGTAGTAATTGGAGAGGACCCTAAGTGGCATGGCAAATTTCTTCAGCCACATTAGTAAGTAAAGACGCTGTTGCGCCCTCTTGACAAGAGTGGTGGTGTTGCTGGTCGATGTCAAGTCCTCTGTGATGTGGACACCCAGGAACTTAAAACTGCTGACCCTCTCTAATGCAGTACCATGTGATTAAGATGAGCATTGCCTTATTTCTATTACAGCATATTGGATGACTGTCATTCATATTCCATTCACCCAGCGCAATGTAACATCTATAGGTTTAGGCTGCTACATGATACATACATTTTCCCTGTACCCATCATGAGGTTGCTACAACCTAGCCTGAGTTTACAACATAGGTGCACAGGTTGAGAGAATTTTGAGTAATCAAGGTGACAGACAGTGACACATTCAATACTGCCTTGCACACTCTTGGATATATATATATACACAATAGCAGTCCAAAGTTGGGGCACACCTACTCATCAAGGGTTTTTCTTTATTTTCTACATTGTAGAATAACTATGAATTAACACATACGGAATCATGTAGTAACCAAGAAAGTGTTAAACAAATCAAAATATATATTTATATTTGAGATTCTTCAAAGTAGCCACCCTTTGCCTTGATGACAGCTTTGCACGCTCTTGGCATTTTCTCAACCAGCTTCATGAGGTAGTCACCTGGAATGCATTTCCAAGAAAAACCCTGGAATGAGTAGGTGTGTCCAAACTTTTGACTGGTATGTATTATTTATTTTTTTATCAGCAGGAATTAGATTAAGCAATAAAATCCACACTTTTATTCCATAGGCTGGGATCTGCACTATGCAGCTGTTGCAAGAGAGCCTTTTTTTACTGGCTGTCCACTGGTTTCAAAAACAATCATTGCTAGGCAGCTTAAACGTCTTTAATTAAACCATTATTGGGTTAAAATACACATCTAGATTTGTGAACAGCCATCCACAACAACCACAATCCGTAAGGCGCAAATAGCTAAATGAGAGCAGCAGTGTGATTCACACCAATGCGCTATGTAGACACATTTAAACTTGCGTCTTTTTTCAATGGTGATTTGAATGTCATTGAGAAAACAGAGAAGTGTCAAAGATTTAGAATTAGTTACTAGAACTAACACATTAGTAAACCCACTACAATCATGCAGTGCAGTGTACAGTAAGAAAGCAGTTTAGCAGTTACACCGGCCAGCCTCGGTGGCAATAAATTATATGAGTTCATCGCAAAGTATGATTACCCAGTAAAGTTCATTTTAAATCTGGTATTACAGGTGCTTTCAAGAGATATTCATCTATAAATCTTAGAATGACAATGTTACATTTTAAAAATGTTTTCGAATAGTAATTTAGTAAATTGTAGCTCTGTTTCATCGGATGCATTTGAGGGAAAAAAGTTAGTCAACGTTATGCACCGATGTAAAATGCTGTTTTTATATATAAATATGAACTTTATCGAACAAAAAAATGCATGTATTGTGTAACATGATGTCCTAGGTATGTCATCTGATGAAGATTGTCAAAGGTTAGTGCTGCATCTAGCTGTTCTTTGGTTATTTGTGATGCATGTGGTTGGTCGGAAAATGGCTATGTGGCTACTTTTACGATATAGTCCTCTAACATAATCTAATGTTTTGCTTTTGCTGTAAAGCCTTTTTGAAATCGGACAACGTGGTTCCATTCAGGAGAGGTGTATCTATAAAACGATATAATTTGATATTTTTTTTTATTTTTTTTATTATTACATTTTGTTATGCTAATGACGATATGATTTTTCGCTGGATGTCGGGACGGAGGCCGCACAGGGGTTAACGAGAGTCTTATCTTTAAAATGGTGTAAAATAGTCATATGTTTGAGAAATTGAAGTTATAGCATTTTTTAGGTGATTGTATTTCGCGCCACGCTATACTATTGGATATTGGTGAGGCGTTTCGCTAGCGGAACGTCTGTCCCTAACAGGTTTAAGTTTAAATTTAAGGAGATGTTTACCTATAATTCTTTGAATAACAGTTTAATATTTATCATGTTTATGATGAGTATTTTTGTAAATTGTTGTGCTGATTCACCGAAGTTTTGGAGGAAAAATATTTTCTGAATATCACGCGCCAATGTGAAATGGGGTTTTTGGATATAAATATGAACTTTATTGAAGAAAACCAGAATCCACTGGGAATGCTGGGTTTGTCTCTCACAGTTTAGTTGGATGGTGACATGCATGGTTAGTTAGGATGATCTGTACTCTAATCACTTTATATTCCATTTAGGTTGTTCTATTTTACTTGACTTTGTACTTTTGTTGCAGAAATGTGAATGTTGTTGTTTAGTTGTTAGTAGCTTACCCTGAAATTAAAGCGTCACAACAATGCATGTAAGTACTGCATTATGCATTGACTCATGCTGCCCACAAGGTGGCAGTGTTTTGTAAAACAAGTTTAAAAGACTACAGGTATGTAGGACTGTTTCTGCTTGCTTTTCTCCTGGGATTAATTGTTTTTCTTGGGTGCTACTGTCCTGCCTGAGTCATTTACATTTTTACCGTTCAGTCATTTAGCAGACGCTCTTATACAGAGCAACTTTTGCATACATTTCACATGTTTTTTTCCCCCGTACTGGTCCCCCGTGGGAATCAAACCCACAACCCTGGCATTGCAAACCTCATACTCTACCAACTGAGCCACATGGGACAGACGAGTCAAATCCTAATGATCACATCTTTAGCCGAACATGACATTGTTCGGCTAAAGATGCCTGTTGTCCCGCCTTCAGCTTCTACCCAAGGGTGTGTCCTCAGCCCGCTGCTGTAATCCATATTCACCCATGACTATATGGCTTTGCATGACACCAACTCCATCATCAAGTTTGCTGACGATAACCAACAATGACCAGTCAGCCTATAGGGAGGAGATAAGTGAACTGGCATTGTGGTGCCAGAACAACAACCTTAACATTAGCAAAACAAAGGAGTTGATTGTTGACTAATGGAAGGAGAGGAGGGAACGTGCCCCTATCTACTCTTCAGTGAATTTCATAAAAATAAAAATAGTGAAACATTAAAAAAGTTATCCTTTTAAGATAAAGCTTTACTAAATATATTCACGTCACCAAATAATTTATTAAAACACACTGTTTTGCAGTGAAGGTCTACAGTAGCCTCAGTAGCACTCTGTAGGGTAGCACCATTATGTAGCCAGAGGACAGCTAGCTTCTGTCCTCCTCAGGGTACATTTACTTCAATACAAAACCTCTTGGTGCTCACCTTCTTCCATAGACACACAGTAATTATGACAACTTCCGGAGGATGTCCTCCAACCTATCAGAGCTCCTGCAGCAAGAAGTGACATGTTGTCCACCCAATCGAAGGATCAGAGATTTAATCTAGTACTGAAAGCATGAGCTACAGCTAGCACTTTTGAACAAATTAATTTCTTACAAAATGAAGGAGAAGCGAGAGAGAGAGAGAGAGAGAGAGAGCGAGAGATAGAGGAGAGAGGTAGGTAGGGCAGGATGGTGGAGGGCCTCTACTATCGGTCCACTGCTCACTGACCCTACTTTCTAGCTAGCTATATTTGGTTGTATTGTTTAAATTCACATTCACTTAGCAGCTTAAACGTCTTTAATTAAACCATTATTGGGTTCAAATACACATTTAGATTTGTGAACCTAAACCTAGCTAGTTTAGCCTGCTCAGACACACGGCTCAAACGGAGAGGGATGCTATGTTAGCTAGATGGCTATGGCTATCCAACTCTAGAACTCTTCAAAGTCAAGGTAAGCTTATATTAAATTATATGAGTTCTGTTATACTCACAGACACCATTCAAACAGTTTTAGAAACTTTAGGGTGTTTTCTATCCACAAGTATTAATTATATGCATATCCTAGCCTCTGAGTTTGAGTAGGAGGCCGTTTAAAATGGGCACGAATTATTTTCAAAAATCGCTTTAGCGCCCCCTATCCTAGGGGAACGCCAAGAGGTTAATCTAACCACACTGTCTGATTTAAAAAAGGCTTCACAGCGAAAGCAAAACATTAGATTATGTCAGGAGAGTACCCTCCCAAAAATAATCACACAGCCATTTTCAAAGCAAGCACATATGTCACAAAAACCAAAACCACAGCTAAATGCAGCACTAACCTTTGATGATCTTCATCAGATGACACACCTAGGACATTATGTTATACAATACATGCATGTTTTGTTCAATCAAGTTCATATTTATATCAAAAAACAGCTTTTTACATTAGCATGTGACATTCAGAACTAGCATACCCCCCGCAAACTTCCGGGGAATTTACTAACAATTTACTAAATTACTCACGATAAACGTTCACAAAAAGCATAACAATTATTTTAAGAATTATAGATACAGAACTCCTCTATGCACTCGATATGTCCGATTTTAAAATAGCTTTTTAGTGAAAGCACATTTTGCAATATTCTAAGTACATAACCCAGCCATCACGGGCTAGCTATTTAGACACCCGGCAAGTTTAGCCTTCACCAAAATCAGATTTACTATTACAAAAGTTTGATTACCTTTTGTTGTCTTCGTCAGAATGCACTCCCAGGACTGCTACTTCAATAACAAATGTTGGTTTGGTCCAAAATAATCCATCGTTATATCCGAATAGCGGCGTTTTGTTCGTGCGTTCCAGAAACTATCCGAAACGGTAAATCAGGGTCGTGCGCATGGCGCATTTCGTGACAAAAAAATTCTAAATATTCCATTACCGTACTTCGAAGCATGTCAACCGCGGTTTAAAATCAATTTTTATGCAATTTATCTCGTAAAAAAGCGATAATATTCCGACCGGGAATCTCCTTTTCTGCAAACAGAGGAAAAAACACAAAGACGGGGGTGGCCAGTGCACACGCCTAAGCCCACAGTCCCTTGATCGGCCACTTGAGAAAGGCGATAATGTGTTTCAGCCTGGGGCTGGAATGACGACATTCAGGTTTTTCCCGGGCTCTGAGAGCCTATTGGAGCCGTGGGAAGTGTCATGTTACCGCAGAGATCCTTTGTAATGGAATGAGATGTCAAAGAAAGACAATAAATGGTCAGACAGGCCACTTCCTGTAAAGGAATCTCTCAGGTTTTGACCTGCCATTTGAGTTCTGTTATACTCACAGACACCATTCAAACAGTTTTGGAAACTTTGGAGTGTTTTCTATCCAAAGCCAATAATTATATGCATATTCTAGTTACTGGGCAGGAGTAGTAACAAGATTAAATCGGGTACGTTTTTTATCCAGCGTGAAAATACTGCCCCCTATCCATAACAAGTTAAATGAAGGTCACAAAAACCCCTGCTGTTTTTTGCCCAGAGACTGGAGAGCTATCATTCCACTTTCTGGCGCCTTCCTAGAGCCAATGGTAGCCTTAGAAAATGTCACGTTACAGCAGAGATGCTGTATTTTTGATAGAGATGCCCTAGAAGGAGAACAAATTGTCAGACAAGGCACTTCCTGAATGGAATCTTCTCAGGTTTTGGCCTGCCATATGAGTTCTGTTACACTCACAGACACCATTCAAACAGTTTTAGAAACTTTGGAGTGTTTTCTATCCAAAGCTAATAATTATATGCATATTCTAGTTTCTGGGCAGGAGTAATAATCAGATGAAATCGGATACGTTTTTTATCCGGCCGTGAAAATACTGCCCCCTATCCATAACAAGTTAAATGAAGGTCAAATAAAAAATATAAAAAATCTCTTGAAAAGATCATCAAGGCATACATAATCAACACCACCAGATGCCTTCTTGACTGCCTCCAATTTGCGTATCAGTCAGAGAGAGGGACAGATGACGCCATCCTCTCTTACATCTGGTGTACATGTATTTGGAGGGCAGTAAAAACCCATGTGCGTATTATGTTACGCTTTTTATCCGGCCGTGAAAATACTGCCCCCTATCCCTAACAGGTTAAAGGTAATGATTAAAGAATTCCACCCTGAAACGTAACTATTAGTGATTATTAGTTTATGTATAATGAATAATTAAAGTACTAAATGTAAGTCCAATAAGGTTCGGTAGAGACATGTGAGGGAAAGAAATGTGTGTGTGTGTGACTAAGAAGATATCGAGAACAATTAAACTGTGTATGACCTGACCTGGCTAGAACTCTGAGAAACTTACGATAGGACAGGGAGTCCTTTCAGGTCCCTCTAATCTCGGGGGGATGGAACTGCCAACTTGGTAGTGATAAACAGTGGTGAGAACTATGGAGAAGGATACATCCTACCTACTGTTCATGTGTATGTATGTGCATAGGCTATCTACTGTTTGTGTGGAGGTATGTGCGTAAGTAGGGAGTGAGTTATAAAATGGCATGTCTTTGTATTGTGGACTTCAGAACGTTCTCGTGAATAAACTGAACAAACCTTTTGCATAAACTGAGTCTTTGCCTAATTATTATTAAACCCAGGGTCTTACAAGCCTTGGGGATTGGTCAAAGCTTAATTGATTGTTAGTTATTATCATTGGGATTGAAAATTCTCATGACACAGGCCTTCTACGTAATTCATCAGTATAGATCTATTCATTATTGTAATATTGAGAGAGACACGGTGGCAAGTATAGCGTGAGAGAGCTGTTGGTTAAACACTAAATGGACCAGCTACATATTTTATTATCTCTTTATGTGGGCTGTGTTCATTGGGGACAGGCAGAGAGGGGTACAGGTACGTGTTTGTGTGTGTGGGCATGTGTGCATGTGCATGCAGTGATGGAAAAAGTATTCAATTGTCATACTTGAGTAAAAGTAAAGGTACCATAATATAAGTAAAAGTGAAAGTTCCACAGTAAAATACTACTTGAGTAAACATCTAAAAGTACTTGGTTTTAAATATATTTAAGTATCAAATGTAAATGTAATTGCTAAAATATTCTTAAGTATCATAAGTAAATGAAATTGCTCAAATATATTTTAGTGTCAAAAGTAAAACAACAAAAATCTCTGAAACTGGAAACACTTATCTCCCTCACTAGCTTTAAGCACCAGCTGTCAGAGCAGCTCACAGATCACTGCACCTGTACATAGCCCATCTATAATTTAGCCCAAACTACTACCTCTTCCCCTACTGTATTTATTTACTTTATTTATTTTGCTCCTTTGCACCATATTATTTATATTTTATCTCTGAACTTTCTTCAAACTACAAATCTACCATTCCAGTGTTTTTCTTGCTATACTTTATTTACTTTGCCACCATGGCATTTTTTTGCCTTTACCTCCCTTATTTCACATCATTTGCTCACATTGTATATAGTCTTATTTTTATTTTTTTTCTACTGCATTCATTGATTGTATGTTGTTTTACTCCATGTGTAACTCTGTGTTTTTGTATGTTGTCGAACTGCTTTGCTTTATCTTGGCCAGGTCGCAATTGTAAATGAGAACTTGTTCTCAACTTGCCTACCTGGTTAAATAAAGGTGAAATAAATAAATAAATAAAAAAACAAAGTATAAATCATTTCACATTCATTATATTTAGCAAGCCAGACCACATCATTTTCTTGTTTTTTATTTATTTATGGAAAGCCAGTGGCAAACTCCAACACGCAGACATAATTTAGTCTGCCAGATCAGAGGCGTTTTGTGCGTGAATGGCACACTTTTCCTGTCCTGCAAAGCTTTCAAAACGTAACGAGTACTTTTGGGTATCAGGGAAAATCTATGGAGTAAAAAGTACATTATTTTATTTATTATTTATTTCGTAAACCTAAAAGTTGTCAAAAATATAAATAAACTCAGCAAAAAAAGAAACGTCCTCTCACTGTCAACTTCGTATATTTTCAGCAAACTTAACATGTGTAAATATTTGTATGAACATAACAAGATTCAACAACTGAGACATAAACAGAACAAGTTCCATAGACATGTTGTCATGTCCTGACCATAGAAAACTGTTATTTTTCTATGGTAGAGTAGGTCAGGGCGTGACAGGGGGTTTTTCTAGTTTAGTTTTTCTATATGGTCATGTTCTAGTTTTGTATTTCTATGTTGGGTTTTGTTTGGGATGATCTCCAATTAGAGGCAGCTGGTCATCGTTGTCTCTAATTAGAGATCATTCTTAAGTAGGTGTTTTTCCCACCTGGGTTTGTGGGAGATTGTTTTTGAGTTAGTGTATGTTTTCACCTCTGCGTCACGATTTGTTGTTTTTTGTTCTTTAGTTTATGTATATGTATTGCATAGTTTCACAGTTCAATAAAATATGTGGAACGATAATCACGCTGCATTTTGGTCTGCTTCATCCTACGACAACTGTGACACATGTGACTAACAGAAATGGAATAATGTGTCCCTGAACAAAGGGGGGGTCAAAATCAAAAGTAACAGTCAGTATCTGGTGTGGCCACCAGCTGCATTAAGTACTGCAGTGCATCTCCTCCTCATGGACTGCACCAGATTTGCCAGTTCTTGCTGTGAGATGTTACCCCACTCTTTCACCAAGGCACCTGCAAATCCCCGGACATTTCTGGGGGGAATGGCCCTAGCCCTCACCCTTCGATCCAACAGGTCCCAGACATGCTCAATGGTATTGAGATCCGGGCTCTTCGCTGGCCATGGCAAAACACTGACATTCCTGTCTTGCAGGAAATCACACACAGGATGAGCAGTATGGCTGGTGGCATTGTCATGCTGGAGGGTCATGTCAGGATGAGCCTGCAGGAAGGGTACCACATGAGGGAGGAGGATGTCTTCCCTGTAACGCACAGCATTGAGATTGCCTGCAATGACAACAAGCTCAGTCCGATGATGCTGTGACACACCGCCCCAGACCATGACGGACCCTCCACCTCCAAACCGATCCCGCTCCAGAGTACAGGCCTCGGTGTAATGCTCATTCCTTCGAAGATAAACGTGAATCCGACCATCAACCCTGGTGAGACAAAATCGCGACTCGTCAGTGAAGAGCACTTTTTTCCAGTTCTGTCTGGGCCAGCGACAGTGGGTTTGTGCCCATAGGCGACGTTCTTGCCAATGATGTCTGGTGAGGACCTGCCTTACAACAGGCCTACAAGCCCTCAGTCCGGCCTCTCTCAGCCTATAGCGGACAGTCTGAGAGCTGATGGAGGGATTGTGCGTCCCTGGTGTAACTCGGGCAGTTGTTGTTGCCACCCTGTACCTGTCCTGCAGGAGTGATGTTCGGATGTACTGATCCTGTGCAGGTGTTGTTACACGTGGTCTGCCACTGCGAGGACGATCAGCTGTCTGTCCTGTCTCCCTGTAGCGCTGTCTTAGGCATCTCACAGTACGGACATTGCAATTTATTGCCCTGGCCACATCTGCAGTCCTCATGCCTCCTTGCAGCATGCCTAAGGCACGTTCACGCAGATGAGGGACCCTGGGCATCTTTCTTTTGGTGTTTTTCAGAGTGAGTAGAAAGGCCTCTTTAGTGTCCAAAGTTTTCATAACTGTGATCTTAATTGCATACCGTCTGTAAGCTGTTAGGGTCTTAATGACCGTTCCACAGGTGCATGTTCATTAATTGTTTATGGTTCATTGAACAAGCATGGGAAACAGTGTTTATTAAACCCTTTACAATGAAGATCTGTGAAGTTATTTGGATTTTTACTAATTATCTTTGAACGACAGGGTCCTGAAAAAGGGACGTTTCTTTTTTTGCTGAGCTTACATCACATCTGGATAGAGAGTACTTATACTGTACAATATACATTGTGTTTTCAGTCTTAACTATTCTAGAACATGAGCTATTAAATCTACCCCTAAGCTACTCTCAGTCCATCCAACCTATCTCCGTAAACCACCATCTTATGTTTTCCATGTGCCATGTATTTTTTATCTGTGCTGTGATGTTTACATAGATTCTGAACCTGTTTAATCACATGGTATCAAAAGATTGAGATTTAAAGATAAAAGTATTATTATATTGTTGATTGCTTGACTATGGCTTTCTAAATCTCCCAACAATGCTATTTATAGGGTTCGTTTTAGATAAATGTTGTGAGACAGCCTTACAGCTCTCAGTCCTTGTAAGTATGGATTTAAGTGCTCCATTCGACACTGTTGACAATGATGTCCTTCTGGACAGATTTATTTTTTTGCTGAGTTTAGTAAAGTAAAGTACAGAGGCACCCCAAAAAACGACTTAAGTCATACTTCAAAGTACTTTACACTACTGTGTGCATGTACACAAGTGCATGTGTTCGAGAGAGAGTGAAGACCAGGACATCCATCTGAATGATGGGCAGCTCGGACAACTCAGCTGTCTCTTCACTATGGTGACTTAAGTCGTAACATGACATCTGACCTTTTCATCAGCTCACCTGGAGAGAGAAGGAGCCTTGATTGAGTTTGTATTTGTTAACACATGGCACCCTGTTCCCTTTAGAGTGCACTACTTTTGACCATGACCCATAGGGCTCTGGTTACAAGTAGTGCTCTATAGAGGAAATAGGGTGCTATTTTGAATTCAGCTTGTGTTGGTTCACACAACAGGAAGTGAACAACTAGACCAGATACTGTACCTGGATCATGATCATGGTCAGTAAACTGGAGAGGTACAAAATTAACTACCATAAGAACGATAGCTAATTTCAGTTTCAAAACGTTTTGAATTTCATTTCCATTGAACATGAGACTGATCTTTCAAAAAAATATGTTACATGCACTGCATCAGAGTTTCCCAAACTCAGTCCTGGGGCTCCGCCTGTTTGCTCGTTTTGGTTTTTGCCCTAGCACTACACAGCTGATACAACGCAGCATTACATGATAATCATAATCACTTTGTAAATGAACTATGCTAATGACCAAGCTTCAAAGAGCATAGGGCCAGTCTGAAATCTGATTAGCATGGTCAAGAACACCTGAGGTGGGGAATTGCCCAGGTAACCAGACATGAAAGAAAGCCACTTCTCACCACCAACAAGGTTGTTATAGTTACGATCCTGGACCTAGACCGCCACTGATGATTTAAGATCCGATCCATGGCACACACACACCACAGTCTTACCCTGTACCAGAGAAACAGTTTATTGAAAGAAGTAATTCATCTGTAAAATACATGTACATGTTTCAAATATAACTTTTTATCTTTAAATGCCTATTTATTACAAATGTACTTAGCTTTACAGAGTAATGCCAAATGTAGCAGACAAAGCTGAAATAATGTAAGATCTGCCTTCATATAGTATCACAAAGATTTTGAATTTCTAAAATGTGATATGGCAGGAGGAACATTGTTATTTTGTTTTTTAGAATGGAAATACTTTGAACGCCCAAGCCAAGCTACTTGTCCAAAACTTACTTACATATATGTCTGTAAGCTTCAGTTTAGAATATTTTACATCATTATTTGATATGCTTTTTGAAACAATAGCTCAATAAGAAGAGACTTAAAATAAATAAAATAAAATGTTCAAACAGCAGCGGCCTGTTTTTTTCTACTCTTCAAGTGACACTGTAAACATCAGATTAAGATGATGACACATACTTACTGGCAAATACTGGTTACCTGGCAACAGCATGGAACGTTCTCAGACAGTTGGAATATTTACAGCCACAGGTTCAACACAACATGTCATGAATGACCAGAAATATCAGATTGGGTATTAAATCAAATGTAACAAGTACCCAGTACTGTAGATGCCCGAATATTATTTGTGCATATGTAGATTGCAAAAACAATAAATAAAAATAACAAAAAAATATAGATTATTTAGGACTGATGAGAAAATACGCTAAGGAAAAAATATGACATACTGTACTTTATATAACAACAAGAAAATACAGATCCACTGAGAAAAGATCTCTCGATCAGGTAGACAGAGTTCAGCTGAACATTACTAACTAGCTAATGACGTAACCCAGTGGGCAAAACTGGTTGAAATTACATATTTTCAATCCAGTTTTGCCCACTGGGTATACCTATCCACTGTGCACCCACCGGTATTAGACTGCCTGCCGTCTGTATTGTGCTATCTAGCTGAATAGATGATGATGTCTTTGTTGACTTCCTTGCAAAGCTGTGAACAGCCCTATTCACAGCTCAGCTAACTGAACTGAAGCAATTTCATGTTTGAAAAGAGGTGACATGGAGTGTTGAGCATGATGTCTCTCTAGCATCTAGTGATCCTCCATCACCTCATCCACCATCACATCATCCTCCATCACTATCACCATCCTCCTCCATCACCATCATCCTCCATCACTATCACCATCCTCCATCACTATCACCATCCTCCATCACTATCACCGTCCTCCATCACCGTCCTCCATCACTATCACCGTCCTCCATCACCATCACCGTCCTCCTCCATCACCGTCCTCCTCCATCACCGTCCTCCTCCATCACCGTCCTCCTCCATCACCGTCCTCCTCCATCACCGTCCTCCTCCATCACCGTCCTCCTCAATCACCGTCCTCCTCAATCACCGTCCTCCTCAATCACCGTCCTCCTCAATCACCGCCCTCCTCAATCACCGCCCTCCTCAATCACCGCCCTCCTCAATCACCGCCCTCCTCAATCACCATCGTCTTCCATCACCATCCTCCTCCATCACCATCCTCCTCCATCACCATCCTCCTCCATCACCATCCTCCTCCATCACCATCCTCCTCCATCACCATCCTCCTCCATCACCATCCTCCTCCATCACCATCCTCCTCCATCACTATCACCATCATCTTCCATCACCTCATCCTCCATCACCTCATCCTCCATCACCTCATCCTCCATCACCTCATCCTCCATCACCTCATCCTCCATCACCTCATCCTCCATCACCTCATCCTCCATCACTATCCTCCATCACTATCCTCCATCACCATCGTCTTCCATCACCATTACCATCCTCCTCCATCACCATCCTCCTCCATCACTATCATTCTCCATCACCATCATCCTCCATCACCATCATCCTCCATCACCATCATCCTCCATCACCATCATCCTCCATCACCATCATCCTCCATCACCATCATCCTCCATCACCATCATCCTCCATCATCATCATCCTCCATCATCATCATCCTCCATCATCATCATCCTCCATCATCATCATCCTCATCATCAGCCTCCCCAGTTACATCACGAAACACTGTCATAAACATTAACAACAACAACACAACAAATTTAAACAAAAAAGCAGCATATGATATTAAGATTAAGAAAATATAAGTTAAGGAAAGACATGCCGTTAAACAAAATTATGCCCAACTTCTATCACAAAGTGTGTGAACTGGTCAAAGAAACCTTCCAAAGAAACCCTCTCTTCAAGATACATACGGTCTATTCCATCCATTAATCCACCAGGGTCTCACTTGAAAACTGTGGAGCTACCCCCCGACACATCTGTAGGTGCAGTTTAGGTGCAGTGTAGGCAGGCACAAACAGAGAGGTCAGCCCCTGTAGAGAGGTCATCCTGGTGAAGTGTTGTGCCCCTGCCCCTGTGCAACTGTCTATTGTTGCTTTCCAAATGGTACACTATTCCCTTTATAGTGCAGTACTTTTGACCAGAGCACAAGGCCCTGGTAAAACATAGTACACTATATAAGGAATAAGGTGCCATTTGGGATTGAGCCCATATACAAATCCCAAATCCTCCTCAGGATAGATGGGTGGGTGGGGCTTCGGCCAACCCAGGCAGCTCACCCAGTGGTCAGCTCTGAGTTAGGGGGCGGGTTAGGGGGCGGTTCCAGAGTCTCAGCGATCTCCCCCAGTTCATCCAGCAGTTCTGTGAATGCTGGTCTCCTGAAGGACTCCATCTAAACACACAGAGGAAACATAAGCATCAGTACTTGGCCTTGTTTGAGGTTTAAAAGTAACTGTTCACAAAGTGTCTCAGAGTAGGAGTACGTATTGTCGTGGAAAGAGAGACTGACATTTCTTCAAACAATCATCTTTATTCAATATCGATTAATTATTGCAATAATAAGACTAGTCAGCCCAACACTCTTGACTGTTGGGCTGAGCAGCCTAACCTTTACAAAAAATTGTGTTTCTTATATAGCTGATACCAAGAATGCTAAGTCATGGTTGGTTCCAGCCCTCGCATATAGATTGGGGGCACAATAAGCCACGTTGGGTTCATCTCCTGTGGTCATCTGCCTCTTGTGTTATTTTCCAGATGCAAGGATGATGAGACAATGAGGGTTTTGTTCTGTTCCTCCAGGCTCTCTCTCTGTTACACCCACCACATCTTATCTATGGAATGCCAGCTGCAGGTTTTTAGGCTCCTCTCAGTTCACACAGACATTTAACCTCTCTAGGGTAGGTGGCACCAAATCGTCCCACCTACGTAACAGCCAGTGTAATCCCGTGGCGCGTTATTCAAAAACCTCAAAAATGCAAAAACTTCAATTTTTCAAACATATGACTATTTTACACCATTTTAAAGACAAGACTCTCGTTAACCTGTTAGGGCTAGGGGGCAGTATTGACACGGCTGGATAAAAAAAAACATACCCGATTTAATCTGGTTACCACTCCTACCCAGTAACTAGAATATGCATATACTTATTACATATGGATAGAAAACACCCTAAATTTTCTAAAACTGTTTGAATGGTGTCTGTGAGTATAACAGAACTCATTTGGCAGGCAAAACCCTGAGACATTTTCTGACAGGAAGTGGATACCTGATGTGTTGTATTACCTTTAAACCTATCCCATTGAAAAACACAGGGGTTGAGGAATATTTTGGCACTTCCTATTGCTTCCACTAGATGTCACCAGCCTTTACAAAGTGTTTTGAGTCTTCTGGAGGGAGATCTGACCGAACAAGAGCCATGGAACGATGATGGCCCATTAGACACCTGGCGCGCGAGTTCATGTTGGGTACCCTCGTTCCAATACGTTATAAAAGAGTATGCATTCGTCCACCTTGAATATTATTCATGTTCTGGTTAAAAAAGGCCCTAATGATTTATGCTATACAACGTTTGACATGTTTGAACGAACGTAAATATATTTTTTCCCCTCGTTCATGACGAGAAGTCCGGCTGGCTTAGATCATGTGCTAACAAGACGGAGATTTTTGGACAGAAATGATGAGCTTTTTTGAACAAAACTACATTCGTTATGGACCTGTGATACCTGGAAGTGACATCTGATGAAGAGAATCAAAGGTAATGGATTATTTACATAGTATTTTCGATTTTAGATCTCCCCAACATGACGTCTAGTCTGTATCGCAACGCGTATTTTTCTGGGCGCAGTGCTCAGATTATTGCAAAGTGTGATTTCCCAGTAAGGTTATTTTTAAATCTGGCAAGTTGATTGCGTTCAAGAGATGTAAATCTATAATTCTTTAAATGACAATATAATATTTTACCAATGTTTTCTAATTTTAATTATTTAATTTGTGGTGTTGAATTGACTGCCGGTTATTGGAGGGAAACGATTTCCTCAACATCAATGCCATAGTAAAACGCTGTTTTTGGATATAAATATGAACTTGATAGAACTAAAAATGCATGCATTGTCTAACATAATGTCCTAGGAGTGTCATCTGATGGAGATTGTAAAAGGTTAGTGCATCATTTTAGCTGGTTTTATGGTTTTGGTGACCCTGTCTTTGAATTGACAAAACATTACACACAACTCTTGTAAATGTACTGTCCTAACATACTCTAAATTTATGCTTTTGCCGTAAAACCTTTTTGAAATCGTAAAACGTGGTTAGATTAAGGAGATGTTTATCTTTCAAAGGGTGTAAAATAGTTGTATGTTTGAAAAATTTGAATTTTGACATTTATTTGGATTCAAATTTGCCGCTCTTGAAATGCACCTGCTGTTGATGGAGTGCACCACGGGTGGGACGCTAGCGTCCCACCTAGCCCATAGAGGTTAATCTAACCACACTGTCCGATTTCAAAAAGGCTTTACAACGAAAGCAAAACATTAGATTATGTCAGCAGAGTACCCAGCCAGAAATAATCAGACACCCATTTTTCAAGCTAGCATATAATGTCACATAAGCCCAAACCACAGCTAAATGCAGCACTAACCTTTGATGATCTTCATCAGATGACAACCCTAGGACATTATGTTATACAATACATGCATGTTTTGTTCAATCAAGTTCATATTTATATCAAAACCCAGCTTTTTACATTAGCATGTGACTAGCATGTGACTAGCATTCTCACCGAACACTGCCGGTGAATTTACTAAATTACTCACGATAAACGTTCACAAAAAGCATAACAATTAGTTTAAGAATTAGAGATACAGAACTCCTCTATGCACTCGATATGTCCGATTTTAAAATAGCTTTTCGGTGAAAGCACATTTTGCAATATTCTCAGTAGATAGCCCGGCATCACAGGGCTAGCTATTTAGACACCCAGCAAGTTTAGCACTCACCAAAGTCAGATTTACTATAAGAAAAATTGTATTACCTTTGCTGTCTTCGTCAGAATGCACTCCCAGGACTTCTACTTCAATAACAAATGTTGGTTTGGTTCAAAATAATCCATAGTTATATCCAAACAGCGGCGTTTTGTTTGTGCGTTCAAGACACTATCCGAAAGGGTAAATAAGGGTGACGAGCATGGCGCAATTCGTGACAAAAAAAATCTAAATATTCCATTACCGTACTTCGAAGCATGTCAACCGCTGTTTAAAATCAATTTTTATGCCATTTTTCTCATAAAAAAGCGATAATATTCCGACCGGGAATCTGCGTTTAGGTAAACAGACAAAAGAAAATAAAGCATGGGGTCGACTCGGGCACACGCCTAAGCCCATAGTACTCTGATCGGCCACTTGCCAAAAGCGATAATGTGTTTCAGCCAGAGGCTGCCTCGATATCGTTCAGCTTTTTCCCGGGCTCTGAGAGCCTATGGGAGCCGTAGGAAGTGTCACGTTATTGCAAAGATCCTCAGTCTTCAATAAAAAGAGCCAAGATGAAACACAATTTGTCAGATAGGCCACTTCCTGCATGGAATCTTCTCAGGTTTTGGCCTGCCATATGAGTTCTGTTATACTCACAGACACCATTCAAACAGTTTTAGAAACTTTAGGGTGTTTTCTATCCAAAGCCAATAATTATATGCATATTCTAGTTACTGGGCAGGAGTAGTAACCAGATTAAATCAGGTACGTTTTTTATCCGGCCGTGTCAATACTTATCATTGTCAATTTGTATTGCAGCATGAGGTGAAACGGAGACGTAAACCTGAGGATACAAAGGAGAACAAACGACGGAAACAAACCTTCAAATACCATGTACAGCAAGCAGGCCAGAGATTGAATGTGTGCAAGGTCACTTTCATGTCTGTGTTGCAGCTAACCAACAGCCGTCTTCAGGCAAGTGAAAATATGAATTAATGTCTATATGAATATCAATTACAAACATATTGTATTCTTTGTACTAGTTTTTTTAGAACCTGCTAATTGAAATGTAATTGTTTTGGTCAGGTTGTTCAGGAAAAGTTAGGAGTTCAAGCTGAGGCAGGTGAGGTTGCAGGGTCTCCAGATCAGGCTACTGAGGCTAAGTCTTCTTTAGAAGATGGAAGAGGGAAGCATAGCAATAGGTAATGCGCTATGGATTCCAGCCTGGATTATTTCACTATAGCAGTGCTCTAAACAATCTTCTAAACATTAACATAGAGTATCGAATGGATGAACAGCGAATTCTGAAACAAAAATATAAAAATGTTTATTACTTTTAAACAAAATGATGGTAATTAAGCTGTCCAACTACAACCTGAGCATTGAGGACTGAGTGCCGATTACCTTCCCCCTCCCACCGGACGGCACTGGCCTAATTCTCGCCGCCCTACAGGACCCCCCGGCCACAAACGGCAATGGCGTGACCGGGATTTGTACCCCGGTTATAGCGACACAGTTGCACTCTAAGGCAGGTCCCTAGACCATTGAGAGAATACAAGTTCAACAACATCTTGTTGTCTCCTTACAGGCCACATCGTATACATGCTACAGTGAAAGAGGGCATCAAGGAGCACATTTTATCTTTCCCAAGAACCCAGAACCACTACTCTCGGATGAAGGGGGATGTACACAGAGAATACCTCAGCCCTGATCTGAATTTGTTGCGAATGTACCGACTCTACAAAGAGAAGAATACCACATCATCTGCAAAATTCTGGGTTTATAGGGACATTTTCAAACAGCAGAGTCTCAATTTCGGCCAGGAGTGACACCTCCTCAACCCAGGAGTGACACCTGTGGCAAATGTGACGCATTCTTCACTAAGATGTCAGCAGCAACATCTGAAGAGGAGAAGAGGAAGATTGCAGTTGAAAGTGAGTTGCACCATCGAAAAGCCGAAAAGGCCTACACACAGCTTCAAAGTGACACTGAGTGGGCTAAACCAATGCTGACTGCCATGTCATTTCTGTGGATCTACAGGGGGTGATGTACACCCCTAATCTGACCCACTCCAATGTCTACTACCAGCGGCAGCTGTCAAATTTTAACCTTTGCATCCAGGAACTTGGAAAAGAAGATCCTGCATACATGTGTGTTTGGCATGAGGGGATTGCACACCGAGGGTCCATTGAGGTAGCAAGCTGCATATTGAAGTGGGTGAAGACAAAATTCACGCCACTCACCAAACCAGAGGTGCGCAAGTTGATCATCTTCAGTGACAGATGCTGTGGGCAGAATAACAACTGGCGGATGCTCAATCTGATGTCGATGCTCGTCTCTATGGGTTACTTTACCCAAGTTGAGCAGAAGTTCATGGTCTCTGGTCATTCTTTTCTTCCTTGTGATCGATCTTTTGCCACCATCGAGAAGAGGCGCAAGGTGTCAGTCCTTCATACACCTGATGATGTTTCAAAGATGATACTTGAAGCACAACCAGCAAAACCATTCAAGGTGATGAGGATGCAATGTGAAGACTTCAGGCACCTTCCAGATTCTGTCCTCAAGCGACCAGCTGGACTACAGATCACCTCAGTGAGGTGGTTAAAAGTCACAGTTATTGGGAAAGGAATCGATCACAAACATTGGCTCATTCTAAGATCCGATGACAGTATATCACAGGTATTGCACAGAGAATAGTTTACTAACATTCATCATCAACATGCAACATGTTGTTCTAACAATAAAATATCCTAGTGCTTGACTGTGAAAGTTGTTTATTGATGTCAGGAACTTAAAATGTTTCTGTTGTAATTTCAGTTGAGGATCCTTGGAATCTGTACGCCAGACAGAGCCACAGTCTATTTGAGGGATGGAAATCGTGGCTGATCTCCAAACCAAAACAAGGAGCTACACCTCAACCTCCCTATTTTGCAAGCCACTACCCTAGAGCATATGAGAGTCCTCTGCCCATCAAAAAAAACAAGTACCAAGATCTGATGACCATGCTCAACTACTTGCCAGCTGCTGCACGCTCTTTTTATAAATCACTGCAGAGTGAATAATTTGATGTTAAACCAAGCTACATAATTAACCGTTTTTTTCTGTGAGTTTATGATCCCCTGAACCTGTATAGTATGTTGAATCTGAATACATTTCAGAAGACATGTCACCCCTATTGTAGGAAATTAAATGAATAGTAGGTGTTTTCTATGTGAATCAATTTGTGTATGATTTCAACCAGCACAATATATTGAATTAATTTAATTTTAAGATGTTGTTCCTAGTGTAGAAAATGTTATGTACAATGTGTTCTGTTGAGAATGATTTTGTGTGTGATCATTTGAACCTTTTTTAAATCTGAATTAATTAAAAACAAATAAGTCATCACATACAGTATGTGAGTATTCATTTGATCTTGATTCCCTTTTTTTATTCATTACAATATACAGTATGTCTCTCTGTCACCACATTTAGCATCAACTCTAAGCAGTTAATACTTATTTACTGCTGTCACCTCAGTACAGGACATTTCTTGCCTTTAGCATGGGTTTAACGCAATTCAAAACTTAATTGCTGATCATAGTGTTAAACGCAAAGAGAATGGTTTTCTGAATGTTTTGTAATATTGACCTTAGGGACCTGCATATTGGCACATCACATTGATCCATATTTGATATGTAGAAGTTGTGCTTATTTTGATTGAATTCTATTTTTGTAGTTATTCTATGGTATGTTCACATTGAGGGCTTCATTTTAAATGAGACTAAGATTTCATGACTCAACTTTTAAGAAAAGTCATCAGTGCTAAATTTGATAGACCACCTTTAAATGAACCTCCATACAAATGAATTAACTACATATTGCATTTAAGTTATTTACATGAAGGGCATCTGCACTTGAAAGTACTTAAAACATCATATCAGGTGTTAAAAAAGGACATCTTACAAGTGTCATGGAAAATGTCACATATACTGTTCTTCCACAAACTGAAATCATCACTGGAGATATACTGTTCTTCCACATTCTAAAAATTAAAATGGCAATAAAAAAAATATTTTTTGAACTAACAAAAAAATCTAAATTGTTGTTGGAAGATATGAGTATGGTGAATTATTTGTCAACCATAAAACACCTAATGTGGTACACACAATTAATAATATAAAAATAACTGATTATCTTAAAATTGAAAAATTGTCACATATATGGTTCTTCGTCTGTAGGATTCATTTGTTGTTGAAGTAGAAGTCCTGGGAGTGCATTCTGATGAAGAACAGGAAAGGTAATCCAATGTTTCTTATAGTAATTCTGAGTTTAGTGAGCACCAAACTTGGTGGGTGTCAAATTAACTAGCCTGTGATGACTGAGCTATCTACTCAGAATATTGCAAAATGTGCTTTCGCCGAAAAGCTATTTTAAAATCTGACACTGCGATTGCATAAAGGAGTTCTTGTATTTCGCGCCACGTCTGTCCCTAACAGGTTTTAACTAGGTAAGTCAGTTAATTGAGGACAGACGTTCCGCTAGCAGAACGCCTCGCCTAATATCCAATGGTAGAGCATGGCGCGAAATACAAAAACCTTAAAAATGATATAACTTCAATTTCTCAAACATATGACTATTTTACACCATTTGAAAGATAAGACTCTCGTTAATCCAACCACATTGTCCGATTTCAAAAAGGCTTTACAGCGAAAGCAAAACATTAGATTATGTCAGGAGAGTACCCAGCCAAAAATAGTCACACAGCCATTTTCAAAGCAAGCATATATGTCACAGAAACCCAAACCACAGCTAAATGCAGCACTAACCTTTGATGATCTTCATCAGATGACACTCCTAGGACACGCTACCTGCCATCTAAAACAATTTCTATGTGTATTTACAATCACTTTCTCCAAACGGATTACTCAGTTACCTAGCTCTTATCAATAGCTCGTATCCATGTATAAACTACAGTGCATGGAGAATGCTGTTATTTCTATTGGAAAAAATAAACTAGATGCTTTTTCCACTTGGAACCGGCAGGTTCGCTCGACCAAATGAATGGTTTACTCACACGTAATGGTGCTGGATTTATGAGGGAATTAAATCAAGGTCAGAATACAGCTTATCTGTAGACACACCTCCACCACACCTTAATTTCTTAGATCTCCACCTAGAATGAATAGCGGGTTAACCATGAACGTGAGCATGCCATTTTTATGCTTATGTTCAAGGTCAGATTACACATATAGAGAAAAGTGCATAAAAAGGGAATAACATTCCATTTATGCATGCTTCACTCGGGTTGGAACTGGGGCCTTTGTGAATACCCTGGACTACTACTTGTGGCCCTGGACTACTACTTCTGATGGAGGAAGTCTGGCATCACACCAGAGACCAAGATATTTTGACGTTCCATTTCATGTTGTGTTAAAGTGGCAATCTGCAGTTGCTTCATCCATTCTTGGACTTCTGAATTAATTAAATGTACCCATTGATTCTTGAAGAATATAACTTATTGAGCTTAGTTCAACTGTCATACCCCATCAGAACCAAAATATAAGCTTGTTTCACGCTAATGTTTGTAAACATAGTAAATGTAAACAAACACCACAAAGCATTGTTAAAACCTCTCTAGGGTACTAGCGTCCCACCTGGCCAACATCCAGTGAAATTGCAGAGCGAGAAATTCAAAAATACTAATTTGAAATATTTAACATTCTTGAAAATATATGTGTTATACATCAAAATAAAACTTCTTGTTAATCCAGCCGCCGTGTCAGATGCCAAAAAGGCTTTACGGTGAAAGCAAACCATGCGTTTATCTGAGGACTGCGCACCGCATACACACACATGAAAATCCTATTTCAACCAGGCAGGTGAGACACAAAAGTCAGAAATAGCGATATAAAAAATGCCTTACCTTTGATGATCTTCTTCTGTTGGCACTCCAAAAGGTCCCAGTTACATAAAAAATGGTCATTTTGTTCGATAATGTCCTTCTTTATATCCATAAAAACTAAAAGTTTAGCTGGTGCGCTTCAGTCAATAATCCACCCATTTTCCCTCCATCAAAATGCATACAAAATGAATCCCAAACGTTACTAATAAACTTTTCCAAACAAGTCAAACAATGTTTATAATCAAACCTTAGGTATCCTAATACGCAAATAAAGCATCAAATTTAAGACGGAGAATAGTATGTTCATTACCGGAGATAAATAAGAAAGAACTTGCTTTCCTCCACGTGCTTGGAAACGCTACAGCCAAAATGTGAGCCACCTAGAAAAACTACAATTTCTGGGTCATTTTTCCAAAAAACAGCCTGAAACTCTTTCTAAAGACTGTTGACATCTAGTGGAAGCCCTAGGAACTGCAATTTGGGAGGACTTGGGCTTATAATTATAGTACTAGCCATTGAAAACAGTGGTAAGCTGAATTTTTTTAAGGGGGGGATGGTTTGTCCTCGGGGTTTTGCCTGCCATATCAGTTCTGTTATACTCACAGACATCATTTAACAGTTTTAGAAATGTTAGAGTGTTTTCTATCTAAATCCACCAATTATATGCATATCCTAGGTTCTGGTCCTGAGAAACAGGCAGTTTACTTTGGGCACGCTTTTCATCCGATGTGAAAATACTGCCCCCTACCCCAGAGAGGCTAAAACTATCATTTGAATATCGTGGATGGTCATTCCTTGCATCCATAGCTCGGTCAATGAATTTGAGACTGGTTACATTCATCCAGCCCTATTCCTCAGCTTTTTATCAAAACAGGGATGGGGAGGCGGCTTTGTTATTGTTTTAACTACTGATTGCCACTTTAAGTTTACACACAGCTAGCGCTCTCTATTGGTCACCAGGCTGTAAGAAAAAAGTAAACTCACAAACCTTAACATGCTACCAAGTGTATAGAGGGCAACCACGAACTGTACTGTAAAGTATACTGTACTGTAGCTACTCACCAGACTGTAAATTATACTGTATGAACTGTACTGTAAAGTATACTGCATGAACTGTACTGTAAATTATACTGTATGAACTGTACTGTAAAGTATATTTTACTATATCTACTCACCAGACTTTAAATAATACTGCATGAACTGTACTGTAAAGTATACTGTATGAACTGTACTGTAAAGGATACTGTATGAATTGTACTGTAAAGTATACTGTACTATATCTACTCACCAAACTGTAAAGTATACTGTATGTACAGTAAAGTATAGTGTATGGACTATACTGTAAAGTATACTATATGAATTGTACTTTAACATATACTGTATGAACTGTAAACTGTACTGTAAAGTATACTGTACTGTATGTACTCAGACTGTAAAGTATACTGTATGAACTATGCTGTAAAGTATCCTGTATGAACTGTACTTTAAAGTATACTGTACTGTATGTACTCACCAGACAGCAGCTGGCTGCCAGCTCCAACACGCGCTGAGGACACCCGCCCACCAGCTCCCTAAACGCACTCACATCCAGGCCATAGTCCTATCAAACACACACACACACACACACACACACACACACACACACACACACACACACACACACACACACACACACACACGGTTAATAGGGCTGAGCTTTCACACATGGTCCATATGCCAGAGATTTCACACATGGTGCATGCGGCAGAACTTTCACACATGGTACATGGCAGAGATTTCACACAAGTTGCATGGCAGAGCATTCACACATGGTAGAAAACCTGGATCTGTGTAGTCGAATATAACGTAAATACAGAGTAGAGCTTTACCTGGGTTCTTGGTAGAATCTCTGGGTCTGCAGGGATCCTTGCCAGTATTTCACAGAGCATAATTCCAAAGGAAAATACATCCACCTGGTGACAACACAGAACCACATGTCTGTCATACAGAGAGCCAACCAACGATGAGCTGTGTTCCAACTACTAGGATACTAATATATGACAAAGCTCTCTAACTTTCTACCCAAGTATTTTTGACCACATCTCAAACTAAGTGTCCTTGTGGACCTCCTGACCTATGATCAGTTTTGACTCGGGCAAGGTTATTTACTCAAATTTAGGGTCTTGGTGACGTATCCTTACCTTGCGATCGTAGGGTTCCCCACGCAGCATTTCCGGGGCCATCCAGAAGGCAGATCCCACCAGGGAGAGCTTCCTCTCTGGGTCTTTAACCGGCAGCTCCACCACCTCTCTGGCCAGGCCAAAGTCTGTGACCAGGGCCTCCCTGCCCCGCGCCGTCACACGGATCAGACAGTTCTGAAGAGTCAGACATATACAAATCACATCAGTATATACAGTACCAGTCAAAAGTTTTAACACACCTACTCATTCAAGGGTTTATCTTTATTTTGACCATTTCTACATTGTAGAATAATGACACATATGGAATCATGTAGTAACGAAAAAAGTGGTAGGGGTGGTAGGTACAAGGTAGGGGTGGTATACAGAAGATAGCCCTATTTGGTAAAATACCGAGTCCATATTATGGCAAGAACAGCTCAAATAAGCAAAGAAAAACAACAGTCCATCATTACATTAAGACATGAAGGTCAATCAATCTGGAAAATTTCAAGAACTTTGAAAGTTTCTTCAAATGCAGATGCAAAAACCAAGCGTTATGATGAAACTGGCTCTCATTAGGACCGCCACAGGAAAGGAAGACCCAGAGTTACCTCTGCTGCAGAGGATAAGTTCATTAGAGTTACCAGCCTGAGAAATCGGCAATTAACTGCACCTCAGATGGCAGCCCAAATAAATGCTTCACATAGTTTCAGTAACAGACACATCTGAACATCAACTGTTCAGAGGAGATTGCGTGATTCAGGCCTTCATGGTTGAATTGCTGCAAAGGAACCACTACTAAAGGACACCAATAAGAAGAAGAGACTTGCGTTGGCCAAGAAACACGAGCAATGGACATTAGACAGGTGGAAATCTGTCCTTTGGTCTGATTAGTCCAAATGTGATATTTTTGGTTCCAACCACAGTGTCTTTGTTGAACGGAGAGTAGGTGAACAGATGATCTCTGCATGTGTGGTTCCCACCGTGAAGCATGGAGGAGAAGGTGTGATGATGTGGGGGTGCTGTGCTGGTGACACTGTCAGTGATTTATTTATTCAAGGCACACTTAACCAGCATGGTTACCACAGCATTCTGCAGCGATACACCATCCCATCTGGTTTGCGCTTAGTGGGCCTATCATTTGTTTTTCAACAGGACAATGACCCAACACACCTCCAGGCTGTGTAAGGGCTACAATTCTGTCGTTCTGCCCCTGAACAGGCAGTTAACCCACTGTTCCTAGGCCGTCATTGAAAATAAGAATTTGTTCTTAACTGACTTGCCTAGTTATATAAAGGTAAAATAAATAAAATTTGACCAGGAAGGAGAGTGATCGAGTGCTGCATCAGATGACCTAGCCTCCACAATCACCCGAACTCAACCCAATTGAGATGGTTTGGGATGAGTTGGATCGCAGAGTGAAGGGAAAGGAGCCAACAAGTGCTCAGCATATGTGGGAACTCCTCCAAGACTGTTCGAAAAGCATTCCAGGTGAAGCTGGTTGAGAGAATGCCAAGAGTGTGCAAAGTTGTCATTAAGGCAAAGGGTGGCTACATTGAAGAATCTCAAATTAGAATCTAGAATCTAAACAGTTTTTTGGTTAATACATGATTATACCCACCACTGCGACCTGTATGCTCTCGTTGGCTGGCCCTCGCTTCATATTCGTCGCTAAACCCACTGGCTCCATCTATAAGAATTTGCTAGGTAAAGCCCCGCCTTATCTCAGCTCACTGGTCACCATAGCAGCACCCACCCGTAGCATGCGCTCCAGCAGGTATATTTCACTGGTCACCCCCAAAGCCAATTCCTAATTTGGCCGCCTTTCCTTCCAGTTCTCTGCTGCCAATGGCGGGAACGAATTGCAAAAATCACTGAAGCTGGAGACTCATATCTCCCTCTCTAACTTTAAGCACCAGCTGTCAGAGCAGCTCACAGATCACTGCACCTGTACATAGCCCATCTGTAAATAGCCCATCCAACTACCTCATCCCCATACTGTTATTTATTTTTTTGCTCCTTTGCACCCCAGTATATCTACTTATACATTCATCTTCTGCACATGTATCACTCCAGTGTTTAATTGCTAAATTGTAATTATTTCGCCACTATGGCCTATTTATTGCCTTACCTCTCTTATCTTACCTCATTTGCACACACTGTATATAGACTTTTTTATTGTGTTATTGACTGTACGTTTGTTTATTCCATGTGTAACTCTGTTGTTTTTTTGTGTCGCACTTTTGCTTTATCTTGGCCAGGTCGCAGTTGTAAATGAGAACTTGTTCTCAACTGGCCTACCTGGTTCAATAAAGGTGAAATAAATAAAAATATCCTAGTGTTATATCATAGTTTTGATGTCTTCACTATTATTCTACAATGTAGAAAATAGTAAAAATAAAGAAAAACCCTGGAATGAGTAGGTGCGTCCAAACTTTTGACTGGTAATTTATACATTTTACAATTAATTCAGTCTACAGTAGTACTGCCACTCTAAGCATTTGTGTTATGACACCTGCTTACCACCAGAGAGCAGTCTAACATTGTTATAGTACAATCACATAGTAGGTGGTTTACTGTAGGTGTGGAGTGAGCACCAGTGGGCTGGATGAGCTCAGTAAGAGCGGGTGAGCTATTCTAGAAGACACAAGGTAGTGGAGAGGTTACATAAGTCGAGCAGGCAGAGAGACAGGCAGGCAGGCTGACAGGTAGAAGCTAAAAGACAACAGTGAAGCTATTGGTGAATGAAGGCATATTTGTCCAAACAATGTCAGGAGGATATGACTCACACAGGACAGAAGCACCCACCTAAAACACTTAATCCCAGGAGAAAAGATGTCAGAAACAGTCCTACATACCAGTAGTCTTTTAAAACATGTTTTACAAAACACTGCCACCTTGTGGGCAGCTTGAGTCAAATGCACATATACTGTACTGTACAGTGTACACTACACTGTAAAATGTAATTAGTTCTGCTAACTACATTTTTTGTGGAAACACGTTGCCTACAGTCTTGAGTAACCCAACTCAAAGTATTGCAGTGTTAAATACTTAAGGTAATGAAGTGACATTGCCACTCATATGTTTCTCTTTTTAAGTTGTAAATACTTAAATTTTGTGAACTTTTTTACACTGTCATGACGTTGGCCTGTGGGTAAGGTTTATGACCCCCCATAAATACCTTTCTCCCTTCCTCTCTCTCTGACCCTACTGAAGGACTTTTAAATAGCCTTTGTTAAATATAGAGAGTCTGGGAACATCAAACAAGTTGGGGGAAAGGAACCATATTTCGGTAAGAGAACCAGTTGGAAATATGCGTTGAAACTTAATGAATATGGA
Source organism: Salmo salar (assembly GCF_965601325.2). Taxonomy (NCBI): domain Eukaryota; kingdom Metazoa; phylum Chordata; class Actinopteri; order Salmoniformes; family Salmonidae; genus Salmo; species Salmo salar. The sequence goes on along the minus strand of NC_138310.1, from coordinate 36,835,480 downwards.
TGTCAGTTCGGTTGTCATCTGAGACATTATGACTGATGACAGGACGACATAAACTGTACCTGGGAAAGTATACACCCTCTAGTTATCAGATTCACATGGAATTGTTGTGCAATTTAAATGTTTGATATTGAAACTGTTTGTTAGAAGATTAAATGTAATTTTAGCTTCCAAATGATAGAATTGGGTTTTTATAAGGAAAGAGCCCTGACCAATCAGTGGCCCGCCCCTGTGAAGAGACAGGGGTTATAAACGATGAAACACACCCTTCTCCCCTCGCCACTATAACAGTCAGTGACAAAAAGTAACCAGTCGGTTCCGGGTACATGAGGTCTGCAGCCTCTGCGTTAAAAGGTCAGACCTGTCAAGTACAGAACTAAGCCAACCTCAGCGTGAGCTTTGGTTGCGAATGGTATGAACTTTGAACCCTTATTCACTACAGAAGTCATACTTCCTAGCCGTTGAGTTAGCAGCGGCCGCTGTAGGACGTGGGCTAGGAAAGGACGGACGACGTATCCAGTCTAACACACGACGAAGATACTACAACGTATCCATTTTACCACCAGTGACATTCTTCCGAGGACAGGAAGATCTCTGTTGGCCAACACGACCAGCATCTACGACCAACCTACCGAAGCACAGCTCAGAGTAAATATTTATTGCATTTTCCTTTTCCAAATGGGCGGTAATTTAGAATGCATACGATACTGTATTTACGATGGCATAGCTGCTTTCTTCGTTTCTCAGTCTTCCCGCTCTTTCATTCAAGCCCAACCCCCTCTTTGTGTAACAAGCCTCATACAAGTTCCATCCACCAGGGACGTTTTCTGTATGACATAATTTGTATTCTGTGTATATGTAATTCTGTGTGATTAGTTTAGGTATTTGGTAAATAAATAATTAAACCCAATTTTGTATTGCTGATTCAACTTGTTAGCCAGGGTTCGTGAAGATAACCAACAATTTACGATGTTTGGAATGAGATTGACGTGAGGTAAAGAATACGTAATTAAATCAGAAGACACATAGATCAGATATTATGATATTTGAAAGTTATATTAGGAAAATTATAACTTTGTAATCTGAATATTTTCCTTGGTGCCCCGACCTAGTTAATTACAGTTACATGATTAATCAGTTTAATCGCGTAATAATAATTACATAGAGTTATTTGATAAACATGTCTATCGTTTTAATGATGACAAAGACATGACAACACTAACGATTGATGTTACTAGAATATTTGTTGTAATGAACATACATATGTTCGGTCCCTTCTACTCAGAGTATGTGGGCAGAGTTGAGCGGTTGGTGTTGAGCGGTTGGAAATCCTGTTCATTGCTCATGGACCACTTGGGTGCTCCATATCCTTTCCAACCGCTCCACTAAAAACTCTGCTCTCACAAGGAAAAAAAAAACACCTACCCCAAATTCGCTCCATTCATTAAAATCCCAATTTAACCAACACACATCTTCTTTTGTGACTACCTGAACCTACCATTTGTTTTTGAAGTATTGAAACCAAACGATATGATTTGAATTTAAAGTATTTGAATAAATATGAAAAGGTGAATGTAAGAACCACACATAATTTCAATTAGGCTACATGTCATATTAAACTGCATATAAACACTCTAAATAGGTCCAGAGCCAGACAGGGTGACTAAGAAAGAACGAAAATGTATTATTTAGATAATAGCCTACAAAGAAATACATTGTGAAACATCTGCCAGTGCGAAACAGGCTGATAGGGACATAAAGCAATCAGCATTTAAACAACACTTTGTTGTATTAAATCATTATAAAGTAGTCTATAAATTGGTCATATAGGCCGTGACTTAATTAAGTGATAATGCCCTCGAAGCCGGTGTTTGGAGGATATATTGGCATGGTTGATGGCCGGCAAACCGTGCCAATATATTCTCCAAACACCGGCTTCGAGAGCATTATCACTTTATACAACAGGTTCCCAACATATTCAATTAATGATTGACATATTTTCCTTAAAAACATTATTTTGATAAATGTATTAATAATATGTAATCCTTCCACAAGATATAGTCCCGACACAAATCTAGGTCGGCTGGTCGTTCGTCCTATTGGTTCTTGAGGCTTGCGACTCTGGCTGCGTCGGACACGGACCGGAGGGCGACTCTGGCTGCGTCGGACACGGACCGGAGGGCGACTCTGGCTGCGTCGGACACGGACCGGAGGGCGACTCTGGCTGCGTCGGACACGGACCGGAGGGCGACTCTGGCTGCGTCGGACACGGACCGGAGGGCGACTCTGGCTGCGTCGGACACGGACCGGAGGGCGACTCTCTCGGTTCCGGACTGTGGGCCGTCTCTGCTGGCTCCGAACTGTGGGCCATCTCTCTATGGGGCACTGTCGCCGGAAGCTCTGGACGGGGCACTGTCGCCGGAAGCTCTGGACGAGGCACTGTCGGAGGACGCTCTGGGCGAGGCACTGTCGCCGGACGCTCTGGGCGAGGCACTGTCGCCGGACGCTCTGGGCGAGGCACTGTTGCCGGACGCTCTGGGCGAGGCACTGTCGCCGGACGCTCTGGAAAGGGCACTGTTGCCGGAAGCTCTGGAAGGGGACTGCGCACTGAAGGCCTGATGCGTCTAGGAAGCGCCAGACTAGGGACACGCACCATAGGGCTAGTGCGAGGAGCAGGAGCAGGACGAGCTGGACTGGGCTGACGCACTGGAGGCCTGGTGTGTGGGGCTGGTAGTGGAGGTATCAGACTGGAGACACGCACCCCAAGGCTAGTGCGAGGAGCGGGAACAGGATACACTGGGCCGTGGAGGTGCACTGGCGGTCTCGAGCGCAGGACTGGCACCACCCGTACTGGCTGGGTGCCCGCTTCCCCCGGCAAATGCGGGACGCTGGCACCGAGCACACTGGCCTGTGGATGCTCGGCCTCGATGCCGTGCGCATCACCCCATAGCACGGGGCCTGACTAGTACCACGCTGCCTCCGGTAAGCACGGGGAGTTGGCTTAGGGCTCAACCCTGGCCCAGCCAAACTACCCGTGTGCCCCCACAAACATTTTTTGGGGGGCTGCCTCTCAGGCTTCCATGCCAGCAGTGTTCCAGCAAAACACTCCCAGTCCTCTCCAGCCTTCCTCCATGGTCCCTCTCTGGCTAGGATCTCCTCCCAGGTCCATGACTCCCGATAGCTCCTTTCCAGCTCCTTACCCCGCTGCTTGGTCCGTTGGTGGTGGGAAGTTCTGTAACGGCCGTCGAAGGTAGTAGACCAAGGCGCAGCGGGTTGAGTGCTCATCTTAAACTTTTATTGAACACTTAACGAAAAAACAAGAAAACGAATGACAGCTTGACAGTTGCAGGCTCACAACTAGCAATGAAAAACCAACTTCCCACAAAAGACAGGTGAAAAAGGGCTACCTAAGTATGACTCCCAATCAGCAACAACGATGTACAGCTGTTCCTGATTGAGCGCCATACCAGGCCAACACAAAGAAATACACAACATAGAAAAACATAGAAATACAAAAACATAGAACCATACCCAAACCCCGATAACACAAAACAAACACACCCCTGCCACACCCTGACCAAACTACAATAACAAATAACCCCTTATACTGGTCAGGACGTGACATTTAAGCTGTTTTCTAGTGACATAATAATATGCTAATGAAGCACGATTTTGACTGGCATAGAAATGTGCTCTCTCGTTAGGACATGGTTGAGGAGCTAGCCAACAACACAGCTAACACAATAACTTCAATCTGAAGCTGGGAAGACCACAAACTAGATGCACTTCGTTTCGTTTGACCTTTTTTCAATTGACATTTCTTTGTATATATCCATAAAAATGATGTCAGCTGATTCATGATTTCGACTGGCTGAGAAACTCTGCCTGCCTGTCTCGCTCTCATCCCAACCCCTACACATTCATTACTATGGGACAGTTGGAGATCGAATTTGAATATTGAAATTATGTTGCAAATGTCGGAGACAGACAGTAATTATACAAATCTCCGCTGTTGAAAACTAAATGTTAGTCTCAAAGAAATGTTAGATAATGTCTAAATGATTTTTATAGTGGAGATCAAGTTTATAACTTCCCTGCCTGGACTGATGAGCCAGTGGTAACTTGTAGAATAGACGCCGGCTGTAATGCGGTTTTAACCAATCAGCATTCAGGATTAGAGACACCCGTGGTATAATTAGAATTAAATACAAATGACACGAAACATTACTTATTAATGCCTTTGAATTAATTTTTAGAATGAATGAAGCCAGTGTGTGGCTTCAGGCTCATGCGATGTTGCCCAGAGAGCAGGCCAGCAGTGGATAAATAATTTTCGTAATTTTCAGTGGTCGTGTCTTAACGTTTAATAAAAAGCATGAGCTGGCACACACCTAGAGATAATTATTTTGTGTAGAGGTGCTGTCTAACGGCGAATACGATTTGAGCTATAAAAATCAATAAAGAGAGTCGAACACTATATATAAACTCCCAGTAATGTATTGTGTAAAACATCAACGTGCTCATTCGTATAGCAGATACTGGAGGTGTAACTAACTGTACACATTATGTTGCATTAGCCTCTGTCATTGAGAGTAGTGTACATTACTTTGATGATTGTGGGAATGGCTTGTCATTATTCAACATCAATTTCCCTGACAGTTTTGATATCTGTTCATCATAATCAAATGAATAAACATGTTCATTTTACCCACAATTCTTTAAAAATAGAGCCACGTGGTATTATTAAGTATTCCTAACTTAAACGTAATTATTCTATATCAGCACAACACAGATAAATCAAGTGTTTTATATGAAAATATAAATGTATCTGACTACTACTTTATTATTTTAAGTAAAGACATAAAACATAATAGAATCAAGTAAGATCAACTTAATAAATGTTAGAGTGACTCAAATATTAAATAATAAATAACTTGTATAAACTCAATAACTTTAACAGTACTCAAAAACATTAAGTGATACTAACTCATATGTCAATAAGATGTATTAACACTTTTATGATTTGAGTTCTACTGATTGTTGGAGATGTTTGAGTTGCCACTTTTTACAGTGTATATTGAATATGATTTTCCACAGTATACTGCAGTATGCCAAGCCATTTCACCATGACATTACATTGCATATCGAATATGATTTTTAACATAACATCCAGCGAAATCAACAACATGCAATAATTACAATAAGGAGATTTAATTGAGTCCCTTTTTTTTGCACTAGAGTAGTCCTGCCACTCTAAGCATTTGTGTTATGACACCTGCTTACCACCAGAGAGCAATCTAACACTGTTGTAGTACAATCACACCAATCATTTTTTTAATTTAACTAGGCAAGTCAGTTAAGAACAAATTCTTATTTACAATGACAGCCTGCCCCAGACAACAGTGGACCACCATATAGGACTCCAATCGCAGCAAGATGTGATGCAGCCAGGATTTGAACCAGGTACTGCAGTGTCTTCGACCACTGCACCACTTGGGAGCCCAATAGTCAAGCTTGGTCTGAATACACAGACAACTCAACTGAACATTCTCTGCCTTCGAATCTCACACATTATACCTGCCTGTGGGTCTACTTAATGCTGTTTTAGCTACCTCAGCAAATCAAATCAGGCCTATTGGGAAAGCTGAGTAAACGTGTTGATAAACATCTCATGGCACATCTCTTGATTCTATCCATAGTGTAAGCAGATATAACAGTGTGTGTGTCCCAAATGGCACCCTATTCCCTATAATCCACTACTTTTGAACAGGGCCCATATAGGGCTCAGGTTAAAGTAGTGCACTTTGTATGGGAATAGGGTGCCATTTGGAAGGAAGCCAGCCAGTATGAAGGGAAGACCCTACATACAGACAGCCAGACCAGACACTCTTAAATAGCCTGACTCAATGGGGTCTGCACTAATCACCTCCCCACCATGCTACATTTTTCAGTCCTTACCTGATGATCCACCTGATTTGGCATCTATGCCTACTGAGGACAAAGCCCAACCATAGCTATGTGTGTTGGGTATTGATTACCATAGTAGGTGGTTTACTGTAGGTGTGGAGAGAGCACTAGTAGGCTGGATGGGCTCAGTAAGAGTGGGTGAGCTATTCTAGAGGACACAAGGTGGTGGAGCGGTTACATAAGTCGAGCAGGCAGAGAGACAGGCAGGCAGAGATAGAGAGAGAGTCAGGAAACGAGACAAGCAGGGTAGGCAGAGAGACTGAAATATAGGCAGGCAGGCAGGCAGGCAGGCAGGCAGGCAGGCAGGCAGGCAGGCAGGCAGGCAGGCAGGCAGGCAGGCAGGCAGGCAGGCAGGCAGGCAGGCAGAGATGGTAAGGCAGGCAGGCAGAGATGGTAAGGCAGGCAGGCAGAGATGGTAAGGCAGGCAGGCAGAGATGGTAAGACAGGCAGGCAGGCAGAGATGGTAAGACAGGCAGGCAGGCAGAGATGGTAAGACAGGTTGGGGTGTAGAGACGCAGACAGCTAGGCAGAGACAGACAAGCAGATAGACAGGCACAGAAAGCGAGAGAGTCAGGAAAAGAGGCAAGCCGGCAAAAAGAAGGGATGTAGACAGGCAAGCAGACGGGCAGAAAAATAGACAGATAGGCAGGCTGACAGGGGTGTGGAGCAGAGCAGGAGGAGGGGAAAGAGGGAGGGAGGGCCCTGGCTGACTGGCTGGCTGTCCGACTAGCTGGCTGGCTGACGTCTCCTCAGCATCTAGAGGTCATTACAAAGGGAACCACACTAGAGGCCCTCTCTCTCCAGTGTTTTCATTCAGCAGCCTGTGATTATTGAGCAATCTGGTTATCACTCCAAGCACCAAACATGACCGCTAAATTTAGCATGGGCCCTCATCTCAGAGCCCAAAAAAAGCAACAGTTCCAGGAAGATCAGATCTAGAATGGAGAGTTTCAGGGGGAATTAAAAGGGCTGTTCCAATGGAACTCTGAGCACTTGGTCTAAACTGTAACCAGGATTGTGTCCCAAATGTCACCATATTCCCTATATAATGCACTACCTTTGACCAGGGCCCTATGAAAGTAGTGCACTAAATACAGAATAGGGTGCCATTTGAGACACACAGCCAGTTCACTAAAATGATCTACGTTTGCAATTACATCCACCATACCTTTCCTAATTCTGGCAATTTTAAACTCTAATGATTGCTTATACAGGAGATATGTCCGAAGAGCTGTGCAGCCTAATATTGTGATTCTAACTGAAACAGTAATTGGTTTAACCTAATATGACCTTTTCAGAAAATACACTGCACATAATTAATTACCTTGCACGTCTGGCTTGGATCCACTGTAATTTATAGAGACTGAAGTCCCTTCTTTAGAGATTGAAACATATTCCACATGAGAAAAGACCTTGTCTTGTCTATATGCCTTTACCATCAATCCTAGCAGTGATCTTTTGAAACACTCTCTGTAATTGTGAAGACAGCAATTGTTTGTTTGACGTAAGACAGACGTGTGCATCCTTTTGCCAACTCTAATGATACCAGTGGGGGGGTCTAGGGGGAAAAACAACAGTACTGCTTTGCAGAAACACCAATTACTTTCCGGTAAAATGCCATCATTGAGTCCAGAGCCAAATGGATTGTCCCTCTGGGTGACGTGCTAAATGTCAGTATGGAACACGTCAGTGTCACCACCAGTATTCCCATGGTTAGTAGAGAGTGAGAGAGGTCGCTGTTAAAATGGGACGTGGTGAGAGAGAGAGTGAGAGAGAGAGAGTGAGAGAAAGAGGAGAGAGAAGGAAAGAAAGATATGAGAGAGAGAAGGGGTAGAGAGAGAGAGAAGGGGTAGAGAGAGAGAGAGAGAGAGAGAGAGAGAGAGAGAGAGAGAGAGAGAGAGAGAGAGAGAGAGAGAGAGAGAGAGGAGGTAGGGCAGGATGGTGGCGGGACTCTACTATTGATCCATTGCTCACTGACCCTACTTTCCCAGACAAAGAGGGACTGGCTGTTGGTGTGTGTGTGTGTGTGTGTGTGTGTGTGTGTGTGTGTGTGTGTGTGTGTGTGTGTGTGTGTGTGTGTTTGTGTGTGTACAATAACAAAGCTCAGAGTGGGAGCACATTAGCATGACAATGGACTGTGCTTGTTGCTCGTCCCTCTACATAACATGACCGACCTGCACCTCTACATAACATGACCGACCTGCACCTCTACATAACATGACCGACCTGCACCTCTACATAACATGACCGACCTGCACCTCTACATAACATGACCGACCTGCACCTCTACATAACATGACCGACCTGCACCTCTACATAACATGACCGACCTGCACCTCTACATAACATGACCGACCTGCACCTCTACATAACATGACCGACCTGCACCTCTACATAACATGACCGACCTGCACCTCTACATAACATGACCGACCTGCACCTCTACATAACATAACCGACCTGCACCTCTACATAACATAACCGACCTGCACCTCTACATAACATAACCGACCTGCACCTCTACATAACATAACCGACCTGCACCTCTGTGGAACCTGGCAACTGGGAGAGAGACAACCGATTTTTCTAGGCTGATATCTTTTCCTCATGGTAGAGAGTTATCCTCAGCCTCAGTCTGACTACTGAATGAACCTCAACTCAACCGTTCCCTGCTTTGTCCACAACAGTTAAAACCAATTTACTTAACCATTATTTATCCAGGAAGTCCCATTGAGGTCAGAAGACCTCTTTTACAAGGGAGACCTGCCAATGTGATCACTACATGATGTCACAGCACCGATGTTGCTAAAGTTTGTCGTAAGAGTTGGGGTTTTCCTAATGTCAAAGAGATCAGTCAGTTTCTGTAGCCAGACCAAAAGTAGTGCACTATATAGAGAGTAGGATGCCATTTCAGACACAGCCACTGTGTGAGGTAACATCCCTTACAGTTTCCTCTTTCTTTCACTGCAAATGCTGAGTGAGGACTTTCCTTATTTTCCTTTTCACTTTCCGGGTTACTTTGTGGTCTATGCACCACAAACACAACAATAATCTACAATAGATGTGGGTGGGGTTTTCCCCTGGTCTACTGTACCTTGGAGTTGAGGTCCCTGTGGTAGATGTGGGTGGGGTTCTCCCCTGGTCTACTGTACCTTGGAGTTGAGGTCCCTGTGGTACTGTAGATGTGGGTGGGATTGTCCACCTGGTCTACTGTACCTTGGAGTTGAGGTCCCTGTGGTAGATGTGGGTGGGGTTGTCCCCTGGTCTACTGTACCTTGGAGTTGAGGTCCCTGTGGTAGATGTTCTTGTAATGCAGGTAGATCATTCCTCTGGTGATGTCACAGGCCAGGTCCACCTTCTCCCTCCAGCACAGAGACACATCCTTCCTGGCCAACAGTTCCTCCAGACATCCTCCACTAACATACTGAAACAGATAGACACCTCATCAACCCCCACTAACATACTGAAACAGATAGAAAGCCCGTCAACCTCACATACTAAAACAGACAGACAGCCCACCAACCCCCACTAACATACTGAAACAGATAGAAAGCCCGTCAACCTCACATACTAAAACAGACAGACAGCCCACCAACCCCCACTAACATACTGAAACATACAGACATCCCATCAACCCCCACTAACATACTGAAACATACAGACATCCCATCAACCCCCACTAACATACTGAAATAGATAGGCACCCATCAACCCCCACTAACACACTAAAACAGATAGAAAGCCCGTCAGCCTCACATACTGAAGCATACAGACATCCCATCAACCCCCACTAACATACTGAAACATACAGACATCCCATCAACCCCCACTAACATACTGAAACATACAGATGTCCCATCAACCCCCACTAACATACTGAAACATACAGACATCCCATCAACCCCCACTAACATACTGAAATAGATAGGCACCCATCAACCCCCACTAACACACTAAAACAGATAGAAAGCCCGTCAGCCTCACATACTGAAGCATACAGACATCCCATCAACCCCCACTAACATACTGAAACATACAGATGTCCCATCAACCCCCACTAACACACTGAAACAGATAGACACCCATCAGCCCCCACTAACATGATGAAACAGATAGACACCTCATTAGATTAGTCTCACATACTGAAACAGACCTGGAAATAAGAGTTGAGTTCAAAGGATAAGGAACACTGCCACACCTGGATCTCCAACCAAGGGGCAAGAATTGAGTAGCAAACTGAAGTTAAGAGGAAATTCAGCAACTATTGGAAGTTGATAAAACTGCTTCTTTATTGTAAAACCCAACATGTTTCAGTCGCTACAGGGCATATTTGCCCAGATGGAGCAGCTCACACACAACCCAACCTTCTATACGTACAGGGTACATGTCCTAGAAACAGACAGTGTGTCTCCCCACTCATCTCACTAGAATGTGAAGTCGTCATCCGTACAAGGAGGAGAAATTAACACTCACCTCTAAAATAGGGTAGAGTTTATCTTCCTTCACACATATCCCCAGATACCTAGAATAAATCACAACAATATATTATTCATATATTTCTTATTTCCATTATTTTACTTTTAGATTTGTGAATTATTGTGACTTGTTAGATACTACTGCCCTGTTGGAGCTAGGACCACAAGCATTTCGCTACACCTGCAATAACATCTGCAAAATATGTGTATGTGACCAATACACTTTGATTTTATATGGACAACAGAATTATAATGCGGAATCATAATGAATTTAGAATATACTGTACAATCGATGTGCTTGAAGATGGTTGAGCGGTTATTAAGACCACCACTCCTGGCCCCACCGGTCTTCACACAATCTGTCTCCCAGGTGATAATATACAATAAGTTCTATAAGATGCTCAGGGCTGAAAACATGTTTTGACGACCAGCTGAGCCAGACATTCAACAATAACCTAGGCTCTTGTGAACAGAAACAACATCAAGAAACTCGCCGGTGGCCAGTGCTCACCCGAGATTAACAACCTCAAAACTACATCCATTCCAGACACTGGTTTACAGTATACCTTGACTGAAAGGCTATTACCAACGGCTTACAATAAACCACCGAACATATCAGTCTCCTTACAATGCTCTGACGTTGGAGCCTGATAACATTGCCATTCTCACGGTGAGTGCGTTCCAAATTGCACCCCATGGGCCCTGGTTTAAAGAAGTTTACTATATAGGGAATAGGGTTCTATTTGGGTTTGGAGCACTGTGTCTGAGGAAGGCAATGTTCTCAGGCTCCAACATTAGAAATGATTCAGATTTTCACATCATTGTTTGAGTAGGGCCCACTCACAGAGGGCTGGATGCCCTATCTGTGCCAGGGAAATATTGTATTGGACTCATATTTGTCTTCATCATTGACTCTCTACGCTCTGACCTCAGCAGATAAACTGTGCTGTTTAATAACCACTGATACTGTGGCCTTGAAAGAAAGGCTAAAATAAGATTGCTTGGACAAACACAATGCCTTCACACCTTATGTAACCACTTCATAAGGGTAGAGCTGGCCTACGTGACAAGGTAGTACTATGTCCCTCCTGCTGTGGCCATTACTGCACCTCACAGACTCAGCAGCATGTGTATACATACCCAGTCATCACCATGTCTTGAGACATATTAAGACATATAAATGAAGTTGTCTGGAGATGTCTTGAGACATGTTAAGACATATAAATGAAGTTGTCTGGAGATGTCTTGAGACGTCTTAAGACATAAATTAAGCTGTCTGGAGATGTCTTGAGACAAAGGTGATTTCTGGGTAGCTATATTTAGCATAAGTATGACTGGAAGTACAGTATAATACCCTATATTTTGGATTGGAATTCAGGAAAGGTATGCCATGATTCTGTGGTGTGCATCATAACATCCACTTGAAACTATGCCTTCACACCTTATGTAACCACTTCAGATGGGTAGAATAGGCCTTTGTGGCTACTAGATGATTATGTTCTGGAGCCATTGGCTGCACGACATAAAGTACACAAAGCTTCCTAGCATTCCCATTCATAGTGTATGCCCTGTACTAACACAGATAATATTACATAAGTCAAACATTATAAGCTTATCAGGCTTAATCTTATCTAAACAATTTTCGTTTAATTTATTACATTTATTTGACAGGTACAATGCATCTATTAATATTTATTTTAATTAATAAGCAATTATGCAAAATTCTTACATGGTATCAATAAGGTCATATACCAAATATTATAAGTCGTCATCACAAAAAGGTGTGAGTAACTGACTAATACCTGACTATGTTGGGATGGGAGAGTTTTTGCAGTAAGCTGATCTCACGCACGATGCTATCCTGGTCCACATCATTCTTATAGATCTTCACCACCATCACCTTATGGCTCGTACTGTGAATCACCTGAGAGAAACAGACACGAGTTATTTCACAGTACTGTGAATCACCTGAGAGAAACAGACACAAGTTATTTTACAGTACTGTGAATCACCTGAGAGAAACAGACACATTTTTACAGTTTAACCACTAACAAAAACCTGCTCAAGATCTAGTAATGAAACCTGTACAAAAAAGCAGGTTAAGTGACTGTGTGAAAGGAGCTGTTTTTGCATGTAAATTAAATAACGACTCCATTATTTAATTGTGATTAAATCATCACATAAAATGAAACAGATTGATGGCCAGTATGCTCAGACATTCCTGGCCACTACGTTCCAATTAGATCCAACACAAAACATGCTTTGTCTTAAGTATGCAGCGCAAATGGAACCCTATTGTGTATATAGTACGCTATTTTTATCAGGGCCCATAGGGCTCTGGTCAAAAGGAGTGCACTATATAGGTAGTAGGGTGCAATTTGGGAGGCATGCTAGGTTCACTACAGATGGCTAGGGAGGGACCAGGTACCTTGTAGACTTTGGAGAAGAAGCCACTCCCGATGAGCTCGGCGGTGAAGTTCTCCCAGAACTCCAGCTTGCGGACGGCGGTGCGGAGCTTCTGCCAGCGGTCCACATGGTAGTATTTGTCAGAGGACTCACCATAGAGCCTGGGACTGGTGGGCTCTGAGGACACATCCACGTCACAGTCACACATCCTGGAGTGGGGAGTGATGTCTGCTATAAGGTAGACACACACACACAAAAACACACATGAACATGCACACACACACACACACATGAACATGCACACACACACACACACACACACACACTTGTTAGTCAGATCCCTCATCTATGTGACAGATTACATTGAGAGAATGCCTGTCCTTGCAAAGAGTCTGCAATAACCCCAAATAACGCTATGTCGAAAGAAAGTAGAGTGGATGAAAGGGAGAGCGGACAATAATTAAATCTATGCTCAGTAGCTCAATGGGATGGAACGTGCCTCCCCTTTACGCCTCCCCTTTATGGAGCGAAACAAAGAGACATGAATAATGGTTCCTTAAAATAGTGTAGCAGGCCTGGGCAATGCAGGTGAGAGACTGTCCAGTGTAGCTGGCTAATCAAGTGACTTGTTTTCCCTCCAGGCTAATAATAACAAGGAAGATCAAGAGGGGTTCCATTCATTTTAATGAGAGCATCTGATGAGAGGGACGTGTCCGCCTACTACGGGATGAGGGGGAGATATTTGAAAGTAAAATGTGCTCTTCTGATGATTCATCTGGAGAAGGTGCTCCTCTTCCATTAATTAATTTGTAACCAGATAGAGGTGAATGGAGCTTTTTCTCATAAGATTATGTTCCTTAATTGCTTTATGTATAATTATCAGTGTGCGCTTCTATCGTTAAGGAGTCCTTTTTAGGCTTTGAGGCATTCTAAGCCCTTATCAGACATCAAACACAAATTGGAATCGACTGTCACAGGAAAATGTAGCTGAGAAGACCAACTCTAACAGGAAGTGTGTGCAGCAAACAAAACCACACTGTCATTGTTTTCATAGCAGCAGGATAGGCACCTTTCCAGGTTTGTTGTTGCTCCCTCTGCCCTTTAACCATGCTGTCCCAACACCGGAAGTCAAGTAAAACAACTTATTTTAAGTAAGATATAGTGATGTGCGTAGCCGTAGAGGCCAGTGATTTTTCAGTGGGTGAACGTGTAAAATAAATTTGATAAAATAGAATAATATACTGGACTGTCTGTGTGTTTTAAGGGAAGGACAGTTCTGTATGTTTGAAACCATATAGTGTCTGTACCACACTGGAAAGGTGCCGATCCTGCTGCTTTGAAAACAATATCTTAAAATAAGTTGGTTTACTTGACTTCCGGTGTCAGGACAGCATGGTTAAAGGGCAGAGGGAGCAACAACAAACCTGGTCCTGACAATGACGCCAGTGAACAGCACAGACTGACACGCTGACACAATTGGCAGGGCTTTGTCAATCAAGTGTGAATCAACCCCACCATGGTATTCACCATGAGAGGCTAGCTCTCACACACGCTGCCATTGTTTTAACAACCACAGCCGTGTACAAACAATCACAGTGTTTTCATCTCAACTGCAGCCCCCCCCACCACCACGACACCAACCCGGCTGGCTGTCAGAGAAAAAGCTCACAGTGCAGCCTTATCATGTCTTTCACTGATGAGGATCTACAGTATATCATAGAGACACACTGTCTTTCACAGTTACCAGAGCTATTCTGTAGCCTGCTACAACCCACCTCAATCAAACGGTTACTTTCACAGAAATCCCAAGACAAAGCATCCTACATGGCATCCTGTATGGTGCACAGAAACGCACGCTCACACTTCATCCCAGAGCCACACTGTCACACAGTCACCAGAGCTGTAGCCTGCTGCAACCCTCCTCAATCAAACAGTCACTTCCATATAAGTCAGAACATTGTGTGACAATTTACATCCTATACGGCACTCAGAAAATATGGATGTGGATTACAGTCTGGTTTGTTTGAATACACAATGGTAGATAAATCAGGTAATGATGTCAGCTTCCCTTAGCATCAATCTGATGGCACTTCACTTGAATTGGGAGTGAATCTCAGCGTACAAACAACAAATCTGTCTTTAAATTGAATTTCATAGTGTTTGGATTCAATTTGTGTTTCCAAATCAGATTTTTCGGTCCGTCAATTTCAGCTTTGTCTTACAGAGGGGCTTTGTTACGGAGCCAAGAGCTGAAAAAAAAGTAAGATATCGGGTTAGAAATGCATCCTAAATGGCACCATATTCCCTATAGTGCACTACTTTTGACCAGGGGGCGAATAGGTAGTGCACTATGGAATGGGGTGCCATTTGGGCCGCAGCCTTAGTAAAGTGATTTCCTGTGGAAAAGCCTGTTATCACACTAAACAGTGAGTTTGACCTGTGTCTGACCACAGAGACCTTCAGGAGAAACACTACCAGTGGGACCACCCTACTGACGTCCCACCCACAGATAAGAAATGTGAGTTATGAGACCTTAACAGTGAGACCAGTTCACACCAAGGTGAGACTATTCCTCAGGGGAATGACTCTCTTTCTGAGGAAGTCCCACATATCTGACTGCTATCTCAGTTAAGGGCAGAGAGAGAGAGAGAGTCAGAGGCATCTGAACCAAATACTTGTGTACTTCAGCAAGGCCATTTCCTGACTGATGTGGAATCACGTCAACAGATGACGTCACAAAGGATGACACAGCCTTCACACAGACATGCAAGCGACAAAAGTTTTACTACAGAGTCTGACAGGATCACTGTCATGCAGCAGCACCCTCTCACTCGCAAAAAAAAGTGTCTGAGTCCAAAATGGCAACCTTTTCCATATATATTGCAGCGATCTACTTTTAACCAGGGCCAATTGAGTTCCATTTTGGACATACCCAGTGCTAATGTTCATTTATTTATTTTTTATCAAATTTTAAAACATACAATCTACATTTACATTATATTCAGTCATCTAGCAGACACTCCCATCCAGAGCGATCCACAGGAACAACCAGGGTCAAGCGCACTAACCATCCAAGATCCTCCCACACATCCCCCGAGAGCTGCCCCTCAACCATCTGAGACCCCCCCCACTGCCCCGCCGAAAAACCTCCACCCACCTCCACCCCCCCAAGCCAATGCCCCCCTCCAACCCAGCCAAAACAACCAACAACCAATAGAAAGAACAAAAGAGAAAAAAGAGAAAAAGTAAGGAAAACAACAATACAAAAACAAAAGAGGCTAACTGTATGCATTTTAGTGCATGTGTGGCGCTATTTTCGAGTGCATGTGTGGAACTATGTGTGTATGTGTGTGTGTGTGTGTGTGTGTGTCTGTGTGCACATGTGCGCGTTTGAATGCGAGTATGTGTGTATGCATGTGTACGCGCGTACAGTAATAATGAACTTTGTGTAACAGCAACATCCCATCCACACATAGGCTTCAGTCAATATGGCAGGCTAGCCTACTCTAGTCAGATTCAGAATCTGTAAATAGTCTCCACTGCTCTGTCTGCTGATCTCAGACACATACCATTATGGTACAGATTGGAAGCTGGGTCATTAATCCTACATAGTGATTTACTCAAGGCATGTGGCTCCAGCAGAGTGCATTAGGGTGAACACAACACTTTGTGTGTCTCAAATGGCACCACATTCACTACTTTGACCAGGGCATATATGGGCTCTGATAGGGAATAGAGTGCCATTTAGGATGCAAAACACTTAGGGTGGATCCAATGAGGACACTTGAAGTGTTAATTGCCTCATGGATCTTCAGACATCCATCCAGGGGAGACACAGGAACCCTGATGCTGCCTGCTTATGTCTGCAGTTCTGTGACCAACACAGGAAGAGCATGGAGAGATCCTGTTGTGTGGCTCTACAGCTGATCAATAGGTCTGAAACATACGGCGATGGTCTCCAGTCCGGAGCCTCCGCAGTCCGGAGTCTTCAGCGACGGTCCGCAGTCCGAAGTCTTCAGCGACGGTCCGCAGTCCGGAGTCTTCAGCGGCGGTCCGCAGTCCAGAGTCTTCAGCGGCGGTCCGCAGTCCAGAGTCTTCAGCGGCGGTCCGCAGTCCAGAGTCTTCAGCGGCGGTCCGCAGTCCAGAGTCTTCAGCGGCGGTCCGCAGTCCAGAGTCTTCAGCGGCGGTCCGCAGTCCAGAGTCTTCAGCGGCGGTCCGCAGTCCAGAGTCTTCAGCGGCGGTCCGCAGTCCAGAGTCTTCAGCGGCGGTCCGCAGTCCAGAGTCTTCAGCGGCGGTCCGCAGTCCAGAGTCTTCAGCGGCGGTCCGCAGTCCAGAGTCTTCAGCGGCGGTCCGCAGTCCAGAATCTTCAGCGGCGGTCCGCAGTCCAGAGTCTTCAGCGGCGGTCTGCAGTCCGGAATCTCCAGCAGGGGTTCCTAGTTCAGAGCCTCCAGCGATGATTCACGGTCCGGTTCCTCCGACGACGATCCACAGTCCGGTGATACAAAAGAGGAGGGATCAGCGGGCGGAGCGGGGGCTACGCCCCGAACCGGAGCTGCCACCATGGGTAGATGCCCACCCGGACCCTCCCCTATAGGTTCAGGTCTGCGGCCAGGAGTCCGCACCTTTGGGGGGAGGGGGGGGGGTTACTGTCACGCCCTGACCTGAGAGATCCGTTTTTCTCTGTTTGGTTAGGTCAGGGTGTGATGTGGGGTGGGCATTCTGTGTTATCTATTTCTTTGTTTTGGCCGAGTATGGTTTCTAATCAGAGGCAGCTGTCTATCGTTGTCTCTGATTGGGAATCATACTTAGGCAGCCTTTTTCCCACCTGTGTTTGTGGGTAGTTGTTTTCTGTTTTGTATTCGTTACCTGATGGAACTGTTTGGCTTTTCGTTTTGTTATTTTGTTTGAGTGTTTCATAGTTAATAAAAATCATGAACACGTACCACGCTGCGCTTTGGTCCACTCCTTCCGAAGAAAGCCGTTACAATATAGGACTCGTTTTACTGTGGATATAGATATTTTTGTACCTGTTTCCTCCAGTATCTTCACAAGGTCCTTTGCTGTTGTTCTGGGATTGTTTTGCACTTTTTACACCAAAGCATGTTCATCTCTAGGAGACAGAACACGTCGCCTTCCTGAGCGGTATGACGGCTGTGTGGTCCCATGGTGTTTATACTTGCGTACTATTGTTTGTACAGATGAACGTGGTACCTTCAGGCATTTGCAAATTGCTCCCAAGAATGAACCAGACTTGTGGAGGTCTACCATTTTTTTCTGAGGTCTTGGCTGATTTCTTTTGATTTTCCCATGATGTCAAGCAAAGAGGCACCGAGTTTGAAGGTAGGCCTTGAAATACATCCACAGGTGCACCTCCAATTGACT
This sequence comes from Salmo salar, assembly GCF_965601325.2. Taxonomy (NCBI): domain Eukaryota; kingdom Metazoa; phylum Chordata; class Actinopteri; order Salmoniformes; family Salmonidae; genus Salmo; species Salmo salar. Next base: position 36,817,253 of record NC_138310.1, on the reverse strand, counting down.
CAAATGATGTCAATTAGCCTATCAGAAGCTTCTAAAGCCATGACATCATTTTCTGGAATTTCCCAAGCTGTTTAAAGGCACAGTCAAATTAGTGTATGTAAACTTCTGACCACTTGAATTGTGATACAGTGAATTATAAGTGAAATGATGTAAGCAATTGTTGGAAAAATTACTTGTGTCATACGCAAAGTAGATGTCCAAACCAACTTGCCAAAACTATAGTTTGTTAACAAGAAATTTGTGGAGTGGTTGAAAAACAAGTTTTAATGACTCAAATCAAATTTTATTTGTCACATGCGCCGAATACAACAGGTGTAGACCTCACAGTGAAATGCTTACTTACAGGCTCTAACCAATAGTGCAAAACAGGTATTAGGTGAACAATAGGTAAGTAAAGAAATAAAACAACAGTACAAAAACAGGCTATATACAGTAGCGCGGCTATAAAAGTAGCGTGGTTACATACAGACACCGGTTAGTCAGGCTGATTGAGGTAGTATGTACATGTAGATATGGTTAAAGTGACTATGTATATATGATGACCAGAGAGTAGCAGCACCAGTAGACTCCAACCTAAGTGTATGTAAACTTCTGACTTCAACTGTATGTGCCATGTAATCTATGGCGGTCTGAGATTGTACGGGTTCTTGCTCAGCCAGACCTGAGAGTCCAAATCAAGGCATAACTCAATTATGCATGAACAGCTGAAATGTTTTCTAGAGAAAGAGATAGAAAGGAAGGAAAGAATACACTCAAGGAACTGAGTTTCTGCCAGGAATAAGGAAGGTAATTGCATAATAACATTTAAAGGTTCAAAATAGATGGCATAGCAAAGAGGTAAAATATGCAGCAGTTAGCATCAGTGTTACAGTCAGGGAGAAACTGTCTAATTTTGCAGTGAGACTGTGAGAGCTTGTTGGTTCCAGTTCCTCTGTAGCTTACACATATTGTGTTATTCAGAAAAAGCCATCATCTTTTTGTTGTTGTGCGTAATGTGTGTGGGACCTCTAGAAATAGGTTCTCCCATTAACCCACTATTGGACTAGATCTGAGTACCAGCAGCCTGAGGCAAATACCAGTGCTTCAACACGAGTGACCAGCAACTGAAACCTAACTAACTCAATCAGTCAATAAAATGTATTTTAGAAAGCACATAGAGTACATCAGCAGTTGTCACAAACTGACATAGGCCTATTGACCATTCATTGACATCAATTTCCTCTGTCAAAAAAATTACATTTAAATTAAACTGTTGGGGGGAGGGACACATTGAATAACACATTCATAAATCAAAAAATAGGTTTTGAAAAAGGTTTTGAAGTATCTGCCCTATACAGTATCTAGGAGGCATAAAAAAAGCTCACAAAATATATATATATTTTTTTACACATATTTAACCCGTTATTTACCCAACATGATACAAAAATTGCCATCAAAATCATTTTAAATTAGAGATTTTTTTGCATGAGATGCTTCTTAATCACCACATCTGCCTATGTCGGCCTTCCACATCTGTGGTGTAAGGTGACCGACCTACAGCGGTGTTTTCCAGACCATAAGAAATCAGTCTTCTGATGAAAACGTCCAAAGCAAAAACTTCTTAGCCTACTAACTAGTATGACCACTCTATGGAAAGATGAGATTATCACAAATAAGATGGTGTTCACTGTTTTGCTCTACAACTCGTCTGAAGGTAACCCATACAAATGAACGCACGTATGGAGGTAGCTTTGTGCAAACAAAAATAAGGGGTAAAATAAGTGTAAAAATACATATATATATTTCAGGAGCTTTCTTATATCTGCTAGATAGACATTAAAATCCTTATTCCTTATGATTTTTTTTTTACTGTCTTTGTTACCATTTATGAATGCAATGTGTTTTCTATGGGGTATAGTAGTAAAGGACAAATTTTATATTTTATCAAATAATTTTAACTTTATGTGACACCCAGCATCATAACAGGTTATAACACGGTCATAACCAAGTCATAATATTTCATAACAACTGATTTAACTTGTCATAACCTGTTATCACTGTCATGACACATATATTTACACCTATTGTGACATATATTGCGTGTTTTTATGGCTGGTTATGACACCTACACAAGAGTATAAAAACCCACAAAACCACACAAGGCAAAACACATTACACCATACCCTACGTGTCAACAGTATGTTTATGTTATATATATATATATATATATTTTAAATTGACCATAAAGTATTATTGTAATTGCACATACCCCTCTGTTGCTGATTACTGGGATGAATGCAGGAGCAGATTTCAGGAGCAGGACAAGACACCCTCTTTTTGACTGATTTAAGGGCATGTACGTGATAGGCCTATCTGGCTTGTATGATTGTGATGGTCATAATGCTTCTTGACAGTGTCATAAAGTATATTTTCTACAAGTTATTTAAAATATGATGAAAGAAGCATAATTCTAAAGAATGAATTACAACAGCAACAAAGGATTTAAGAAACTAACTTTAAACGAAAGGAAACTTCTTGTCAGGGAAAAAAAATAATTTGAATAAATGTGGGTTTTGACACTCTTATGTAGGAGTCATAACCAGCCATAAAATAACGCAATATATGTCACATAAATATATGGGCCATGACAGTGTTATGTCAGCTGTTATGACATATTATGACATGGTTATGAGCGTGTCATAACGTGTTATGACACTGGGTGTGAAGTAAAGTGTTACCAATAATTGTTTTCTATATTTTTTTTATACTTAATGGGGTCCTAAAGCTCTAAATCAAATAGTTAAATGATCCATTGTATGACCACCTTTCCTGAACCAAAAAGGCACTCTTAAGGCTCTATTCAAGCTATATCGTGGAAGTTCAGCGCTAAAATCCCAAATGAAATTTAAAGGGGGAGTAGGTAGAAGGGGGGGGGGGCAGCAGGCTAAAGAATGTCCATAGGCTAGCAGGGAAGGTAAGTGAGAGTTGAGGATTTGGGGGTGTCCATAGGTGAAGTAGCAGTTGGAGGGGGGAGCAGGTAGCTGACTAGTGGTGGCTATTCAGCAGCCTGATGGTCTGAGGGTAGAAACTATTGGCCAGTCTTTCAGTTTTTGCCATGATGCTTCTGTACTGCAATGTCTGAGTGATTGAAGCGGGGAGGACAGGTCATGGTTTGGTGTCTGGGGTCCCTGAGGATCTTCTTGGCTTCCTGCGACACCTGGTGTTGTAGGTGTCCTGTAGGGCAGTGTGCACCCCATGGTGCATTTGGCTGCATGTACACCCTCTGAAGAGCCTTGCGGTCTGCGGCGGTGGAGTTGCCATATCAGGCTGTTATGGCCCAACAACATACTCTCGATGGTGCTCCTGTAGAACACTAAGAGGGCCCTCGAGGACAGGCCGAATTTGGGGTTGAAGAGTCACCGTCGTGCCTTCTTCACTACGTTGTCCGTGTGGTTAGACCATTTCAGCTTCACTGAGATGTGTACGCCGAGGATTTTGAAGTTATTGACCATCTCCATGGCGGCCCCGTTGATGAGGATGGGGGCGTCCAGCCTGGTTCCTCCTGAAGTCCTCAATCAGCTTCTTTGTTTCGCAAACGTCGAGGGAGGGGTTGTTTATCTGGCACCATGCCGTCAGAGTGCCTACCTCCTTCCTGTAGGCTGTCTCGTCGTTGTTGTTGATCAGACCTACTACTGTCATGTCGTCAGCAAACTTGATGATGGCGTTGGAACTGTCTGAGGCCACGCAGTCGTGGGTATACAGGGAATACAGGAGGGGACTGAGGACACACCCTTGTGGGGCCTCCGTGTTGAGGATCAGTGTAGAGGAGATAAGGTTGCCTACCTTCACCACCTGGGGGCGGCCAGTCAGGAAGTCCAGGACCCAGTTGCATAGGGAGGAGTTCAGACCCAGGGCTGTGAGCTTTGTAATGAGCTTATAGGGCACTATGGTATTGAAGGCCGAGCTGTAGTTGATGAACAGCATCCTCACATATGCATTTGTTGGCTGGATGCAGTTTATGTAAGGTTACACAGAATGTCAAAAGCACACAATGTAACTCTGTCCCTCTCTAACTTGCGTTTGTCCAAAATGGCACCCTATTTCCTATATAGTGCACTACTTTTTAGGGCTCTGGTCAAACTATATAGGGAATAGGGTGCCATTTCAGACACAACCTTCTCATGTAGATCCCATGGAACTCCTCCCGTGCATTGGTCAAACAACCAACTGGAACTAAGGATTGTTTCGGCATGTTCAGGGTAGCCAACCACGGTAAGAGTAGGCCATTGCAAACACCAGACTCAAAGACTACTATCATCAGCACTCAATAAAACAAACATGAAATAAAAGCATTGCGACCTCCATTAAAACCTGGGAAGTATTTGATTATGTAAGTAGAGACATTATTCCATTAAAATGTGGAATTGACACTTAGTGAGGGAGGACAGATTATAAACATTAAAGAACAGTGTGTTTCTTGAACAGTCTTGGACAGACGTCACTAATACTATAGGAAGGAACACCATAGTTTGCAAGTAGGGTTGCAAAGCTACCGGTAATTAACCAAAGTTAACGGAATCTTTAGTAATTTTGGTAACTAACAGAAAATCTATGGCAATCAATCATAACTTTGGTAATTTATACCGGCATTTTTTTAATTCATATATAGCATTCTTTTTTTTTTTTATCTATGTGTCCATATTGTCCATGAGTTTCTAGTAGATAATAGGCTAATTGATTAAATAAACATTTAATGAATAATGCCATTATTTTCAATTACCTCTGCAACTCATCCAACTGTTGACTTTTTTCACAACTGCCACCAGTTTGCCGGAAAAACATTGAGAACAAATACATATTCACATAGTAAAATAAATAATAGTCTGCAAAAATATATAAGGATATTTCATGCTAAAACCCCTCATGTTACATTTTAGCAGACAATGTTATCCAGAGCAACTTACAGTAGTGAGTGAATACATCATACTGGTCCCTTGTGGAAATTGAACTCATAACCCTGGCATTGCAAGTGGCATGCTCTACTAACTGAGCCACGCGTAAACACCAATGTTGTTTACTAAGTTTATGGTTCATATTTAGGATAATGCTTTACAGATTTGTCATTTTATTTTTAAATCATCTTATTTAATTATTTTATATATTTTACATGTGAAAAGGGCAGAGAGATGGCAAGAGAAATTACAGACGCCTGTGTTAATCTTAACCCTTGTGTAGTCTTAACATTCTGTATTCTCCCCTTGTCCTACGGGTAAAGAATTCACAAAAATTCACTAAACCCCTAAAATAAAGCAAAGTAACAACCTGCCATTCGGATAGAATAATTTGTATGTGTTAATATAATGGCTAAAGTGCTCCACTCTGAAATTGTATGATAGTGTGAAATGTTTGAGAATCATGAGAAGATAAAACAAGGAGGTGGGTAGATCTGTTAGAATTGTAATACTATGATGTTATATTCTTTAGTAGGGATGTAAACAGAATGAAGTTGTAGAGTAGATAATAGAAAATCATTAGAGGGTTTCAAACCAAGAGGGTCCCAACGGGGAGGGGAGGTGAAAGCCTTGAAAAATGTGACAACTTTTATGGTTCTTTGTGGTTAGTGGAAAAGTACTGGTTGTTTGAGCAGGGAGTGGTCTAAAGATAGGAATGTGTGTGTGTGTTATAAAAGGACTGGGTCCTCATTTCTGACTTTAGAGCTCTCATGAATAAAGATCTGTGAAGCTTTTTTATAAAATCTGAGACTTTGCCCAATTATTAGTGAACCCAGGGTCTTACAAACCTCGGTGAATTGGTTAAAGATTAAATGCATTATTGGAATTGAAAATTCCCTTAACACATTCATCACAAACTTTGTGAATATCTGGGTTTTCCCTCTTCACAATGCAGAAAGACTTCATTTAATCAATGGACACCACTCTTTTTTATTACAACACACCTGTCATAATTCTTTATTATTATTATTATTATTATTATTATTGCTAAAGGTATTGCATAGGTGTAAACATAATTTTTTTAGCAAGAGATAGCACTTGTATAGCCTAAGAAAGTAGCAGAAATGTGCAGAAAGTTTTGAATGTGTTTTATTAAAGGGAAACAATAACAGTCTTGACATTTTTTGGCAACATAATGATATATTCTTATATACTGTACAATGAGGAATTACACTACAAAACACTAGTCTTCTCCCATTTTTTTAACCATTGCCCCCACCCACAAGGTGTATAAACAACAACAATAAATAAGAATAACATAAGATAATAGATACAAAAATGTGAAGAACATAAATCAATCAACACTAATTAGCACATGTAGGACAGTATGCAAGTGTGTGTGCATGGACTTTGTAGATGTATTTCTCACATGTGCAGCACATAGTATTTGTTTTACAGTCCTTATTTGGGGGGCAGAATCGGCACCTCCTCCTCTTGGCTGCTCCAGTTGCAGCCTCAGATGGATCAGGACAAGATTCAGCCCCCTGAACAGCTTTCACAAGCTCTGCATAGGCTGCTGTGCGGGGGAGGTGCTCCCTTCTTTGAATGTGTGGGGTTACAAGTGCCTTTCCCAGCTGCTCCAGGAGCACCCTCCTCTTGTTCTGCTTATCAGGCATCCAGGTAGGATTGATCTTGTTCCATATCACAAAGGCATTGTATGAGGACACATCAATGATGTTATGGAAGATGACCAGGGGCCAGTGGGCAGTCATCCTCCTGCAGCTGTAAGTTCCAATCACCTTGTCCAGGTTGTCCACGCCTCCTTTGTTGTGGTTGTAGTCTAGGATGATGGCTGGCTTTCTGTCCTCACGATCACTGATCTCAGCTGTTTTGGGCAGTGTGGAGGATCACATTCTTGTTGCTCTTTGGGAGGTAAGAAACTAGAGTGGTGGTGAGCATAAAGGCAAACTTTGAAGGGATGGCCTTTCTCCCCCTTGTTGCGAGGAGTGCAGGGGGGAGCTCAGGCCTGTTCTTTCTAATTGTGCCAACCATGGTGATCTTCCCCTTCAGTTCAATCAGTAACACACACAATCTCAATTTCTCATTGTGTGTGTGTGTGTGTGTGTGTGTGTGTGTGTGTGTGTGTGTGTGTGTGTGTGTGTGTGTGTGTGTGTGTGTGTGTGTGTGTGTGTGTGGTGTGTGGGGGGGGGGGGGGGGGGAATGATTTTATAACTGCTGGATCAAAAATGACTCTAAGACAATCTTTGTACCCTGGTGGTGTACAGCTTTCATTAAAATATGTTTCACCTTTTCTAATGTTGGGGTCACTCTAGGAAAAGTCATCAAATTTCAAGTTGAAAAAATATAATTTAGGGGGTTTTCTTTGCTGTTAAACATAGTGGCGGATAATTTTTTACCCTTAAAACCTGTTGGGGCTACAGGTTAGCAATGAACCCCGAGCCGGGATTGCTAACAAGGCTGGAAATTCAAAACATCAAAAATCTAATAATTTCAATTTCTCAAACAATCAACTATTTTACACAATTTAAATGATAAACATCTCCTTAATCTAACCACATTGTTCGATTTTCAAAGAGGCTTTACGGCAAAAGCATAAAGTTAGATTATGTTAGGACAGTACATAGCCACAAAAGTACCAACATCCATTTTCAATTCAAGGTCAGGCGTCACCAAAAGCAGAAACCAGCTTGAATTATGCACTAACTTTTGTCAATCTCCATCAGATGACACTCCTAGGACATTATGTTATACAATACATGCATTTTTTGTTCCATCAAGTTCATATTTATATCCAAAAACAGCATTTTACAGTAGCGTGAAATTCAGATTTTTTTCTTCTCTGAAATGCTTCCGGTGAACATAACAAAATTACTATTCGAAAACATTGGTAAATTATAATATTGTCATTCAAAGAATAATATATTATCATCTCGTAATTGCTACCGAATGGCCAGATCTCAAAATAACTTTACTGGGAAATCACATTTTGCAATAAACGGGGTGCTATGCTAAGAACAACAGGCTATGCTATACAGTTAGCATCATCTAAAATCGATAATAACATTGTAAATATCCCCTTACCTTTGATTATCTCCATCAGAAGACAGGCATCCCAGGTCCGGAAGGCATCCCAGGTCCGGAACAAATGTGGTTTCTTTTGACAAAGTTCATAATTTATGTCCAAATAACACCAAGTACTTAGCGTTCATTATGCTCCCACAAAACGTGGTGGGGGACTGTAAAATCACGCCGAAAAGCTAAAAAAACCTAGTAAATAATCTATTTATGTTCGTTCAAACATGTCAAATGTTGTTTAGCATTAATCTTTTGGTCCATTTTTAACGTTAAACATCAGTAATATTTTCACACAACCTATCCTATGTCGAGATAAACAATGAAGACAAAACTCACGTTTCTCAGATTTATGCGCAGGCGCAAAAAAATGAAGTGATGACATGTCAACTTCCTTGGATTCTAATTTGCTCTCTGTTTATCATAGACGCTTCAAACAACTATATAAAGATCGTTGACATCTAGTGGAAGCCGTAGGTGTTGCGAAATGAATCCTTTCTCACTATGGTATCTATAAAACAATGACACTAAATAGTACAGTCACAAAATTCACATTTTTTTAAATCTATTTTTCACAGGTTTTTGCCTGCAATATGAGTTTTGTTATACTTACAGACACCATTCAAACTGTTTTAGAAAATTCAGAGTGTTTTCTATCCGAATGTGTTAATAATATGCATATCCTAGCTTCTGAGTTGGTGTAGGAGGCAGTTAAAAATGGGCACATATTTTTTTCAAAATGTCTCAATACTGCCCCCGAGCCCCAACAGGTTAATTAAGACAACACAAGGGTTAACTACCCCAAAGGGCCACTAGATGACTGGTAGACTACATAAAATCCTTGAAAGATACAAAAATTCTGGTAGTTTACTGGTGAAATTCGAAAGTTTCCAGTAATATACCCTCCCTTTCCAACCCTATTTGCAAGTCATCGGTCAGATGAGGGAAGAGTGGAGTGTCAGTGTCAAATCTAAAATAGTTTTGGGTGTTTAACTACAACACCCCATACATTCTTGAAAATGCACCATAAATCAGTTAATAACATATAGCATCCCAAACATCACCTTTATAGTGAACTATAATGAGCTCAGGTCAAAAGTAGTGCACTATAAATTGGAATATGGAACCATTTGGGACAGAGCCAACAGACTTAGTGCTCAGACACACCAACAGTGTTTGCTGGCCGAGAGTACTTAACCTCTTAGCTCACACAGATGTCACTGTGTGCTGTATGTTATAGTGATGCATGCATGGGGATAACTTCAGGTTTCTGTAAAGGCTTGCACACATCGCACCAAATGTGGATCAGCGAGCTGTGTTTTATGGACCTCCCGCTGTAGACGTTTGACTGGCAACATTTTTCATGGGATTCCACATGGTAAATCGATGTGCACTCGGTTCGCAAATTACGTTCAGAGGTGTTAAGGCTATGAAGTCAACCGGACAGAACGCCTGCATCGCAAGTAGCATTCTATTCCTTTTACAGTACGCAACTTTTGACCAGTGACCACATGACTCTGCTAGAAAGTAGTGCACTATATAATGAATAGGGTACCGTTTGGATGCAACCACCAACATATACATGTTGTAAGTCACTCTATTTTCACAGTAGTTTTGGAATCCTGATTCTGAGGAGGACAGGCAGAAGGACTCAACCCCTCTGATTACCATCATCATAAACAACAACAAACCCAGAGAAAGAAGTGGGATTCAAAGGTCCCTTCATGCCAGCCTCTCCCTCCTCTCCTGAGTCCCCTCTCCTGAGTCCCCTCTCCTGAGTCCCCTCTCCTGAGTCCCCTCTCCTGAGTCCCCTCTCCTGAGTCCCCTCTCCTGACTTCCCTCTCCTGACTTCCCTCTCCTGACTTCCCTCTCCTCGACTTCCCTCTCCTGACTCCCCTCTCCTGACTTCCCTCTCCTGACTTCCCTCTCCTGACTTCCCTCTCCTGACTTCCCTCTCCTGACTTCCCTCTCCTGACTCCCCTCTCCTGAATATGGCCTTATTTCTATTGCAGCATATTGGATGGCTGTCATTCACATTCCATTCACCCAGCTCAATGTAACAAAGACAGTTTTAGGCTATGTATATGATAATAAAATGTTCCCTGTACCGATCATGAGGTTGCTACAACCTAGCTTACTAATGAAAGTTTACAACGTACGTGCACAGGTCGAGAGAATTTAGAGTAATCAAGGTAACAGACAGTAACCGCTTTGCACACTCTTGCCTGCATCTAGCTGATCTAGGGTGTAATCATTAGTCCAACAGTTGCAAACAAGAGTTTCTATTGGACAAATTCAGGTATGTTTATTACCGTTTTGTTCGGTTTGCTTCCGTTTAAGATTTTTTTTCAACAGAATCAGCTCAATAAATAAACCCCTGATCACACGCAAACACAGTCCACTTTCATAGCAGCCACATACAAACAGCTAGTTGTATATACAACTCCTTCTCGCATCTACAGTATATATACAAAAGTATGTGGACACAGCCGTTGTTGACAGGTGTATAAAATAGAGCTCACTACCATGCAATCTCCATAGACAAACATTGGCAGTAGAATGGCCTTAATGAGGAGCTCAGTGTCTTTCAACGTGACACCGTCATAGGATGCCACCTTTCCAACAAGTCAGTTCGTCAAATTTCTGCCCTGCTAGAGCTGCCTCGGTCAACTGTAAGTGCTGTTATTGTCACGTCTGCTCCCGCTCATCCCTCCCCTGGCGCTTGAGGGTGCCAGGATGCCCTGCATCACGCACTCATGCCATCAATTACGCACACCTGCCTTCCCTCGTCACACGCTTCAGCGATATTGGACTCACCTGGACTCACTTATCATCTGTTTATTACCTCCCCTATATTTGTCAGTTTCCCTGCTCGCCCGATGCATTGATTGTTTTTTTGTACTTTGTTTTTTTGTATGCTGACACTGTTCCTGTCTCGTTCCATGTCCGTTCCTCATTAAATGTTTGACTCCCCGTACCTGCTTCGTCTCTCCAGCGTCAACTCATGTGACAGTTATTGTGAAGTGGAAAGGGTTAGGTGCCACAATGACAAAGTTGTAGGCCACCCAAACTCACAGAATGGGACTGCCGAGTGCTGAAGCGCGTAGTGTGTAAAAAACACTCACTATCGAGTTCCAAACTGCCTCTGGAAGCAACAGAGTTTCATGAAATGGGTTTCCATGGCTGAGCATCCGCACAAAAGCCTAAGATCACCATACGTAATGTCAAGCGTCGGCTGGAGTGGTGTAAAGCTCGCCGCCATTGGACTCTGAAGCAGTACTAAATGCGTTCTCTGGAGTGATGAATCACGCTTCACCATCTTGAAGTCCGATGGACGAATCTGGGTTTGGCTTATGCCAGGAGAACACCACCTTCCGGAATGCATAGTGCCAACTGTAAAGTTTGGTGGAGGAGGAATAATGGTCTGAGGCTGTTTTTCATGGTTCGAGGTCCATACAGAAATGGTTTGTTGAGATCGGTGTGTAAGAACTTGACTGGCTTGCACTGAGCTCTGACCTCAACCCCATCAAACACCTTTGGAATAAATTGGAACGCAGACTGCGAGCCAGGCCTATTGGCCAACATCAGTGACCGACCTCACTAATGCTCTTGTGGCTGAATGGAAGCAAGTCCCTGCAGCAATGTTACAACATCTTGTGGGAAGCCTTCCCAGAAGAGTGGAGGCTGTCATAGCAGCAAAGGTGGGATCAACTCTATAAGAATCCACATGATTTTGGAATGAGATTTTTGATGAGCAGGTGTCCAGCAACTTTTGGCCATGTAGTGTATCTACGTGCTCTCCTCCTCTCACCTTTTCCCTTGACATGTGGACTTCAGTGCACAACACATCAGCTGTCTGTGACCAGGCGAAAAAACCTTTCCGACCCAAACCTTTATATCATGACCGCTAACTGCTACACACAGCCTACATTATAGTGACATCATAGTCAACATAGCTACTAGAACTAACGTGTTAGTAAACCCACTACAATCATGCAGTACAGTGTACACGTACAGTCAGCAGCAAGCAGTTTTGCAGTTAGACCGGTGGGGCCCGGTGGTAATAAATTAATAAAACCAAAAGCTTACCTTGACTTGGAAAAGTTCCAGTGTTGGATAGCCATAGTCAGCTAGCTAACATAGCATCCCTTCCATTTTGAGCCAGGTGTTTGAGTAGGCTAAACTAGGGAGCTGCATTTGATGCTAGCTAAGTAAGTGAACGTGAAAAAAAGAGACTACGAAATATAGCCAGCTCTCTCTTTCTCTCTCACTTTCTCTCTTGCTTCTCCTTAATTTTGTAAGAAATTAATTTGTTAAAAAACTGTCTCTCTCTGTTTGAGTCAACTACTCACCACATTTTATGCACTGCAGTGCTAGTTAGCTGTAGCTTATGCTTTCAGTACTAGATTTATTTTCTGATCCTTTGATTGGGTGGACAACATGTCAGTTCATGCTGCAAGAGCTCTGATAGGTTGGAGGACATCCTCCGGAAGTTGTCATATTTACTGTTTAAGTCCATGGAAGGGGGAGAGAACTATCAGCCTCCTGGGTGTTGTATTGAAGTCAATGCACCCAGAGGAGGACAGAAGCTAGTTGCCTTCTGGCTACACCATAGTGCTACCCTACAGAGTGCTACTGAGGCTACTGTAGACCTTCATTGCAAAACAGTGTGTTTAATCAATTATTTGGTGGCGTTAATATATTTTTGTATAGTTTTATCTAAAAATGATAACTTTTGTAATGTTTCACTATTTCTATTTTTATGAAATTCGCAGAGGAGGAGGGTCCTCCCCTTCCTCCTCTGAGGAGCCTCCACTGTCCTGCACATTCTCTATGGCTTCTGTTATCATCCACTTAACAACCATAAGCAACCACTTTAATAGAAAACTACAATTCCCAGCACGTCTTCAAGGCCCATACTCAGAATGCGTCTCAGGGTAGTAGTGCTCTAATCAAGGATACATTTAGCCTTTTCGATTATAACGACTGGACAAGGCGACCTGACCCTAGATCAGCACTCCTACTCTAGTATGGCCCTGGTATTCCTTAAAGTAAAGGTTATTTTTGATGCTCAAGTCTCTATCATGCCAGTACATCACTCTCATCAAATGTATTCACCTGGAGCCTGTTCAGAGAAATGAGTCTCTGATCTTCAAACCACAGAGGCTAGCTAGCTAGCTAGCTATCTAGCTAGATAGATAGATAGATAGATAGATAGATAGATAGATAGATAGATAGATAGATAGATAGATAGATAGATAGATAGATAGATAGATAGATAGATAGATAGATAGATAGATAGATAGATAGATAGATAGATAGATAGATAGATAGATAGATAGATAGATAGATAGATAGATAGATAGATAGATAGATAGATAGATAGATAGATAGATAGATAGTAGGAGACTTCTCTGACTCAACACCTCTGAACACGGTTAGGATAGGAGCGCACAATACTGAGGAGTTTCTATATTAGGACAAGACAGTTATACACACTTAGTCACACTGTATCAGAGACTCAGTCTGTGCCCCAAATGGCACCCTATTCCCTAGAGTGCAGTACTTTTGACTATGGTTCTGGTTGAAAGTACTTTTTACATGTTTTTTTATTTTTATTTCACCTGTGTATGCTCATATCCAGAGCTACTTACAGGAGCATTTAGAGTTAAGTGCCTTGCTCAAGGGCACAGATAGATTGTTCACCTTGTCGGCTCAGGGATTCGAATGAGTGAACTTTTGGTTACTGGCCCAACACTCTTAACAGGCAACCTGCCAAACTGTAAATGGGAATAGCAGAATAGGGTGCCATTTGGGACACATCTGAATGGTGCAGGTTTGGAAACAGAAACACACACACACACATCTATATGACACAGAATGTTATTACATCTACAAAAGCTGCTGATCATCAACAACATCCAACTCATTGCACAGTGCTCCATGCACACACGCTATAATCACAATCACGGGCAAGCAGCAAAAAATATTAGAAAAATGAAACATATAAAACAATTCAGTGTAATGGATGGAGTCACTCGGAATCAAAGGCATATGACTAAGAATAAAAATAGAGCTTAGGATAAAAATTCAATGCACTACTTCTGTGAAATATTTCTATATGACACATAGTTGTCATGGGAACATCAAAAACGTAATGATATGATAGAGATGTCATATAATGCTTTTGGGGTATATTTTCATTGCATGTTCAATGCAATATTAAGAGGGGTAAGAAACAGTTGTTACAGTACTTACTCCATTGATTTAATAAGCTATTCATATGCATCTTGAGGATGGGTGGAAATGCACTGGCCGCCAGTCAGTGCAATACCCAAGCCAGCTTGGCAGTAGTTATAGTCTTTATCCAGAAGCTAGGGAGAACCACATGCATGCAACAATGAGCAAACACACACACACACACACACACATACACACACACAGAGCCAGGACTGTTACTATACTGTGACATACATTAGGCTTTGCTTTCATGCAGGCATCGTTAGAGGCAGGCATAAACAAATATTCAGTAGGCCAGCTGTTGCGTCCACATTTTCCATGCACCCAATAGAAACATTGACCCTGTCTGTAATTTCTGTAAATATCTATTAAAATATTACAAATGAAAACAGGATTACATAAGAAAAGTAGGGTAGGCTATGACAAATACTAACAAATTAGTCTTGATTTTGGAATAAGAGCCAGCCATTACCCCTGTCAGATATACTATTCAATACATTGTTGGTATGTAGCCTAATCTTCACTTCTTCAATCAATGATCTCTTGTTATTAGAAAAATATTAAGAGAAACTTTAGGCTATAACTCCATCCTTGAACAAACCTCCAACCTTGAACACATATTTAACACATACTTGATCGGTATAAATGGTACTTACATCGTTATAACAACAGTCCAATTCGTTTATAAAGAGAACTGTTCCCCCAGAAATGTATTGATTATATTCTACACAGTGATATATTTTAACTGCGTTAGCTACGTAGGATACACTGGGATCCGAATTCGGTGCGCTATGCACTGTTTCCGAATGCTGTGCGGCTCTTCAGTCTCCAACCAACGCACTCGCCACTCAGGGTGTGAAAGCGGTTGCACGGCGGAGCGGGGGTGAAACAGTCTTGATGAAATTCATGTTTGATGGGTTGCCTTTGGAACCAACTGTAATTACGTCGGTTGATATCGCTCAACTCAGTCTCCACCCACTCTGTAAGCTTGAAGCTACATTATAGCCACCGATCAGCTGTGCTGTTGGCTACTTTGTAATCATGCAATAGAAAATAAATGGAGTAATTTTTTCCCATGTATTTATTCAGCAGGTACAATAAGGAGAATAAGGCACAAGATGTAAATTGCACAGTATCAGTCAAAAGTTTGGACACACTTACTCATTCCAGGGTTTTTCTTTATTTTTACTTATTTCTACATTGTAGAATAATGGTGAAGACATCACAACTATGTAATAACACATATTGAATCATGTAGTAACCAAAAAAGTGTTAAACAAATCAAAATAAGTAGCCACCCTTTGCCCTTATGACAGTTTTGCACACTCTTGGCATTCTCTCAACCAGCTTCATGAGGTAGTCACCTGGAATGAATTTCAATTAACAGGTATGCCTTGTTAAAAGTTCATTTGTGGAATTTCTTCCCTTCTTAATGCATTTGAGCCAATAAGTTGTGAAAAAGGAGGGGTGGCATACAGAAGATAGCCCAATTTGGTAAAATACCAAGTCCATATTATGGCAAGAACAGCTCAAATAAGCAAAGAGAAATGACAGTCCATCATTACTTCAAGACATAAAGGTCAGTCAATCTGGAAAATTTCAAGAACTTTGAAAGTTTATTCAAGTGCAGTCGCAAAAACCATAAAGTGATATGATGAAACTGGCTCTGATGAGGACTGTCACAGGAAAGGAAGAGCCAGAGTTACCTCTGCTGCAGAGGATAAGTTCATTAGAGTTAACTGCGCCTCAGATTGCAGCCCAAATAAATGCTTCACAGAGTTCAAGTAACAGACACATCTCAACATCAACTGTTCAGAGGAGACTGTGTGAATCAGGCCTTCATGGTCGAATTGCTGCAATGAAACCACTACTAAAGGACACCAATAATAAGAAGCGACTTGCTTGGGCCAAGAAACACGAGCAATGGACATTAGACCAGTGAAATCTGTCCTTTGGTCTGATGAGTCCTTTGAGATTTTTGTTTCCAACTGCCGTGTCTTTGTGAGACACAGAGTAGGTGAACGGATGATCGCCGCATCTGTGGTTCCCACCATGAAGCATGGAGGAGGAGGTGTGATGGAGTTGGGTGTGCAAAGCTGGCATCAAGGCAAAGAGTGGGGACTTTGAAGAATCTCAAATATAAAATATATTTAGATTTTTTTTAACACTTTCTTGGTTACTACATGATTCCATATGTGTTATTTCATAGTTTTGATGTCTTTACTGTTATTCTACAATGTAGAAAATAGTAAAAATAAAGAAAATCCCTGGAATGAGTAGGTGTGTCAAAACTTTTGACTGGTTCTGTATATAATAATATGCCATTTAGCAGATGCTTTTATCCAAAGAAATGTACAGTCATGAATGCATACATTTTACGTATGGGTAGTCCTAGGAATTTAACCCATTATTCTGGTGTTGCAAACACCATTCTCTACCAACTGAGCTATATGGGACCATATATTTAATTTTACACACATGCGTTATATGAACCAGCTATATTTCTAGGAACATTGTCATGTCAAACAGAGATTGCATGAAGACATTGGATGATAGGGAGGAACACGGTTGTTTTACAGTCTTGAGTGCACCAGCCTAAGCATAAATAAAAATTATTATGACAGGGGGAAAGGAAGAGTAACATATCAAAGAACGGCTGAAACTTGTTATTTCTCTCTGTCTTATTGTTCTATAGTGTGACTGGTCTTACAGTTTTACTGTTAGTCAGCCATCTGCTGCAAGCTGGCTGAGAGAGCCAGGCTGCAGACTCTAGTGTTCATGAATCATCAGCCTATTTCTGATCCCACACACTGACACATCTCTCTACTTCTACAGAGAGATTATATCATTCTATCATCATTTCACCATCCAACCTCCCTGTAATTACACAGCATCTTCATTGTTCTTCCTGTTACTTCATTGTTTTCTCAAAGCAATTATGTTACTTAACAGTCACCACCAACAACAAACATTTAATAATGATGACATGGATAACAAATCAAATTGAATCAGATTTTATTGGTCACATACACATATTTAGCAGATGTTATTGCGAGTGTAGCGAAAATGCTCGTAAACATCAAACAAGTACATTTCTCAGTTAAATTAAATTGCATTAAAGATAGAGCCAGATGAATTTGGAGTATGGCATACTTGTAGAATAACACTATTCAGTGCAGATGAGGAAAATATATTATCCCGATTGTAGAATGCATTTTCTGAAGTAGTAATTGGACAGATTCATTTTGTTTTATGATATGTTTGCACTCTAATTAATATGATAAAAGAATATGACTTTTAATGATATTCTTTCCATAATACACCACTCAATTGCACAGTGATGCAAGCATTTCGCTACACCAGCAATAACACCTGCTAAATATGTGTATGTGACCAATACAATTTAATTGATTTTTGATGCTGATCTGTTCACTTCCACCTCATTATAGGAAAGTGGGTAAACTATGCCACCAGCTGTTCATAAAGTGGAACTACAGGTCTTTGCTGATGTTCGGCATGATTCTATCTCATTTTACATCAACAACATTTTAAACCTAGTAAGGTCGATAATAAACCTTTCACCTCATTTTACCAACAAACACCAGTCAAGTTCAGGATATTGCGTATGACTTTAAAAAACATTGCATTGATGCACATTCTTTACAACAATGTCCTAGTTGTAGTTATTACTTTTAGCGCATAAGGAAGACTGGATGAGACATCAGCAGGTGAGATGGCCTTTCTGGAAGCCACCTCAAATACCCAGCAACTCATGTGGTTTAAATCCAGTGACAATGACTATTGTGGCATACGGAAAAGTGAGCTGTTCTATTATGTTATTATCCTATAATGTTATTTGACTGAGTTTCTTGTCTGCAAGACTTACAGCAACACAAATAGAGTAGGCTTACAAGTAAAACCATAAACCTACATGTGTGCACAATGAAAACATAAAATCTCATTCGGTACTGTGATGTGTACATCTTCTCTGTGCAATAAATAGCTCCTGTCTAAGATCGGCTATATAGAGACTGTCTGTATGGTTCCTTCACATTTATGCGCCGGAGAGCTATGGACAAGCCAACTCCCAATATTAAACCAATATGCAGTGTAAAAACAAATTCACAGTGACTTATTGCATTATGAAAAATTTTTCTTTAGAAAGATATTAGACTCGTCATTTTTAAACAAACTTTTTTTATTGTAATACGGGCTACAGAGAAACACCCGTTGTTCACCCAGTTATAAACAATCAAAAATCAAAAAACAAAAAAAATCTAAAAGAACTTTAATTTACACAGGTATTTCATGGGGAGGGGGGTATCAGTGGTTTCGTCTCCTGGCATAGCAGGGGGAGGGGAGGGGGAGAACAGAACAGAACAAGAAGGACTTCTCTCTAGTTAATTTTAGTCTGACCAAATAGATGTTTCTCAGCAAAGTAAACACTAAGACCTTACAATGTCAATTGGAATTGGCCATTAGCCTATTTTAAGCATCCATATCTTCTATATTTCATCACAATATTCCTCTGACTCCTGTTGCATCCATATAAGTATTTCCCATTTAACAAAAATGTAACAATCACCCACCATTTCATTGTTTATTGAACTGTAGGTCCTGCCTTGGATTTTTTAGGAAATAGAAAACAAATCAAACACATTTCTCTGTATCCTTTAGCTAATGCATGATAGCTGGTGGAAAAAGTAGTACTAGCTCAATTGCATGTGTAAGAGACAATTGCACAGTGCCTGTATGGCCCACACAATCAATGGAAAAACCTCATGTCATTCATCCTGTGTGTGGGATGAAGCAGAT
Source organism: Salmo salar (assembly GCF_965601325.2). Taxonomy (NCBI): domain Eukaryota; kingdom Metazoa; phylum Chordata; class Actinopteri; order Salmoniformes; family Salmonidae; genus Salmo; species Salmo salar. The sequence continues at coordinate 36,798,174 of NC_138310.1, read as the reverse complement.
TAGCTTTATTCAGAATGCCATTTATTCTGCCCATATCGTTTCAGATGACAGTTTGCAGGTTGACGTGAAGAAGGGATTTTGAGAGAGAGGGAATGATAAAGTGAAAAAGAATGAGTCACACATAGACTAATGAATGAGACAGCCTTTCTCTGTGAGCTCTCTCCACTTTACAAAGACATTTTACATTTGAATGAGTTGTGCGGTTTCTGTGGAGAATCCTTTCTGATCGGTAACCACTTCCATCCAGATGATTGAACTGAAGGTACGTGCTCTTGGTGGGTGGTGTGTTATTTCTATAATCCAGTTTAAAGGTATACCATGCCCTCTCTGCAAACACTAGGGTTGGAGTCAATTCCAATTGAAGGCAGTCAATTCAGGAAGTAAACTGAAATTCCAATTCAACAATTTAAAAAGAGGATTATTTTCAACAACTACTCAATAAACATTTATTTTTTTCCCAAAAATGTCAATATATTTAAAAAGTTGTTATATTTTTTTATTTTACATTCAAATCACTTCCTACATTGACTGCCTTCAATTCGAACTGACCCCAACCCTGGCAAACACTCGAATGGCCTACTGTGGTTGGAGGAGATGGATACACTGTAGAGGCAGAAAACATCAGTATTCTTCATGTTAATACCTCAGACCAGACTCAAATGCACCCCTCCACTGAGTCATGTTACTGTAACATGATAGTGACAAGAAAGAAACAAATGCTTTATACTTGGGATTTGTAGATTATACTCTCTTTGGTGCAAGTATAATCTGTGGGTTTAGTTTGTGATGTGTAAATCCATATTTTTCCACATCAATTTCGCATTGACAGTATTTATACTGCACAGCACCATTTTGTATCAGGGGTTGGATAGTGGGATTTGTAGTACATTTTTACTGTATCTGTGCTTATTTCTGTGATTGAGCAAGAGGAGGGGTGTAGTTCGAGGTGGCTGGGCTCTTAGCAGTGGCTTTGGTAGCTGCAGGGAATTGTGGGATGTGTCCCAAATGGCACCCTATTCCCTATTTAGTGCACTACTTTGACCAGAGCTCTACTGGCCCTGGTCAAAAGCAGGGAACTTTATAGGGAATTGAATGCCATTTGGGATGCAGCCCTGGAATCAGCAGTGGCAGAGGATGGTGGACAGGTTCAGGGGTCACGAGGAGATGGGTCGTAGCGCGGATCGGTCGGTTGGTTTACGATCGTTTTCTCCTTCCCTCAGAGTTCCTGAAGTTGGATGGCCTGATCTTCATCTCAGCAAACTCAATGGAGTGCTCATGGCCTTTCCAATGGAACCAGTTCACTCCCTGAAGAACACACAGTAATATTAGTAGCGAGGGGTTTATATTATTAACACAAATGCCTTGAATTTCCTCCCTTATCTTTACAAAGTCAACAAGTTTGAATACTGTACTACAGCAGTATTTTTGAATACAGAAATTCCTGCTAGTATTGAATCTTCAAGTATATGTGCTCTCACCTTGCTGTGACTGTCATCGCCATATCGTCCCATAAGGTTGACACGATGGCAGTTCTTATACCAGAAGGCACCCTTGTAGGACAGGGCACAGTTGGTGACTGCGATGTCATTGTCATGGTCGTAGGTTGAGAACGGGCGACCATGGTGGTAGGTCATAGAATCACCTACAGGGGGCAGCAGAGAGAGCTTTAAGCAGGAACCAAACTTAACAGACTTCAGAAAGGAGGCTTAGGTTGAATACATGCTTGCTTCACCCTCACACACCTAATAACAATATATAGTACTTTATTACTTAGATCTATTCTAACTTTTTGTGTGTCCCCAAATGGCACCCTTTTGACCAGTGCCCTATGACCCCTGTAGTGCTCCATATAGGGAATAGGGTGCCATTTCTGACACATATTGGACTTTGTACTAGCTATCTAATGGTTGTAGAGAAGCAAGTCTTACCTGCGGTACCACTGTACCCTCCAACGTGGACCTTGTAGCGACTGCGTGGATCAGAGATAGAGAACTTGTCATACTGGGCGTGGGCTACATCCCCCTTGTCTCTGAGGTCCACACGAAGCTCGTACTGTCCCACTACAGTGATCTTATGGAGGTTCGACAGGCCTGTGGGAAAATATGACAGTTGGGATTTACAATCATTTCTGAGGACTTTTTAGTCATGATATGTAACAAATGATAGTGGAAAAGAGGAAAGTTTATTCAAATACAGTACTCATATTCATATGTCTTAAATGGATTCAAATAAATCAATGAATGTGTTGATCTATAATATTTTCCATATTATGAGCATACCGAGCCAGAATTCGTCGTTCATGTCACCGAAGCCAGCAGTGTAATTCCTCCAGTTGCGGAAGAACTCCAGTTTACCACTCTGGCGTCTGAGAAACACCTGTATGATGGGACAAACAACACCAGATCGCTCATTATATAACCCTGGGATCCATTACAATGAGGTTTGGAGTTGGGTTGTACAGTATACTAGTAGCAAGTGACTTACAATCCATCCACCTCCATCTGTGGCCATGTCACAGTAGACCTGGATGGGCTGACTCTCATCTCCACCCAGGTAGATGGTGTAGACACCAGAGGCTGTGTCTCCATTCAGCAAGGCCTGGGAGCAGTCTCTGGGGTGTTTGTACAGCACGCCAACTACACACACACACACACACACACACACACACACACACACACACACACACACACACACACACACACACACACACACACACACACCGGAAGATGAGTTACTAAGCAGCTCCAGCTGCCCAGCAAACTCTAAGCTGAAGATGAATAAAGAAGGGACAGAGATTGCCACAGTGGGTGGTGAACAGAGCAGAGGGTCGCTATGGTAACATGGTTTTTTTCTAAAAATATATATTTTTGTATTTTATGGTTTATGGGCGGTGCCAAATCGGAAGGTAGAGAAGGGGGCAAATCCAGAGGGAAACAGAGAGTAGAGTCCGAGGCCGGATTCCTAACCCTTATTGCCAGTGGGTATGTTCGGTCTGGAGTCGGCAGACTACCAACATCCCTGTTGTAACACTCACTGGTGGTGAAGACGGTGGTGATGACTCTGCTCCTCTTGGGCCCTGCGATGGCCAGCAGTCTGACGGAGTACTCAGTGGAGGCACTCAGCTGTGCCATGTTGTAGGAAGTGGCTGTGGGGCTCAGAACAACCTCCTGGAGGAACAACACAACCCAGCAGTCAGAATGTCAGAGATACGTCATTATTAATACATTATGGTGCACTACCTGGGGGAAAAGGATGCCATTTGGGACTCATTGGATTTAGAAGTATATCATGCTTTCTAGATCCCAAAGGTGTATTATCAATGCTTTTTCTTATACTCCCCAAAGATGCATCGTCATGTCCTCTTGGACAAAACAATACTCTATCTGACAAAGGAAGGAATGTTCTTCTAATCATTTTAAATCTATGGTTCCACCATGCAGACAACCACTGACCCGGATTGTGCCGTCAGCTGACTCAAAGCTGAGGATGTAGCCGGTGATGTCAGCGCGTGGGGCCTTCCAGGTCAACATGGCGTTCTCTGTCTGGATGTTACTGGCTGCCAGGTCCTGAGGGGCATCCACATCTAGGGGAGAGAACACAGTGGTCTAACACAGTGGTCTAACACAGTGGTCTAACACAGTGGTCTAAAACCCCCGTTCAGACAGAGTACTTCACCTTCTTTAAATATTCTGTTTCCAGGTTCAGGTTGTCTGTTTGAAAGGGTACGGGGTAAAAAAGTTACATTTTAAACATTAAAAAAACAGTTATGTAACCTGTAGGGTTAGTGGACTAGTAAATACTGCAACTGCAGTAGGGAGAAATAGATTGGTGCTTTGTGTGAATGTCTGCCTGTTCGGTTTGAATTTTATCTGTTCTGTTGTTGATCCACAATTGATATCAATCTTTTGAATGAGCATACAGTTTCATAGCAGTGTCACAATAAAATTGTAGGCACTAATCAAATCTGCTGTTTGAATGTGTGTGTGGGAGGGAAGGTCCAGCCTCCCCCTAGGCCATATACCCACCAGTGGTGAACTCAGTGGTGGTGGCGGCGCTCTTAGCAGCCGCTCTCATGGCGTAGACCTTGACAGTGTAGTGGGTGGCAGGGGTCAAGGAGGTCATCTCAAACTCCACAATGTTTCCAGACACTCTCTCCATCACTGGGACAACTGCACACACAGAACACACAGAAACAGTGAGGAGACAGAAACAGAGAACGGGACAGAGACAGAGACAGAGACAGAGACAGAGACAGAGACAGGGACAGGGACAGAGACAGGGACAGATATAGAAATAGAAATAGAAACAGGGACAGAGACAGAGACAGAGACAGAGACAGAGACAGAGACAGAAATAGAAATAGAAACAGGGACAGGGACAGGGACAGAGACAGATATAGAAATAGAAACAGGGACAGGGACAGAGACAGAGACAGATATAGAAATAGAAACAGGGACAGGGACAGAGACAGATATAGAAATAGAAATAGAAACAGGGACAGGGACAGAGACAGAGACAGATATAGAAATAGAAATAGAAACAGGGACAGGGACAGAGACAGATATAGAAATAGAAATAGAAATAGAAACAGGGACAGAGACAGATATAGAAATAGAAACAGGGACAGGGACAGAGACAGATATAGAAATAGAAATAGAAACAGGGACAGGGACAGAGACAGATATAGAAATAGAAATAGAAACAGGGACAGGGACAGGGACAGAGACAGAGACAGAGACAGATACATAAATAAAGACAGAGACAGGGACAGAGACAGAGACAGATATAGAGATAGAAATAGAAACAGGGACAGGGACAGAGACAGATATAGAAATAGAAATAGAAACAGGGACAGAGACAGAGACAGAGACAGATACATAAATAAAGACAGAGACAGGGACAGAGACAGAGACAGATATAGAAATAGAAACAGGGACAGAGACAGGGACAGAGACAGATATAGAAATAGAAATAGAAACAGGGACAGGGTCAGAGACAGAGACAGATATAGAAATAGAAATAGAAACAGGGACAGAGACAGATATAGAAATAGAAATAGAAACAGGGACAGGGACAGGGACAGGGACAGAGACAGATATAGAAATAGAAATAGAAACAGGGACAGGGACAGAGACAGAGACAGAGACAGAGACAGATATAGAAATAGAAACAGGGACAGGGACAGGGACAGATATAGAAATAGAAATAGAAACAGGGACAGGGACAGAGACAGAGACAGATACAGAAATAGAAATAGAAACAGGGACAGGGACAGAGACAGATACAGAGACAGATATAGAAATAGAAATAGAAACAGGGACAGGGACAGAGACAGATATAGAAATAGAAACAGGGACAGGGACAGGGACAGAGACAGATATAGAAATAGAAACAGAAACAGGGACAGGGACAGGGACAGAGACAGATATAGAAATAGAAATAGAAACAGAGACAGAGACAGAGACAAAGAAAGATATAGAAATAAAGACAAAGATAGGGACAGGGACAGAGACAAAAACAGAGACAGCAACAGGGACAGAGACAGTGACAGAGACCAGGACAGGGACAGGGACTGAGACAGAGACCAGGACAGGGACAAATACAGGGACAGATATAGACAGTAACGACCAGATCAACATCTGTCTGTAAGGATATTAAATGAAAACAATGAACGTAAATGCAACACATTTTCTCCTATAAGCCCTGGTAATATAGAGTATAGTACATCCAGATGGTGTGTGTGTGTGTGTGTGTGTGTGTGTGTGTGTGTGTGTGTGTGTGTGTGTGTGTGTGTGTGCGCGAGATACCCTACCAGTGTCTGCGCTGTAGGTGATGACATATCCGTCTACAGTGGCGATGGAAGGCTGCCAGTGGAGCAGAGCATCTGTGTCATTGATGTTGACTACAGTCAGGCCACGGGGCTTGTCCAGAGCTGTCACATAGAACACACACAGAACACACACATACGCACACACGCACACAATGTGGTTACCCTGAGCAGAGCCACATCAAACACCTCCCCAGGGACAGAGCCATTGTCTTCTGTTGTAAGGAAACAGGAGACCTATCCACCCCCAGCCATGCTCCATCTGTACACACTAACAGCTTTCACAATGGGCTTCATGCTCAGCCTTTATAGACCGTTCACCAACTTGGTTCTCACCATCAACGTTTGATGCTTTGTTTAATTGTTTTGAACGTATCAAATCCTTTCCGCAGGGCATACAAAGACAAAGCTATTATTGTTTTGATGTTGTATGTGTATGTGTATGTTGGCTCTTGTTGCCATACTCCAAATGTTATGTCCCAAATGGCACCCTATTCCCTTTGTGGTGCATTACTTTTGACAGGGTCCTATAGGGCTATGGTCAAAAGTAGTGCACTAAATAGGGAATAGGGTGCCATTTGGGATGCAAGCCCTTGTGTTTTGAACAGGTGAGACACTCACCTGTGGTGACACTGCTGGAGCCTGGCTCACTCTCCTTCTGTCCCTTCACAGAGATGACAGTCACCTGGTAGGTCACTCCAGGGGTCAGGTTGGACAGCACCTTCTGAGACTCAGTGCCACCCACTGTCACAGTCTGAGGAGCACCTGCACACACACATGTGAAGAAAGGGACAAGGTCAGTCAGACCCTCAAATTACATGGAATTAAATAGAATCAATAATGAATTATAGGACCTGTTTGGGTCAGACGTCCGATTCTGTATTGGCTATTATTTATTCAATTCATATCACAAATAATATGTTTTATCATCAAGCAGCAAATCAGTAAAATAGTGAAGCAGTAGTGAAGCAGTTCACATCAAAGTTGTGTTGTGTAACGTCTCCCTGCACTTCAAACTGCCACGCCCCCTCACAGAGACACAACAGACACTAGAGGGCAGAAGAAGACTAGCATAGAATTCCACAGGATAATCTGTTCTCTCTACCGAGACTGCAAAATCATACCTTATTTATTTTAATTGATCAAATAAATTCCATGTGACCACACCACACATGTAAATGGGTTTCCTCTGGTTTGCAGCCAATGTATGTATAGTATAGTATATATGCTGAGTATACAAAACATTAAGAACACCTGCTCTTTCCATGACAGACTGACCAGGTAAATCCAGGTGAAAGCTATGATCCCTTATTGATGTCACTTGTTAAATCCACTTCAATCAGTGTAGATGAAGGGGAGGAGAGAGGTTAAAGAAGGATTTTCCAGCCTTGAGACAATTGAGACATGGATTCTTTATGTGTGCCATTCAGATGGTGAATGGGCAAGACAAAATATTTAAGTGCCTTTGTACAGGGTATGGTAGTAGGTGCCAGGCACACCAGTTTGTGTTGAGAACTACTGGGTTATTCATGCTCAACAGTTTCCCGTATTTATCAAGAATGGTCCACCACCCAAAGGACATTCAGCCAACTTGACACAACTGTGGGAAGCATTGGAGTCGACATGGGCCAGCACCCCAATGAAATGCTTTCGACACCATGTGGAGTCCATGCACAAACAAATTGAAGCTGTTCTAAGGGCAAAAGGGGGTGCAACTCAGTATTAGGAAGGTGTTCCTAATGTTTTGTACACTCAGTGTATAGTATAGTTATATCTGTATGTACAGTATTGCTATATACAGCATAGATATAAACTACATGGCCAAATTAGTGGATTCGGCTATTTCAGCCACACCGGTTGCTGACAGGTGTATAACATCGAGCACACCGCCATGCAATCTTCATAGACAAACATTGGCAGGAGAATGGCTTAACTGAAGAGCTCAGTGACTTTCAACGTGGCACAGTCATAGGATGTCACTTTTCCAACAAGTCAGTTCGTCAAATTTCTTCCCTTCTAGAGCATCCCGGTCAACTGTAAGTGCTGTTATTGTGAAGTGGAAACGTCTAGGAGCAACAAGGGCTCAGCCACGAAGTGGTAGGCCACACGAACTCACAGAACTGGCCCGCTGAGTGCGGAAGCGCGTTGTGCTTAAAAATCGTCTGTCATCGGTTGCAACATTCACTACTGAGTTCCAAACTGCCTCTGGAAGCAATGTCAACACCATAACTGTTCATTGGGAGCTTCATGAGATGGGTTTCCATGACAGAGGAGCAGCACATTAGACTAAGATCACCATGCGCAATGCCAAGCGTTGGCTGGAGTGGTGTAAAGCTCACCGCCATTGAACTCTGGAGCAGTGGAAACACGTTCTCTGGAGTGATGAATCAAGCATCACCATTTGGCAGTCTGACTGACAAATCTGGGTTTGGCAGATGCCAGGAGAACACTACCTGCACAAATGCATAGTGCCAACTGTAAAGTTCAGTGGAGGAGGAATAATGGTCTGGGGCTGTTTTTCAATATTCGGGCTAGGCCCCTTAGTTCCAGTGAAGGGAAATCTTAATGCTACAGCATACAAGTACATTCTGTGCTTCCAACTTTGTGGCAACAGTTTGGGGAGGGCCCTTTCCTGTTTCAGCATGACAATGCCCGGTATGGTAGAACTTGACTGGCCTGCACAGAGCCCTGACCTCAACACCATCGAACACCTTTGGGATGAATTGCAACGCTGACTGTGAGCCAGATCTAATCGCCCAACATCAGTGCCCGACCTCACTAAAGTCCCCGCTGCAATGTTCCAACATCTGGTGGAAAGACTTCCCAGAAGAGTGGAGGCTGTTATAGCAGTAACGGGGGGACCAACTCCATATTAATGCTTATGATTTTGGAATGAGATGTTCGACGAGCAGGTGTCCACATACTTTTGGCCATGTAGTGTAGCTGTATCTATAGTATAGGTATATATTTATTTATTTTATTTAACCTTTATTTAACTAGGCAAGTCAGTTAAGAACTAATTCTTATTTACAATGATGGCCTACACCGGCCAAATATGGACGACGTTGGGCCAATTGTACGCCACCCTATGGGACACCCAATCACGGCTGGTTGTGATACAGCATGGATTCGAACCAGGGTGTCTGTAATGACGCCTCTAGCACTGCGATGTAGTGCCTTAGACCCCAGTGCCATTCGGGAGCACCATAGATATAGATATATATTATAGATATAGCATAGATATACAGTATATGCCTGTACAGTATAGGTATGTATGTCTGTAGGTACTCACCTCCCTGAGCAGGAACATAGGTGACATGGTAGCTGTCCACTCGAGCTCTGGGGATTGTCCAGTGTACAATAGCAGAGGTATCAGTGACATCAGAGAAATGGATGCCCTTGGGTGTGCCTAGCCCTGGCATAGGAGAACATACGGATACAGAGGACAACAAACAAACAGAACACAGGTAGATAGTTAGCAATTTAGGGGGCAGGTTTGTAAGTGAAGAGCAATGAAAACCACAAAGTGTCTCAGAGTAGGAGATTATTTTTGCCTTTTAGATAATAATCAATTAGATCATATGGACAGATCCTAAATCAGCACTTCTACTCTGAGATGCTTTAAGGAAATGGCTCCAGATCATAGGACATCACATAGTGCCCCATTACATCGCTAAATAAAAGATTACTGGTTCCAAATAAATGACAAAAAAAGGAAAACACCCCTAAAGCACAACTAAAGATTCCTAAAGATCCCATTCCTAAAATCGTCCATAGAATTTTTTTTTAATGCCTTAATTACCCAGAAAATACACATTATTGTGTTATTTTAGTGTGTCAGATACACCATTGACAACCACCAATTAAAGTAGAGAAAGAGAAACAGACACAGACAAAGAAGCCAAGGCTCCCAGAGCCTGTCGTCAGCGCTGGGCCACAGCATCTTCCTTGACAGACACGACACAGGGAGATTAACTTGCCCCCATTACAGACACACAAAAGTGAAACGCATCAGGGCCGTCAGACCCGAGAGTGAAGCCATACCCCCAGAGAAGGCAGGGGACGGCCATAGAGAGAGAGAGAGACACCCATTCAGACACTCAACACACAGACAGACAATTTCCCTTTACGGTCTAAAGACAATTAGACAAACCCCATTGGGGCTGGACAGTCAAAGACAACATTGGAGACAACTTGACAGATAGAGACAAAAAAACTGAGCAAGTGAAGAGTTGAATAAATCTCCTGAGCAGTTCTCTGGATCCCCATGAATGGGAGGCCATCAGAGGCTGAATGTAGTGTTTACACTGACAGACAGACAGACAGACAGACAGACAGACAGACAGACAGACAGACAGACAGAGTGTGTTGGTTCACATATACTGGAGCTGGCTTTAGAGGAGAGGGTTGCTGGATGATTCCACTGGAACCACTCAGGAGAGCTGACAGACGAGACAATGACAGGAGAGTGAACACTGAACAGACATGATGAGAAAAAACACCGAGGCCCATCACACACAGTTTTGGAACAAGGCACACAAGGCAGCCCAAGCTGGTTTAAATAAAACATTCATGACAACCCAAAGACTCCATTAAAAAGGCTTAATAACTTCCATTTGCAAAGATAATTATAATTCTACCAGATTGCTGCCTTGAACAAATATTATGACACAATGTTAACAGGTTAGTAAACAAAAACGACTGCAACGATAAGGAAATTAGATGATTGTATAAACATTGACCCATTTTGACCATCTTTTCATGCTGTTATTGTAAGACTGCAAACTGACAACATGGAGAAAGAGAAAATATAGTTTACAATATTGAAAGATGCTGAACACATTCCTAGCATCATCTATCCAGCAGCCCTACACCATTGCTGGTGTGATGTCATACCATGTACCTGTTTTTGCCACCCTGGAGATAGAGTCTGAGCGCCGTCCAGAAATTACCCCATACAGCTCAATTTCGTACTCTGTGTCGTCAATTAGCTCAGTAAGCACGGTTGTTCTCTCCTCGCCGGGCACGACCACCTCTTGCGGAGAAGCGAGGTCGTCGCTAGTATCATTGATCACAATGACAAAACTATCAAAGAGGTCCTCTTCAGCCAACCAGGCCACTTTACAGCTGTCTGGGGTGATGTCGGAGACCAAGAGATGCTCCACGATGGGTTCAGCTTCTGAGTGAGAAGGGAAGACATGTCGTTTCCATCCTCTTTAGGCCTCAAGAGTACTTTAGGAAGTGCTTATGCAGATTACAGAAGATCATTTACAGTTATTCCATATTGTATTTACTATAGACAGTCACATGATCATGAAAGCAGAAATGTATGAAAGTGGGTATACTTATTTGAAATAGATGTAGTTCTGTCCTTGTGATGTACTTGTCTATTGGTGTTCTTTATTATGTCATGTTTTATGTTTTGTGTGCACCCCAGGAAGAGTAGCTGCTACTTTAGCAGTAGGTCATTTGGATCCTAATAAAATATCAAATATTAGTTATGGATCCATATCAATCCAGGGATCCATATGAGTCAAACGAGAAGAGTAGGTTTGCAAGATGCAAAGAATGAAAAGTTGTTATTTACCTGAAGATGTTGACCGCGTGTTTCACCAGTATTCATTATGTAAGTTATAAATGTTTATACCACTTTTGTACCTATCACAGCCACTGTGGTGAGCATGAAGGGAAAGATATGTATTTTATTGGTGCAGGTAGGTATGTTGTTATTCACCAGCTAGTGTGATCAAATTCAACCCTCAGTTTATTGATGCTGTGACTGCAAAATAACGTGCATGGGATTTGCACATCAACTCCATAATACACTGAAACGAAGGTCATCTATCAGAAGAAAAGGAACATAAGAGACAGTCAGTCAGGGTTTGACTAGAGTTTTAAGAGTCCAGGTGACTACGTCATTGCAGATGGGTCTGTGCTTACAAAGAGTTGCAAAAAACAAGTGTAAACTAGTCGTTACCAGTAGCTAATAATGCCTGATGAAAAGGAGAGGAGTGGAGCCAACAGGAGTCTACAGCTGCTAGAGTCCACAGCTGTTAGAGTATACAGCTGTTAGTCTACATCTGTTAGAGTCTACATCTGTTAGAGTCTACATCTACTAAAGTCTACAGCTGCTAGAGTCTACATCTGTTAGAGTCTACATCTGTTAGAGTATACAGCTGTTAGTCTACATCTGTTAGAGTCTACATCTGCTAGAGTCTACATCTGTTAGAGTCTACATCTACTAAAGTCTACAGCTGCTAGAGTCTACAGCTATTAGTCTACAGCTGTTAGAGTCTACATTGGTTAGTCTACATCTGTTAGAGTCTACATCTGTTAGAGTATACAGCTGTTAGTCTACATCTGTTAGTCTACATCTGCTAGAGTCTACAGCTGTTAGAGTAAACAGCTGTTAGTCTACATCTGTTAGAGTCTACATCTGCCAGAGTCTACAGCTGCTAGAGTCTACATCTGCTTGTCTACAGCTGCTAAAGTCTACAGCTGCTAAAGTCTACAGCTGCTAGAGTCTACATCTGCTAGAGTCTACAGCTGCTAAAGTCTACAGCTGCTAGAGTCTACAGCTGCTAAAGTCTACAGCTGCTAGAGACAGGTGCTAAAGTCTACAGCTGCTAGAGTCTACAGCTGCTAGAGTCTACAGCTGCTAAAGTCTACAGCTGCTAGAGTCTACAGCTGCTAAAGTCTACAGCTGCTAGAGTCTACAGCTGCTAAAGTCTACAGCTGCTAGAGACAGCTGCTAAAGTCTACAGCTGCTAGAGACAGCTGCTAAAGTCTACAGCTGTTAGAGTCTACAGCTGCTAGAGTCTACAGCTGCTAGAGTCTACAGCTACTAGTCTACAGCTGTTAGAGTCTACATTGGTTAGTCTACATCTGTTAGAGTCTACATCTGTTAGAGTCTACATCTGCTAAAGTCTACATCTGCTAGAGTCTACAACTGCTAAAGTCTACAGCTGCTAGAGTCTACAGCTGCTAAAGTCTACAGCTGCTAGAATCTACAGCTGCTAAAGTCTACAGCTGCTAGAGTCTACAGCTGCTAGAGTCTACAGCTGCTAAAGTCTACAGCTGCTAAAGTCTACAGCTGCTAGAGTCTACAGCTGCTAGAGTCTACAGCTGCTAAAGTCTACAGCTGCTAGAGTCTACAGCTGCTAGAGTCTACAGCTGCTAGAGTCTACAGCTGCTAGAGTCTACAGCTGCTAGTCTACAGCTTCTAAAGTCTACAGCTGCTAGAGTCTACATCTGTTAGAGTCTTCATCTACTAAAGTCTACAGCTGCTAGAGTCTACAGCTGCTAGAGTCTACAGCTGCTAGAGTCTACAGCTTCTAAAGTCTACAGCTGCTAGTCTACAGCTTCTAAAGTCTACAGCTGCTAGAGTCTACATCTGTTAGAGTCTTCATCTACTAAAGTCTACAGCTGCTAGAGTCTACAGCTGCTAGAGTCTACATCTGCTAGTCTACAGCTGCTAAAGTCTACAGCTGCTAGAGTCTACAGCTGCTAGAGTCTACAGCTGCTAAAGTCTACAGCTGCTAGAGACAGGTGCTAAAGTCTACAGCTGCTAGAGTCTACAGCTGCTAGAGTCTACAGCTGCTAAAGTCTACAGCTGCTAGAGTCTACAGCTGCTAAAGTCTACAGCTGCTAGAGTCTACAGCTGCTAAAGTCTACAGCTGCTAGAGACAGCTGCTAAAGTCTACAGCTGCTAGAGACAGCTGCTAAAGTCTACAGCTGTTAGAGTCTACAGCTGCTAGAGTCTACAGCTGCTAGAGTCTACAGCTACTAGTCTACAGCTGTTAGAGTCTACATTGGTTAGTCTACATCTGTTAGAGTCTACATCTGTTAGAGTCTACATCTGCTAAAGTCTACATCTGCTAGAGTCTACAACTGCTAAAGTCTACAGCTGCTAGAGTCTACAGCTGCTAAAGTCTACAGCTGCTAGAATCTACAGCTGCTAAAGTCTACAGCTGCTAGAGTCTACAGCTGCTAGAGTCTACAGCTGCTAAAGTCTACAGCTGCTAGAGTCTACAGCTGCTAGAGTCTACAGCTGCTAAAGTCTACAGCTGCTAGAGTCTACAGCTGCTAGAGTCTACAGCTGCTAGAGTCTACAGCTGCTAGAGTCTACAGCTGCTAGTCTACAGCTTCTAAAGTCTACAGCTGCTAGAGTCTACATCTGTTAGAGTCTTCATCTACTAAAGTCTACAGCTGCTAGAGTCTACAGCTGCTAGAGTCTACAGCTGCTAGAGTCTACAGCTTCTAAAGTCTACAGCTGCTAGTCTACAGCTTCTAAAGTCTACAGCTGCTAGAGTCTACATCTGTTAGAGTCTTCATCTACTAAAGTCTACAGCTGCTAGAGTCTACAGCTGCTAGAGTCTACATCTGCTAGTCTACAGCTGCTAAAGTCTACAGCTGCTAGAGTCTACAGCTGCTAAAGTCTACAGCTGCTAGAGTCTACAGCTGCTAAAGTCTACAGCTGCTAGAGACAGCTGCTAAAGTCTACAGCTGTTAGAGTCTACAGCTGCTAGAGTCTACAGCTGCTAGAGTCTACAGCTACTAGTCTACAGCTGTTAGAGTCTACATTGGTTAGTCTACATCTGTTAGAGTCTACATCTGTTAGAGTCTACATCTGCTAAAGTCTACATCTGCTAGAGTCTACAACTGCTAAAGTCTACAGCTGCTAGAGTCTACAGCTGCTAAAGTCTACAGCTGCTAGAATCTACAGCTGCTAAAGTCTACAGCTGCTAGAGTCTACAGCTGCTAGAGTCTACAGCTGCTAAAGTCTACAGCTGCTAAAGTCTACAGCTGCTAGAGTCTACAGCTGCTAGAGTCTACAGCTGCTAAAGTCTACAGCTGCTAGAGTCTACAGCTGCTAGAGTCTACAGCTGCTAGAGTCTACAGCTGCTAGAGTCTACAGCTGCTAGTCTACAGCTTCTAAAGTCTACAGCTGCTAGAGTCTACATCTGTTAGAGTCTTCATCTACTAAAGTCTACAGCTGCTAGAGTCTACAGCTGCTAGAGTCTACAGCTGCTAGAGTCTACAGCTTCTAAAGTCTACAGCTGCTAGTCTACAGCTTCTAAAGTCTACAGCTGCTAGAGTCTACATCTGTTAGAGTCTTCATCTACTAAAGTCTACAGCTGCTAGAGTCTACAGCTGCTAGAGTCTACATCTGCTAGTCTACAGCTGCTAAAGTCTACAGCTGCTAAAGTCTACAGCTGCTAGAGACAGCTGCTAAAGTCTACAGCTGCTAGAGTCTACAGCTGCTAGAGTCTACAGCTGCTAAAGTCTACAGCTGCTAAAGTCTACAGCTGCTAGAGACAGCTGCTAAAGTCTACAGCTGCTAGAGTCTACAGCTGCTAAAGTCTACAGCTGCTAGAGTCTACAGCTGCTAAAGTCTACAGCTGCTAGTCTACAGCTGCTAGAGACAGCTGCTAGAGTCTACAGCTGCTAGAGTCTACAGCTGCTAAAGTCTACAGCTGCTAAAGTCTACAGCTGCTAAAGTCTACAGCTGCTAAAGTCTACAGCTGCTAGAGACAGCTGCTAAAGTCTACAGCTGCTAAAGTCTACAGCTGCTAGAGTCTACAGCTGCTAAAGTCTACAGCTGCTAAAGTCTACAGCTGCTAAAGTCTACAGCTGCTAGAGTCTACAGCTGCTAAAGTCTACAGCTGTTAGAGTCTACAGCTGTAGTAGCCAGAGAGAGAGGATGTGCTAGCAGACTGGCCATCTGCACCATACAGACAGCAGTTTATTACAACTAAAGCTGCTTCCTGGAGATTCAGAGCTACAGATGGATGGAAGATGGGCCAGGGTGGTTCTAAAGTATTTCTGGTGTAGCTCTGTTCAAGAGATGGACAGTCAGACATACCGTGGACTGACTGTGCCGCCTCAGTGCTGCCTGACTAGATACAGGGACATAAGTCATTAGAACACAACACCAAACATTAAGTGCCTGAGCCAGTGTGAACCCAGAGGATTGGGCTGACGTGAAATGAGGGAACTGCACAAGGCAGTTGTTGTGAGAAGAAGTGGTGGAAAATGAAAACCAGAGCACAAAAATCCCGGGTAGCTGTCACTCTTCGTTAGGAGTGGAGCAGGGCTTCTTTAGCTGGGCAGCCAGTCAGTCAAGGAAGCAGGGAGGGAGAGAGTGTGATAGAGGCCCTGGTAAAAAAGTAGTGCACTATATATGGGAATAGGGTGCCATTTGGGATGCAACCCAGAAGTGCAAACATGTGCAGCAGCCCCAGCATTCCCTGGCACCCCAACACCAGGCTCCAGCAGTCCCTGGCATCCCAACACCAGGCTCCAGGACACAGCGTCAATGTGAGCCTGAGATTGAGGAGCAGAGAGGGTGTGGGAGAGGAGCAGAGTGGTCTGGGAGAGGAGTAGAGTGGTCTGGGAGAGGAGCAGAGTGGTCTGGGAGAGGAGAAGAGCGGGTGTGGTAGCAGAGAGGTCTGGGAGCGGAGCGGAGCAGAATGAGAGTCTAGGGAGAGAGGTGAACAAAGCCCTCACAGATTAGAAAAAAAATATTCTCAGGGACTTGAAGAAACCATTGACTCTCTCCATCCATTTGCCGAATCGTCATTATGTTGGAACAGCTGAACTATAGTGTGCTTTGAGTGATACAATGATACAATACATATATTGTTTATACCATGAGGATAACATGAAAAACGTGAAGAACTCTTTTAAATGAGCTTTGAAGAGATTGCTTCAAATAAATCCCTTTTATTCACTGGGAAAGTTACCAAATTAGTAGATGAGGGAGAAGTAATTTGAGGCAGGTTTTCAGCAGGTGACAGAAGACCTCAAAAGAATAAAGCTATGTGTGTGATGTGTGTGCAGCCTAGCCTCTGTATGTGTGTTTAGGGGAGAATGGGAGGTACCAGGGGGCTGGCTGGTCTGAATGACAGCAGAAGTATGCAGAGGCCAGGTTCGTCTAGGTACTCTATGCTGTCAAAAACAGATAGCTTGGCCAGGTCACCTAAATCCTAACTGACATCCACCTCGAATCTGAAATGAAAATGTTTTACTGAAACATTGACAACACTTCATATCGATACTTATTATTACTTGTCACTGCTTAATCCTTTTGTACATTCTCATAGCACATGCCAAAGTCCTCAATGGTTTTAACAGCAAACAAAGTAAGTAGTCTTGACATGAGTAGTCTTGTTCACGCTCCGTTCAACGTTGTAATTCACAGAATGTGAATCGTTGATAATGACTACTATTGGTTGGATGGGCGAATGAATCAATGCACCTGTTGGGTTTATACTGTCAGTCAGTCAGTCAGTCAGTCAGTCAGTCAGTCAGTCAGTCAGTCAGTCAGTCAGTCAGTCAGTCAGTCCCCAGGGTACAGATCACAACACGTGGGTCGGCTGACAGGTCAGAAATTCTCCAGAAATGTTCTCTCATGGTACGTCCTGACAGGCACATACTGTACTGTAGTCTGCTTAGGGTGGCTCAAAGGTGGATCCCCTGCAGGCCAGGTCAGGCCTCATGTCAACTGAATGGGTTTTGTCTGGGTGGATCCACTGCAGGCCAGGTCAGGCCTCATGTCAACTGAATGGGTTTTGTCTGGGTGGATCCACTGCAGGCCAGGCCTCATGTCAACTGAATGGGTTTTGTCTGGGTGGATCCCCTGCAGGCCAGGTCAGGCCTCATGTCAACTGAATGGGTTTTGTCTGGGTGGATCCCCTGCAGGCCAGGTCAGGCCTCATGTCAACTGAATGGGTTTTGTCTGGGTGGGGTGGTTCTATACTGTGGACGGTTGGTTTCGAAAATATATTTTACAGTCACTGCATCAAAGTGAGGGAAACCCACAGAATGGGTGATGTGGTGTTGCTAGATGATGATGGTTGAGGCATTTGAATGGCAAGAGGTTAAAACAGGCTGAGGGTTTTGTATAGTGGAAATGACTAATGAGCAAAGAACTTCCGCAGTGGCTGGACTGGTAACTTATCACCATTAGACAGTTAACTTATTGTAAGAAGAGATCAGAGGTAAAGTGATGTTGGTGTGAAAACAGATAAGTAAAGTTCTATTGGTATACAAATGGATAATAGGGTGTACACTACAGTATAAAGAGACAAGATGATACCCATGGATTGAATCAAGCCTCTTCCAAGACGAGGGAGAGAAAGATTGTGATGTTAATTCAAATGTTTAGTCAGACAGAAATAGGATTTACTAAGTGAGTGGTGATACCTGTGATGGTGTCTGCATAGACAGGCCCTAACAGGGCCCCCTTGTACAGCCCATACAGGCTGACATTGTACCAGGTGGCGGGAGAGAGGCCTACGATGCCCAGGCTCTGGGCCGCATCTTGCAGGGTGTGGTTCTGCCAATCTACCCCTGCCTCTGCGTCTGTCACCTCAACCACAAAGCCATCAAAGTCTCCCTCCTCAGTGACCCAGGACACCAGGAAGCTGTCCCACGACACATCTGACACTGTCAGTTTGCCCAGCACAGGCTTCTCCTCCTCTGGATGACGATAAACATGACAACAAACAACATCAAGACAACGTTAGGCTAACCACTCAATGTCAAACATAGATATAGATAGGCTGTGACCCGATTCTCCACCCTTTTTCATGAAGTGTGCACTTCCACCATTTGAAAATGGTGAAAACTCCCTCTAGCCAATGCTTACACCAATCCTATGCTTATAAAATCCACGACGGGGAGTGTACAAATCTACACCTTTGGAGAAGGGTGGAGAATTGGGACAAGGAAAATACAGTACACATAAGAAAGCTGAGGGCTTGGATTGTGAAAAAGGCTGGTTATTGAAGACATAGCCTACAGATATTTCACTGACAACATTTCACTCAAATGACATGGCACACAATAAACAAGTATTGACCTCAAAGAAGAGATTCGTTTTTTGTAGACCCCAAGAAAGTTGTCTTCAATCCACAAAGACATTGTTAATTCAAGACTCCATAAAACCAAAAAAGACAACATGATCTTTGCTGGAAAAGATAGTTGAACCTGATAACCCAATCTCATTTCTATTTCAATCATTTATTCCCACATACAGATGTAGGATCTTAATTTGACCAGTTTCTCACAGCACAAAAATAATCGAGCACAACAGGTAATGTGTGGATTTAAATTAATGGACATTTTTGTTGATATATTTTTAGCTTGGGCAAATCAAGTCTGACATTTTAAATTGGAAATTAAAAACTTTAGAAGCCTCCAGTATTTATGTTGCAGTAGTTTATGTGTCAGGGGGCTAGGGTCAGTCTGTTATATCTGAAGTATTTCTCCTGTCTTATCCGGTGTCCTGTGTGAATTTAAGTATGCTCTCTCTAATTCTCTCTTTCTTTCTTTCTCTCTCTCGGAGGACCTTAGCCCTAGGACCATGCCTCAGGACTACCTGGCATGATGACTCCTTTTTGTCGCCAGTCCACCTGGCCGTGCTGCTGCTCCAGTTTCAACTGTTCTGCCTGCGGCTATGGAACCCTGACCTGTTCACTCTGTTATAATCTCCACCCGGCACAGCCAGAAGAGGTCTGGCACTTTGATATATCAGCTGATGTAAGAAGGGCTATATAAATACATTTGATTTGATTTGATTTTAAACCTTGAATATACTACAATTTCCTGCAACAACAGGATGATCAAATTATTAACTTCCAACATCTATTAGACTCTGAAAGAAGTCCCTTTAGTGTGTGTAAATGTAAAAATATTCTAACATTACCACTACAAAAGACCTTGGTGACAACACACTCTTTAGCAGCGTGGATACGAAGACTCAATATATTGTGGGGACAGACAGACAGACAGACAGACAGACAGACAGACAGACAGACAGACAGACAGACAGACAGACACACACACACACACACACAGCCTCCATGACGTAGACAGACAATCTGTTCTCCAGCAAGGCTCTCTGCCTGAAACAGCCTGTCTTGCCTGTGTATTAATGGCTCTGAACAAGCCATTCATTTTTGAAGGTCCCCTGTAGTCCGCTTGAGCAGAAGTACACAGTACACTTCAAACACATGGAGAAGCCATGCAGTAGCAGCAGTATAGCAGTACAGCAGAGAGAGCAGAACACCCTATAATTGGAGACCATTGTGAGCTGGAGGTGTCAGCAGATTGAGATGCAGGGAAACGTCAAGGCTACCATTATCCTATTTTCAAACCACCTATGTTGGAGTGGGCAGGAAAATGTAGACTAAATGGAATGGAAGACAATGAGAATGGAATGAATGACGTTTGATGGAAGGCAGGCGGCGACCGGCCTGGCCATTAATTGCTTGTGAAAGCTCACATGGGAGAAGAGACTGAACAGCATTATCAGAACATTGTTATAATGTTGGAGTAGTTAGATTGAGACCATTAGGAGGGAGGGGATTGACTCAGACTAGTCTTTATGTACTAGTCTAGAAATGTTCATTTTACAGACACATACTAAACGATCAAGATGCGTCATGTCAATCAGTACCTAACATATTTCCTGCATTCCAAATGGCACCCTGTTCCCTTTATAGTGCACTATATACAGATTTTGGATCTTCATTTGGTCACCATGTTGCAGGAGAACTTGTAAAACTTGTAGTGTATTTGAGGTTTAAAAAGGCTTCAGACTTGATTTTCCCTTACGAAAAATGTATCAACCCTTACAAAATTCCCTTAATTATAATCCACATAATAATTCACATTTCCTGTTGCTGCAGGATTATTTCCCTGCTGTAGCAAACTGCTTAAAATGAAGATCCTACATGTGAAGGGAATAGAGTGCCATTTGGGACGGATTGTCTCTTCTCCTTTTGTCAGGTAACAGAAGCAACTGTGGCTGAGTCTCAGGTCTGGCCTTCAGAACATGCAGATGGAGACGTGATGGGATGAATGAAATAACTTATCGTCAAGATGAGACCATCTCAAAAACATGCAGGATATGCACTTTGTGCTCCATTTCTCAAATTGGAGCAATTGGTCATGCA
The DNA here is from genome assembly GCF_965601325.2 of Salmo salar. Lineage (NCBI taxonomy): Eukaryota > Metazoa > Chordata > Actinopteri > Salmoniformes > Salmonidae > Salmo > Salmo salar. The sequence goes on along the minus strand of NC_138310.1, from coordinate 36,777,384 downwards.
ACATTCATGCAAAATATTATAAAACATGAAAACTTCACATAGAAAAGCTCTATATTTCTAGTCTTATTTATAGAGAACTTTGGTTTCAGTTCACGTAGGTGTATAAAACCATCACCAAACTGCTAAAGAATATTGTTCTGTACAGCAGAATCTTAAAAAGGCTTTGTTTACACTCTAGGGTTATACTTCATATTCTGTGTGGTGTGCGCAGTACACTAAAGCCACGGACAAAATCATCTGATGTGTTTAATCTATTATTCAAATGTGATTATTGACTCCTTTGACTTTTGCTCAAAGTATTATCATTCAAACTGTTCTCTCTCATTGTGCCTGAGCCTTCCGTTTACACAAAGGCTCCCCACAGCCCCATGAGTCCCTGAATTTGCTGATTAGCCTAAGTTATAATACTGCAGCTTTACTGTCTCTTGATCTTCCTACATCAACAATACATGTCTGACTGCTGGAAGGATGTGGGAGGTTTATTATATCAAATCAATTTTGGTTTCTTGCTCAGCATTTGAAATAGCCTTAAGATTTTGAAGTTTTTTGTTCTGCAGAGGTATAATGTTGTTACTGGCTCACTCCAGTGGGTCTCGAAACACTTGAACTTTAATTCTTGTAATCCTTTCAACGCCAGATGATTGTCAAACACAAGTAAAGTCCAGACCTGGGGGGCAAAAGGGTGGGAACCCCACCCCCCTCCCAATCCCTTAATATCCCTGTTAACGTGCAGCATGCACTGTGTTTGCATTATCTGTCTGGAATGGAGACGATAAAGTGTTGGAGGAACGACCGCAGCATGCTGATTAGAGGAGTGGTGATCTCGGAGCCAATGTTTTAACAGAGTATGTATCGTTTTATCTGACAGACCCACAATTCATCATGGTAGATTCATACAGAAACACAGGGGAGTGGGCTCACTCCACCAATTATCACATGAATGAGCTCTGTATGGAGCACACACACACACACACACACACACACACACACACACACACACACACACACACACACACACACACACCCACACACACACACACACACACACACACACACCATTCTGAAAGTTGGCAGCATGTAACAAAGACCCAAACAAAAGACAGTCATTCTTATCCATACCAGCGTTTCCCTCTCACCATCTCAATTTTGCCCATAGCCATACACATTAATGGGTATCCCGTAACATAACTGGAGGACTTTCTTCTCAAATGTTTGGTTTGGAAGCATCCTGACCACAGGAGCGAGCTAAAAAGGGTTATAATAATCTTATTTTCCTTTCCTTGTTTTAGTAAAAAAAATGAACCCACATGCAGTAAATGAAACAGAGACAGAGAGACTTAAAGAAAGTAGTAACAATGAATTCAATTAATTCCCTAGGTTTGGCTGCAGGACTGGAGAGCAAAATTGAATCGTTGGTTAATGAGGAAAAGGCTGTTCAAAACTTTACAGTAGAAAACTTCATGAAACACAGTCCAAACACAAAAAAAATAGCTTTCTTACAGACCCCTACTATACAGCAGCCAAAACTGGCCCGTGAGTGATTTCTTTTGGCCCCCCAAAGTTTTTATTAAAAAATTATAATAATAATATATATATATATATTGGGGGGGGTTAACTTTGTCAACACAGTCATTGTCAACACAGTTATTGTAAATTAAATTGAATTTTTGGCGTGACAATTCCATAAGGAGTTGGCACGGGAACAGAGACAGACTGGCACCCAGGCTAGAGTACTGTCCACAAAGACCTGTGGCTAGAATACATGTAATATGGGACCATGGAAATATAATCTAGATTATTTTTCTATGTATGGGACCAGGTTGGAGAGGTAGAGGGTTACAGTCGACACTGACATGTGGCTACTGCAGCATGGGATCATATAAATAGATTGAGGGGACACTCAATATGTCTGAAAGTCCTCCCATTATAGCATAACTGACCTGAATGGGGATGCCTGCTCTATTCATTCTAATTCTATGAATTGGCTAAGAGGAGATAGCGGTGACCTTTCCATACTGACCTGTTGCTGCGGAGATGGTGGTGGGGCCACTCTGCCTGCGTCCCCTCTCAGCAGTCAGGGTGATGGTGTACAACATGCCGGGCGTCAAGTTCTTCATGGTGTACTTGACGTCTCTAGAGAAGGGTGTCACCTCAGCCCTTTGCCCATCGGCTGACACGTACTCCAGCTTGTAATTGTCGATCTTAGCCACCGGCTTCTGCCACACCAGCACCATCTCAGTCTCAGAGGAAGACTCCACCTCCAGGTTCTTAGGAGCATCCAACGCTAAAGAGAAGAACATAGAAGGAGAATATAGAATATAGAAGGAGAATATAGAATATAGAAGGAGAATATAGAAGGAGAATATAAAATATAGAAGAATAGTATAGAATATAGTAGGAGAATATAGAACACAGAAGGAGAGTATAGAATATAGAAGGAGAATATAGAAGGTAAATATAGAATATAGAAAGAGAACATAGAATAAAGAAGGAGAATATAGAAGGAAATACAGAATTTAGAAGGAGAATATAGAATATAGAAGGAGAGTATAGAATATAGAAGGAAAATATAGAAGGTAAATATAGAATATTGAAGGAGAATATAGAATATAGAAGGAGAATATAGAATATAGAAGGAAAATATAGAATATACAAGGAGAATATAGAATATAGAAGGAGGGTATAGTATATAGAAGGAAAATATATAATATACAAGGAGAATATAGAAGGAGAGTGTAGAATATAGAAGGAGAGTATATTTCAAATAGTGCAAGACAAGTGCAAATAACCATTTGTGAATTGTAGGAGGCAAATAGTCGAATGGGGGTTATTTTTAGTACATTATTACTACAATCCATGATCGTAAACAAAAACAATGTATTTATTTACAATACAGAAAAAGGTCATAGCTCTCACCTGTAACAGCATTGGTGGTGGTAGGAAGGCTCTCACGCTCACTCTTCACGGCTGTCACTCCCATCCCGTACTCTGTCCCAGCTCTCAGGCCTACACAACACACAGACGAAGAACACTTATCGTACTGGATGTATGCAAACAGAGCATAAGAACAAAAACATGTTATTTGTATTTTTTTATCAAGTATTTATCAATGAAAACAATATGTTTAAAGTTTTATATTAAAACACCCAGCTGTTTGCAGGTAATAGTTTCGCCAACGATGAAAAAGACCGAAACTCTTCAAGGCCTTAATTGCCTAGCTAATAGATTGAAGCATAATTGGGTTTATTTTCAGCCTCTTAATTTTGGAACCTCTATCTGCTCTGATTGATCTAGAAGAGGCGCTATATGGGGCAGAAACAACATTTGCTATGATATAAGAGGCTTTGAGATCCTTTTAGTCCGGCTACGTGGCCGCGCTGCGCGGTGCAATTAAGAGCCCTCAGTCCAACGGCCTTCATTTCCTTTATTATCTCCCACAGAGGTCACTAGGCAACCAGGCACAAGAAGCATGAAATTACACCTAACGCAGAGGAAACTCATTATCAATAAAATCACAAGCGTGAAGGCAATTACAGATAATAACTGTGTGAAAAAAGTGCTGAGGTTTGTGAGGAGCGGAGAGGAGCGGAGGGGGACCGGGGGAGGCCAGTCAGCTGAATAGACGCACTGGATGCATCCCAAATGGCTCCTTATTCAATATATAGTGCACTACTTCTGACCAGGGCCCATAGTCAGATGGTCCCTGATCAAAGTAGTGCACTATATAGGGAATAGGATGGCATTTTGGGACACAGCCAATGCCTTATTTACAGGGGATGGGTCTCCCAAGGACAAAGAACGGGCCCCAGACAAAGACACTATTACCCGTTTGAAACCTTTTTTCTTTTTTTCTCAGCCAGGGAGCCTAATCCGTCGATGCAGTGGCACATGGTTTACAAAAAGAGTCTGTCCGCCCGCCTGACTCAAAACATGGAGTATAATGGGAACCGGTGCAGGAGGATAAAAATAGGCCCTCCCTGCATTTTTCTGTTAAACCAGGATGGATCTCACATTGAAGTAGCAGTGTAATTCCATTTAAGGCCTGAATGCAATCTCCCTTGAGCTGTTTTCTAATAAAGTGGGGGTCTTTTGTGGCTGGACAAACGTTTCACGACAGAAAAACAAAGCAGCCCATTTGTAAATAAGTGTATTGAATTTAATAATGACAATTTAGAAGGAGGGCCGCAAACGCTTGGCTGCAGAACAGTTGGCAGAGCGAGGCTGCCGTTTACATTGAAAAACAATATACACTATATATACAGCAATATGTGGACACCCCTTCAAATTAGTGGATTCAGCTATTTCAGCCACACCCATTGCTGACAGGTGTATAACATCGAGCACACAGCCATGCAATCTCCATAGACAAACACTGGCAGTAGAATGGCCTTACTGAAGAGCTCAGTGACTTTCAACGTGGCACCGTCATAGGGTGCCACCTTTCCAACAAGTCAGTTCGTCAAATTTCTGCCCTGCTAGAGCTGCCCCGGTCAAAGTAAGTGCTGTTATTGTGAAGTGGAAACGTCTAGAAGCAACAATGGCTAAGCCGCAAAGTGGGAGGCCAAACAAGCTCACAGAACGTGACCGGCGAGTGCTGAAGTGCGTAGTGCGTAAAAACCGCCTGTCCTCGGTTGCAACACTCACTACTGAGTTCCAAACTGCCCTGTGGAAGCAACGTCAGCACAAGAACTGTTCGTTGGAAGCTTCATGAAATGGGTTTCCATGGCCGACCGACGGACGAATCTGGGTTTGGCGGATGCCAGGAGAACGCTACCTGCCCCAATGCATAGTGCCAACTGTAAAGTTTGGTGGAGGAGAAATAATGGTCTAGGGCTTTTTCATGGTTCGGGCTAGGCCCCTTAGTTCCAGTGAAGGGAAATCTTAAGGCTACAGCATACCACGACGAGGCTGTGCTTCCAACGTTGTGGCAACAATTTTGGGAAGGCCCTTTCCTGTTTCAGCATGACAATGGCCCCGTGCACAAAGCAAGTTGCAAACAGAAATGTTTTGTCAAGATCGGTATGGAAGAGCTTGACTGGCCTGCACAGAGCCCTTACCTCAACCCCATCGAACACCTTTGGGATGAATTGGAACGCCGACTGCGAGCCACACCTAATCGCCCAACATCAGTGCCTGACCTCACTAATGCTCTTGTGGCTGAATGGAAGCAAGTACCCGCAGCAATGTTCCAACATCTAGTGGAAAGCCTTCCCAGAAGAGTGGAGGCTGTTATAACAGCAAAGGGGGGACCAACTCCATATTAATGCTTATGATTTTGGAATGAGATGTTCGACGAGCAGGTGTCCACATACTTTGGGTCATGTAGTGTATATTAATTTACACAAAGACAGGATGGTTGTTTTATAGCTGTTCTCACATTTATTTTTTTTAAGAGGTAACAACAAAAGTATCTAAAAACTGAAAATTCACAGATATTACCCAACACCACCACCAAAAGCATCCTGTTATAACTAGACAAGTGGAGGGGCTCTGTCTTACCAGTGATCTTGAACAAAGGAAAAGGAACAGTGCCTCTACCTTGCTCTACAACCAAGGTGCATGAACTGAGGAGCAAACAGAAGTGAAGAGGGAATTCTTGGAAGAGGAACTCTTGGAGGGCAGTTGGAGTTGATATAAACACATATTTATTGATTTAACTAACGGGTGTTGGCCCTTACAGTTCATCAGGGTTTTACAGATATGTAGTAAAATGAGATCACTTACCAGTGATCTTGGCCTGGGTGGTGTCCAGGGGTCCGGTAGGGAACAGCAGCTCTCCATGGTCTCCTCCAGAGAGGGGGCCATATTTGATGCGGTAGTTGTCTACTTGAGCCTGGCTGTTCTTCCACTCCAGAGTAATGCTCTCGTCAGTCAGCTCTACCGTCTGCAGATCCCGCGGGGCGTCCAGGTCTGGAACACATCCAGTCATAGATCAGGCAGGGGGGAATGTCACGATCCCCTTGCAAATACAATACGATGTGTGGTCCAGACCCCAGTTGAGAACAGACCACCACTTTTTTATCGCCTGTTAGTATGTTTGCCTAGGATATGGCCCCCTGGGCAAAATTACTTTGACACCCCTGGCCTTTTAATCTATTTTATAAGCTTATTGGATGTTTATTTTAATCTAATCTAAATGTATAACAGCTAAAGGGTCAGACATGAATATATAAACATTTAACTAATCAACATTACCTTTATTCTAATCAAAGACCCAGCAAACAAATTATTACATATCCATCATTTTGATATTGTGCTGTTTCAAGGGTTGCACACTTCCAGCCACTTTCCCCAATTTCCCGTGTTTTCTAGAAATCCCGGTTGAAGGATTTCCAGATTTCCTGCTTATTCCCTCCCGATTCCAGGTTTTTCCAGAAATCCCAGTTGGAGCATTCATGGATATCCTCTTAATTCCCTCCTGATTCTAAGATTTCTGGAAAACTTTTGCAACCCTAGTGTTGTATAGTTTGCTTGTCCCTAATGGGCCCTGGTGCACTATAAAGGAAATAGTGTGCCAAATGAGATACAGCTCGTCTTACCTGTTAGGAAGGTCTCAGACACAGGCACGCTGGTCATCTCTCCCCTCTTGGCCATGAGCGACACCTCATACTCTGTGTCAGGGTTCAGGCTGCCCAGGTGGTACTGTGTGTCGCTAGAGGACAGCTCCACTGTGTTCCTGTCTGAGGGGTTGTCGCTGGGCCCATAGGACACTCTCACCCCATCCACCATGGCCACCGGCAGGAACCAGGTCACCAGCGCTGTGGTGTCCGTCACATCACGCAAATTCACCTCTCTAGGAGAATCGATCTCTGGGGAGAGAGGAGGTGGGGGGTGTGAATACAGGGTGCTATGTGAATACAGCTCTATGGTACGTGGTAAAATGTATTGCACTATATAGGGAATAGGGTGCAGTTTGGGTCGCATCCCAGGACTGAGAACGTTTAGTTAGCATTCATGATGTTTTTCATGTAGAGCAGCGTTTCCCAAACTAAGTCCTCGAGTCCCCAGGGGGTGCACATTTTGTTTTTTGCCATAACACTACACAGCTGATTCAAATGATCAAAGCTTGATGCTTAGTTGATTATTTGAATCAGCTGTGTAGTGCTAGGGCAAAAACCAAAATGTGCACCCCCTGGGGTTTCCCGAGGACCGAGTTTGGTCAGAGAACGGGGTTTATTAAGGCAGGTTGTCTATTTTTAATAATGCAAGGGAGGTGATACTGGGTGCAGGTGTCCTGGTGTCCTTGTAAAAAGCCATGGATAGGGCAGAGAGACTTGGAATATGATTTAAAGAGTTTAAGCTCTCATCAGAGCCTTTGTTACAGGGTTGAATATGAATAGTGACAGGATTTACTACAAATAATAATTTGAAAATGAACTGTGTTTTCTTTTATGCATCCATGCATTACGTTATTTATGTAAGTACAGATCAAAACCCAGAGCATGAAAGGAACTTTCCCTACATTATGATGGAATTGATTTGTCACAATTAGCAACTTCAGGAAAGTCAACCTTCTGCAGAAGAAAGATAAAACAGGGAATCTGCACTGGAGCTTAACATAGATTTAACCCTCAATGAGATTGGCTAGCTATGTGTGTGTGTGTGTGTGTGTGTGTGTGTGTGTGTGTGTGTGTGTGTGTGTGTGTGTGTGTGTGTGTGTGTGTGTGTGTGTGTGTGTGGTGTGTGTGTGTGTGTGTGTGTGTGTGTGTCGTTCGAGGGTTGTGATTGTTTCCTGGGAGGATGATGGCTTCCCATGAGCCGGAGTGGTGCCTCCCTCCCTCCCACACAAACACACACCATGGGGGAGGGGATGTGGGAGGGGATGGGGGAGGGGATCACTCCATGCAATTAGTCCCACAGAATGCTAATCCCACTACACTATGTCTATGTGACTATTAAAACCTACCCTAATCAGAAACCATGGATAGATGGTGGCATTCGCACAAAACTGAATGCGCGAACCATCACATTCAATGATGGAAAGATGACTAGGAATGTGGCTGAATATAAACAGTGTAGTTATTCCCTCTGCAAGGCAATCAAACAAGTTAAATGTTGGTATAGGGACAAAGTAGAGTTGCAATTCAACGGCTCAGACACGAGACGTATGTGGCAGGGTCTACTGGCAGTTACGGACTACAAGAAGAAAACCAGCTATGTTCCGGACACCGACGTCTTGCTTCCAGAAAAACTAAATACCATTGCCCGCATTGAGGATAATACAGTGCCAACGACGTGGCCCGCTTCCAAGGACTGCGGGCCCCCCTCTCCTTCTCCGTGGCTGACGTGAGTAAGACACTTAAACATGTTAACCCTCGCAAGGCTGCTGGCCCTGACGACGTCCTTAGCTGCGTCCTCAGAGTATGTGCAGACCAGCTGGCTGGTGTGTTTACAGACATATTCAATTGCTCCCTATCCCACATGCTTCAAGATGGCTACCATTGTTCCTGTACCAAAGAAGGCAAAAATAACTGAACTAAATGATTATCGCGTCGTAGCACTCACTTCTGTCATCATGAAGTGCTTTGAGAGACTAGTCAAGGATCATATCACCTCCACCTTATCTGCCACCCTAGACCCACTTCAGTTTGCATACCGCCCCAACAGGTCCACAGACGATGCAAATGCCATCACACCGCACACTGCCCTATCCCATCTGGACAAGAGGAATACCTATGTAAGCATGTTGTTCATTGACTACAGCTCAGCAATCAACACCATAGTACCCTCCAAGCTCATCATTAAGCTTCAGGCCCTGGGTCTCAACCGCGCCCTGTGCAATTGGATCCTGGACTTTCTGACGGGCCACCCCCATGTAGGAAACAACATCTCCACTTTACTGATCCTCAACACTGGGGCCCCACAAGGGTGCGTGCTCAGCCCCCTCCTGTACTCCCTGTTCACCCATGACTGCGTGGCCATGCACGCCTCCAAGTCAATCATCAAGTTTGCAGACGACACAAAAGTTGCGGGCTTGATTACCAACAATGACGAGACAGCCTACAGGGAGGAGGTGAGGGCACTCGGAGTGTGGTGTCAGGAAAACAACCTCTAACTTAATGTCAACAAAACAAAGGAGATGATCGTGGACTTCAGGAAACAGCAGAGAGAGCACCCCTCTATCCATGTCGATGGGACAGTAGTGGAGAAGGTGGAAAGTTTTAAGTTCCTCGGCATACACATCATGGACAAACTGAAATGGTCCACCCACACAGACAGTGTGGTGAAGAAGGATCAACAGCGCCTCTTCAACCTTAGGAGGCTGAAGAATTTTGTCTTGTCACCTAAAACCCTCACAAACTTTTACAGATGCACAATTCAGAGCCTCCTGTTGGGCTGTATCACCGCCTGGTATGGCAACTGCGCCACCCTCAACCACAAGACTCTCCAGAGGGTGGTGTGGTCTGCACAACGCATCAACAGGGACAAACTGCCTGCCCTCCAGGACACCTACAGCACTCGATGTCACAAGGAATGCAAAAAAGATCATCAAGGACAACCACCCATCCCACTGCCTGTTCACCCCGCTATCATCCAGAAGGCGAGGTCAGTACAGGTGCATCAAAGCTTGGACCGAGAGACTGAAAAACAGCTTCCATCTCAAGGTCATCAGATGGTTAAACAGCCATCAGAGAGGCTGCTGCCTACATACAGACTCAAATCATTAGCCACTTTAATAAATGCATCACTACTCACCTAAAAAAATTACACTTTAATAATGTTTACGTCTTACATTACTCATCTCATATGTATATACTGTATTTTATAACATCTATTGCATCTTGCCTATGCCGCTCGGCCATCACTCATACATATATTTATATGTACATAGTGAGGGAAAAAAGTATTTGATCCCCTGCTGATTTTGTACATTTGCCCATTGACATAGAAATGATCAGTCTATAATTTTAATGGTAGGTTTATTTGAACAGTGAGGGACAGAATAACAACAAAAAAATCAAGAAAAATGCATGTGAAAAATGTTATAAAATTATTTGCGTTTTAATTAAGGAGGGAAATAAGTATTTGACCCCTCTGCAAAACATGACTTAGTACTTGGTGTCAAAACCCTTGTTGGCAATCACAGAGGTCAGACGTTTCTTGTAGTTGGCCACCAGGTTTGCACACATCTCAGGAGGGATTTTGTCCCACTCCTCTTTGCAGATCTGAATATAAACAGTCATTAAGGTTTCAAGGCTGATGTTTGGCAACTCGAACCTTCAGCTCCCTCCACAGATTTTCTATGGGATTAAGGTTTGGAGACTGGCTAGGCCACTCCAGGACCTTAATGTGCTTCTTCTTGAGCCACTCCTTTGTTGCCTTGGCCGTGTGTTTTGGGTCATTGTCATGCTGGAATACTCATCCACGACCCATTTTCAATGCCCTGGCTGAGGGAAGGAGGTTCTCGCCCAAGATTTGACAGTACATGGCCCCGTCCATCGTCCCTTTGATGCAGTGAAGTTGTCCTGTCCCCTTAGCAGAAAAACACCCCCAAAGCATAATGTTTCCACCTCCATGTTTGATGGTGGGGATGGTGTTCTTGGGGTCATAGGCAGCATTCCTCCTCCTCCAAACACGGCGAGTTGAGTTGATGCCAAAGAGCTCCATTTTGGTCTCATCTGACCACAACACTTTCACCCAGTTGTCCTCTGAATCATTCAGATGTTCATTGGCAAACTTCAGACGGGCATGTATATGTGCTTTCTTGAGCAGGGTGACTTTGCGTGCACAGCAGGATTTCAGTCCTTCACGGCGTAGTGTGTTACCAATTGTTTTCTTGGTGACTATGGTCCCAGCTGCCTTGAGATCATTGACAAGATCCTCCTGTGTAGTTCTGGGCTGATTCCTCACTGTTCTCATGACCATTGCAACTCCACGAGGTGAGATCTTGCATGGAGCCCCAGGCCGAGGGAGATTGACAGTTCTTTTGTGTTTCTTCCATTTGCGAATAATCGCACCAACTGTTGTCACCTTCTCACCAAGCTGCTTGGCGATGGTCTTGTAGCACATTCCAGCCTTGTGTAGGTCTACAATCTTGTCCCTGACATCCTTGGAGAGCTCTTTGGTCTTGGCCATGGTGGAGAGTTTGGAATCTGATTGATTTATTGCTTCTGTGGACAGGTGTCTTTTATACAGGCAACAAACTGAGATTAGGAGCACTCCCTTTAAGAGTGTGCTCCTAATCTCAGCTCGTTACCTGTATAAAAGACAACTGGGAGCCAGAAATCTTACTGATTGAGAGGGGGCCAAATACTTATTTCCCTCATTAAAATGCAAATCAATTTCTAACATTTTTGACATGCGTTTTTCTTGATTTTTTTGTTGTTATTCTGTCTCTCACTGTTCAAATAAACCTACCATTAAAATTATAGACTGATCATTTCTTTGTCAGTGGTCAAAGGTACAAAATCAGTAGGGGATCAAATACTTTTTTCCCTCACTGTATTCTTATTCCATCCCTTTACATTTGTGTATTAGGTAATTGTGAAATTGTTAGATAACTTGTTAGATGTTGCTGCACTGTCGGAACTAGAAACACAAGCATTTCGCTACACTCGCATTAACATCTGCCAACCATGTGTATGTGACCAATAAAATTTGATTTGATTTGATGTGGAATGAGTCTATGTGCTTTAATGGCAGACATAGAGAGGCCTTGAGCTTCATGGAGATCAAGGTAACATAATCCCAGTGCTGTTGTGTAAAAGTATGTTTGTGTGTGTGTGTGTGTGTGTGTGTGTGTGTGTGTGTGTGTGTGTGTGTGTGTGTGTGTGTGTGTGTGTGTGTGTGTGTGTGTGTGTGTGTGTGTGTGTGTGTGTGTTCAACAGCTCAACAGCTCCATAAACTTTAGACACAGACATGCTAGTCCTATAGTGTCAGTCAACGCTATAATGTACAAACTACCCTCCGATAAAGAGGAAGCGGGGGCGTATAAGAGGAGAATGTCAGGTTGCTAGTGGCTTAGTTCTGTTTACTCTGGCAAAGCGAATGCATTTTTCAAACCATAAATACGCAGAGAGAGCCTGATCTTGAATTGGGATGGAGGTGAGGCAATAAAAATTAGTACAGAAACCTGTGGAGAACATTTGCTTCAGCATATTGACATCTGTTTACTCTGAGTTGTTGAAAGAGAACTCTCGCAAGGGCAGGGGTGAAAGCTCCCAGTCTGTTCAGCTCCCATGTCAGCGCTGGAATGTTCGATTAAAAAACATGAGCTGGCGCACACCCAGAAAAAATAGTTTGTGTGGAGGTGCTGACTAATGGCGAATGAACTATAAACTATCAAAATAAAGAAAGTTGCACACTCCATGTATAAACTCGCAGCAATTTAATGGGTATTTACCAATGTTTCGGCATCACCGTGCCTTCCTCAGGGTAATGTCATGAATACTTGAACCAGGTTATGTAGACAAAAAGTGCAATTAGTGTAACCAATGACAATAGTGAGGGGTGTGTCATAATGACTAAGTGAATTAAAATAAATTAGTGAAACTGTAAAAAAATAGCATATGGCATATTAAATGTGTTATGCTATTGTTATCATGTAGAAACATAATGGAATATTGTACATCATATTAGCATCAACATACATTGTTTCATTCAATTTCACAAAACAATTTCATATTTCATTTCATTTCATATTTGTTACATGTAATCTTTTGGTTCAACCTTAATGTATATTGAGCATCATCAAACAGGGGGAATATATTAGGTGTATACTAAATAACCAAAAAAGAAGTAGAACTTCTATGTGTGAAATTTCCCAAGATACCAACTTTCTATACAGTCGCGAAATTACACAAACAAGTGTCTCCTCCTCCAGGTAGACCCATTGTAGCAGCAATCGACTCTGTTACATCCAACATTTCCACATTTGTGGATTACCACATTAAACCGATGGTTGAGAGTCTCCCATCTTATGTCAAAGATACTAGTCACATGATCTCATTGATAGAGGGCTGCTGGCCACTTTTGATGTGGAGAGCTTGTACACTAACATTCCACACACTGGAGGCTTGCAGGCGCTGCAACACTTCCTTCAGCAGAGGAACCTTGCTCCATCCAATGATCGCATCTAACAACTTACTGAACTGGTATTATCCCATAACTACTTTATCTTTGAGTCAGGCTTTTTCCTTCAAAGTTGGGGTGTAGCGACGGCCTCCCCTTTTGCCCCAACTATGCAAACCTTTATGTGAGGCAATTTGAAGAAGCACTCCTTTATAAAACAGAGACACACCCCTTACTTTCTAAAATACTTCTATGGAAGAGATATATAGATGATGTCTTTGTGCTCTGGGAAGGAAGTCAGCAGGAACTAAATGAATTCCAAACTCTACTAAACAAGAGCTCTGAATACCTCAAATTCACCATGCAGACTGATGAGAGAAAAATAAACTACCTGGACTTATGGATTATCAAAGACAATGATGCATTACACACAGACTTATACACAAAGCCCACAGATCGCAATACCTTGTTATGTGTGGATAGTATGCATCCCCTTCCTCTCCAGAATGGTCTACCATATAGCCAGTTATGCAGGGTTAAACAAATCTGTGGCCACCAGTCAGATTTTGACAGCAACGCAAAAAAAATGACAGATAAATTCAAAATGAGAGGCTACAAGGTCAAAACTTGATGCTGCAATGATGAAAATATCTCAAAAACCAAGAGAGGAATTTTCTAAAAACTCAACCAAAGAAGAAAAACAACGCAACCGTCTTTTGTACTAAGTACACCAAGGGTTCGGAGAAAATGAAAGCAATCCTGAAAAAGCACTGGCATATTCTGCAATCAGAACAAAAAATCGCACACCTCTTCAAAGAACCCCCACTGGTTGTCTATAAGCATGGTCACAATATTGTGGCTCATGCGCACAGTGCAATAGCACTATAAAAATGTCTTTCTTAGGGGTATCATCTCATGCAAGACCAAGGGAGTAATCTATCTCATCACCTGTTCATGTGGAAAAGCCTACATAGGACAAACGAAAAGACAATTAAAACAATGAAGAGCTGAACACCACAGCTCAATCAGGTTTAAGAACATTGACTATCCAGTAGCAGCTCACTTTGTTGAAGCTAACCATTCAATCTCCTCCCTCAAATACACAGGCATTGAGCATGTTGCTCTACCAAGGAGAGGAGGTAACATCGAGATCCTTCTACTACAAAGGGAGGCTTACTTGATATCCTGTCTAAAAACATTGACCCCTAGTGGTCTGAATATTGACTTTGATCTCAGGCCCTTCTTACGAACAAAAGTTTCCTTTATGAACAAGTCTTATAAATGTATATATTTTTCTACAGGTTATTAGCGTATACCTAATATGTTCCCCCTGTTTGATGATGCTCATTGTACATAAAGGTTGAACCAAAAGATAACATGTAACAAATATGAAATGAAATACGAAATTATTATGTGAAATTGAATGAAACAATGTATATTGATGCTAATATGATGTACAATATTCCATTATGTTTCTATATGATAACATTAGCGTAACACATTTAATATGCCATATGCAATTTTTTTTACAGTTTCACTAATTCATTTTAATTTAATCATTGACACACCCCTCACTACTGTCATTGGTTACACTAATTGCACTGTTTGTCTACATAACCTGGTTCAAGTATTCATGACATTACCCTGAGGAAGGCACGGTGATGCCGAAACATTGGTAAATACCCATTAAATTGCTGCGAGTTTATACATGGAGTGTGCGACTTTCTTTATATTGATAGTTTAGGGCTGGAATGTTCCAGAACGCTTTTTCTTTCTAAATGACAATAACACACCATTCTCTATGACTATTCTTTAATGTGTTGGTAGTGCAGTATATTTTAACCTCCACTCGAGCCACCTAAAAATAGCTTGGTTAGTGAGAGGGTTAGAGGTGTATAGTTTCAACACCAAAACGTGTTGTTATATTGATCCCATAAAAGCCATTAGCCCTTATAGCAGCAGCATTATGGAGATATGATTTCCTCATAAATGTTAACCAGCCGAGGGGATGGCTTTTTACTGCCTCTGGTAAATCAAGACGTTGCCATGAAAAGTAACAAGCTAATCACTCAATATAGGCACTCCAGGATGCCTTGGATAGACTGTCCAGCTGCATCCCAAATGGATGCACGAAAAAGGAAATAGGGTGCCATTTGGAACACACTCTCAGAGCTGCAGCAGAGCGGATATTCAATAGAGAAACCTAGTGAATCAAGGTGACAATGTGTTTCTGTGTGTAACTATGACAGCTGTAAGCTGCTTCTGGATCTGTGTGTATTGCTGGAAATCATGTCTTCTAAATCTCCAGTAGGTGGTCAGAATGGTGTAAAAGGGGTTTACGGATTATATCCAATGCAAATATGTCATGAATACAAGGATTACAGAACACTTCAGGTTGGCAAGAAATAGTTCATCATATTTTGAAATAGTTATTTCATTTACTTGTTTTATTGCGCGACAAGCTACCATCTATGCAGATTCAACATTCAGGTTAATTTTCCAACTGAAAGATATTGGCCTGGAGGAGCAAATTCTTGTCCAAAAAACAAGTGAATAGAACTCTGTAAGTGCTGAATGTATGTACTCACTTGTGAAAATGTTCTTGCGTGCTGCAGGTCCGCTGGTGTTGTTCTTCACCACCTCCAGTTTGACCTCGTACTCCTGACCAGGTCCTAGCCCAGACTGCTCGAACATGGTGTCAGGGCTGCCCAGGGAGTTCAGAATCTCCCCATTCTCCTCTTTCTGACAACACCAAACAACACCAGTCATTAAAATGGTATGGCATGTTTTATGATACACTTCCCCTTGGGGATCAATAAAGTACCTATCTATCGAGTGTATCTACCGTTACCCACCTCAAAGTCAAGGTTAGCTTTGGGCTGATGCCCAAATGGCACCCTAATCACTACTTTCCCAGGGCCTCTCTGGTCAAAAGTAGAGCACTTTCTAGTGGATGGGGTGCTATTTGGGACATAGCCTTGGTGTGGGAATAGGGCAGCCACATCGTACTCAGAGGATTCTGTCTGTGATTGTTAAACTACTGTAAGGATGTGGGGGAACTGAATGTAATGAACTGTGGCTTTCAAGTCCTTGGGCTACTTCTCATAGGCTTTTGAAAAGAAAAAACAAAGCATTCAGAAACAATAATGGTTCTGTGCCTCATTGCTGCAGTACATGGCCATTAGAGCTGTCAACAGAAGCCTCGCCGAACATTTAGTCACATTTAACTGCTGACATAGAGACTTGAATACTGGCTCTGCTAAATTATTTCCACAGGATACTCTGGTTCACATAGTATTTATCCCAAATGGCACCCTACACCCTATTCCCTATATAGTGCACTACTTTTGACCAGGACCCATAGACCCATAGGCTTCTGGTCAAAAGTGGTGCACTATATAGGGAAAAGTGTGCCATTTAGAACACAAACACACATAGCTAGGGCAATTACTGAAGCTAGGAGTGGGTCTATCTGTCCTTTCATGGGGTGGTGTATGGTTTCGACCACAGGAAAGTGGGGATAATGATAGGCTTTTGGCTTCTGAAGATCTCAGCCTCCTCCTTGTGGAATATGTAGAGACAGATCCATTAACAACATGTAATGCACCATGGGAGACGAGGGAGAGGAGTGTTGCTCACTCAGATTGTCTGAAGACAAGGGGTCTACTACTGAAAACTCTGTGTTTCTACTACTGATAACTCAGTGTTTCTATAGATGAGAGTTCTACTATTGATAACTCAATGTTTCTATAGATTTTTATTTATTTTATTTATTTCACCTTTATTTAACCAGGTAGGCAAGTTGAGAACAAGTTCTCATTTACAATTGCGACCTGGCCAAGATAAAGCAAAGCAGTTCGACAACATACAACAACACAGAGTTACACATGGAGTAAAACAAATATACAGTCAATAACACAGTAGAAAAATAAGTCTATGTACAATGTGAGCAAATGAGGTGAGATAAGGGAGGTAAAGGCAAAAAAAGTCCATGGTGGCAAAGTAAATACAATATAGCAAGTAAAACACTGGAATGGTAGATTTGTAGTAGAAGAAAGTGCAAAGAAGAAATAGAGATAATGGGGTGCAAAGGAGCAAAATAAAATAAATAAATACAGTAGGGGAAGAGGTAGTTGTTTGGGCTAAATTATAGATGGGCTATGTACAGGTGCAGTGATCTGTGAGCTGCTCTGACAGCTGGTGCTTAAAGCGAGTGAGGGAGATAAGTATTTCCAGTTTCAGAGATTTCTGTACTTCGTTCCAGTCATTGGCAGCAGAGAACTGGAAAGAGAGACAGCCAAAGGAGGAATTGTCTTTGGGGGTGACCAGAGAGATATACCTGCTGGAGCGCTACAGGTGGGTGCTGCTATGGTGACCAGTGAGCGGAGATAAGGGGGGACTTTACATAGCAGGTTCTTGTAGATGACCTGGAGCCAGTGGGTTTGGCGACGATTATGAAGCGAAGGCCAGTCAACGAGAGCGTACAGGTCGCAGTGGTGGGTAGTATATGGGGCTTTGGTGACAAAACGGATGGCACTGTGATAGACTGCATCCAGTTTGTTGAGTAGGGTATTGGAGGCTATTTTGTAAATTACATCGCCAAAGTTGAGGATCGGTAGGATGGTCAGTTTTACGAGGGTATGTTTGGCAGCATGAGTGAAGGATGCTTTGTTGCGAAATAGGAAGCCAAATCTTGATTTAACTTTGGATTGGAGATGTTTGATGTGAGTCTGGAAGGAGAGTTTACAGTCTAACCAGACACCTAGGTATTTGTAGTTGTCCACATATTTTAAGTCAGAACCGTCCAGAGTAGTGATGCAGGACAGGCGGGCAGGTGCAGGCAGCGATCGAATGAAGAGCATGCATTTAGTTTTACTTGTATTTAGGAGCAGTTGGAGGCCACGGAAGGAGAGTTGTATGGCATTGAAGCTTGTCTGGAGGGTTGTTAACACAGTGTCCAAAGAAGGGCCAGAAGTATACAGAATGAGAGGTCTACTACTGATAACTCACTGTTTCTATAGATGAGAGGTCTACTACTGATACTCAGTGTTTCTATAGATGAGAGGTCTACTACTGATACTCAGTGTTTCTATAGATGAGAGGTCTACTACTGATAACTCAGTGTTTCTATAGATGAGAGGTCTACTGCTGATAACTCAGTGTTTCTATAGATGAGAGGTCTACTACTGATAACTCAGTGTTTCTATAGATGAGAGGTCTACTACTGATAACTCAGTGTATCTATAGATGATGAGGGGACTACTACTGATAACTCAGTGTTTCTACTACTGATAACTAAGTGTTTCTATAAATTAGAGGTCAACTACTGATAACTCAGTGTTTCTACTACTGATAACTAAGTGTTTCTATAAATTAGAGGTCTACTACTGATAACTCAGTGTTTCTACTACTGATAACTCAGTGTTTCTATAGATGAGAGGTCTATTACTGATAACTCAGTGTTTCTATAGATGTGGGGTTTACTACTGATAACTCAGTGTTTCTACTACTGATAACTCAGTGTTTCTATAGATGACAGGTCGGATACTGATAACTCAGTGTTTCCATAGATGTCTATTACTGATAACTCAGTGTTTCTATAGATGAGAGGTCTCCTACTGATAACTCAGTGTTTCTATAGATGAGAGGTCTATTACTGATACTCAGTGTTTCTATAGATGTGGGGTTTACTACTGATAACTCAGTGTTTCTACTACTGATAACTCAGTGTTTCAATAGATGAGAGGTCTAAACTCAGTGTTTCTATAGATGAGAGGTCTACTGCTGATAACTCAGTGTTTCTATACATGAGTGGTCTACTACTGATAACTCTGTGTTTCTATACATGAGAGTTCTACTATTGATAACTCAGTGTTTCTATAGATGTGGGATTTACTACTGATAACTCAGTGTTTCTACTACTGGTTCTATAGATGAGTTCTACTACTGAAACTCAGTGATTCTACTACTGATAACTCAGTGTTTCAATAGATGAGAGGTCTACTACTGATAACTCAGTGTTTCTACTATTGATAACTCAGTGTATCGATAGATGAGGGGTCTATTACAGATAACTCAGTGTTTCTATAGATAAGACATCTACTACTGATAACGCAGTGCTTCTATAGATGAGAGGTCTACTACTGATAACTCAGTGTTTCTATAGATGAGAGGTCTACTACTGATAACTCAGTGTTTCTATAGATGAGAGGTCTACTACTGATAACTCAGTGTTTCTATAGATGAGAGGTCTACTACTGATAACTTAGTGTTTCTATACATGAGAGGTCTACAACTGGTAACTCAGTTTTTCTATAGATGAGGAGTCTACTACTGTTACAGTCGTGATAATGGACGGACCATGGCGCAGCGTTATTTGAGTTCCACATCCTTTGATTAAGTGAAAACTTCTCAACAAAATAATAAACAAGCAACGATACGTGACTTACATGGTGCAACAAGCACAAACACAAACAATATCCCACAAAAGCAGGTGGGAACAATGGAGAAGTTAAGTATGATCCCCAATTAGAGACAACGATAATCAGCTGCCTCTAATTGGGAACCATACTCAATCCCAAACATAGAAATGATTCGACTAGAACACCCCCTCGTCACACTGTGACCTATAACACCATAGAGGACCAAGGGCTCTCTATGGTCAGGGCGTGACAGTACCCCCCCAAAGGTGTGGACTCCGGCTGCAAATCCTGAAAGCAAATGGGGAGGTTTGGGGGGGTGACTAGTGTTGGTGGCGGCTCCGGTGCCGGTCGTAGCCACCGCCCAGACCCCGGATCCGGCCATGGTGCCTGGCTGAACGCTGTGCCTGGACTGGGCATCGGCGCAGAGGAAGGCTCCGGCCATGGAGCTGGGTTGGCCGCCGTGCCTGGACTGGGCACCAGCGCAGAGGAAGGCTCCGGCCTTGGAGCGGGACTGGACGCCGTGCCTGGACTGGGCACCGGCGCAGAGTAAGGCTCTGGCCTTGGAGCAGGACTGGACGCTGTGCCTGGACTGGGCATCGGCGCAGAGGAAGGCTCCTGCCATGGAGCGGGATTGGACACCGTGCCTGGACTGGGCACCGGCGCAGAGGAAGGCTCCGGGCCATTGCACCGGTGCAGGAAGCTCCGGGCAGTGGACAGTCACTGGAAGCTTCGGACCATTGACCGTCACTGGAAGCTCCGGGCCCTTGACCGTCACTGGAAGCTCTGGGCCATTGACCATCACTGGGAGCTCCGGAGCCGATGACCGTCACTGGAGGCTCCGGGCTGATGACCGTCACTGGAGGCTCCGGACTGTGAAACATCACTGGAAGCTCTGGACTGTGAACTGTCGCTGGAGTTTCCGGGCTGTAGACCGTCACTGGAGTCTCCGGACCGTACACACGCACTGGAGGCCTGGTGTGTGGAGCCGGCACAGGTGGCACCGAACTGATGACAGACTCTTCAGGGCGAGTGTGGGGAGCCGGCACAGGACATACCAGGCTGGGGAGGCACACTGGAGGCCTGGTGCGTGGAGTAGGCACAGGTGGCACCGGACTGATAACACGCTCTTCAGGGCGGAGCGGGGAGCCGGCACAGGACGTACAGGGCTGGGGAGGCGCACTGGAGGCCTGGTGCGTGGAGCCGGCACAGGTGGCACCGGACTGATGACACGCACTTCAGGGCGAGTGCAGGGAGCTGGCACAGGACGTACCGGACTGGGAAGGCGCACTGGAGGCCTAGTGCGTGGAGCCGGCACAGGTGGCACCGAACTGTTGACACGCACTTTACGGAGGGTGCGGGGAGCTGGCACAGGACTCACCAGACTGCTGACAGGCTCTTCAGTTCGAATGTTGTGCAGAACACACCTGCACAACATCTCTCCTCTCTCTCTCTCCCAACTTCTCCATCGCCTCCCTGACGGTCTCTGGCTCTTCAGGACAAGTGCGGGGAGCTGGCACAGATGGCACCGGACTGATGACCCAGTCTTCAGGGCGAGTGCGAGGAACCGGCACAGGACATACCGGGCTGAGAAAGCTCACTGGAGGCCTGGTGCGTGGAGCCGGTGCAGATGGCACCGGACTGGTGTCACGCTCTTCAACACGCCTGCGCTGCAGCATACTCCTCGCTACCACCTCTTTCCGGTGTTTTTCCTTGAATTCCTCCACCGACTCCCAAACGGGCTCTGGTACTCCCCGCTGCTCAGTCGACCACCCCATGTGCCCCCCCCAAAATAATCTTGGGGTTTCTGTGGCCGCGGTCCTCGGCGTCATCACTGTCCTTCCTGATCTTTCTGCGATTCTCTCCAAGGAAGGGTCTCGCATCATCCCCGGATTTCCTCCAAGGTCCAACTCACTTTATCCTCCCGAGCACGCTGCATGGTCCTTGACTGGTGGGATATTCTGTCACGGTCGTGATAATGGACGGACCAAGGCGCAGCGTGATTTGAGTTCCATATCCTTTTATTAAGTGAAAACTTATCAACAAAACAATAAACAAGCAATGAAAAGTGACTTACGTGGTGCAACAAGCACAAACACAAACAATATCCCACAAAAGCAGGCGGGAACAGGGACACCTTAAGTATGATCCCCAATCAGAGACAACGATAATCAGCTGCCTCTAATTGGGAACCATACTCAATCCCAAATATAGAAATGAATCGACTAGAACACTAGTCACGCCCTGATCTACAACAGCATAGAGATCCAAGGGCTCTCTATGGTCAGGGCGTGACAACTACTGATAACTCAGAGTTTCTATAGATGAGATGCTCTGCTACTGATAACTCAGTGTTTCTATAGATGAGGTGGTCTGCTGCTGATAACTCAGTGTTTCTATAGATGGGAGGTCTACTACTGATAGCTCAGTGTTTCTATAGATGAGAGGTCTACTGTTGACAACTTACAGTGTTTCTGAAGATGAGGTTCCAGCCATCAAAGGGGATGTCCAGGGGGTCCCACTGAACCTCTACTGCAGTCTCCCTCACTGATGTGAACTTGAGTCCCTCGGGCTCAGGGAGATCTAATGGGATGAGACTTACAAATGAAACCATGTTTGATGTTCTGTTTACTAAACCCTCAGGACACGCAGCACATGGACTGTGTCAAAAATGGCACCCTTTTCCCTACATAGTGCACTGCTTTCGATCAGAGCCAGCCCTATGTGTCCTGGTCAAAAGTAGTGCACTATATAGGAAATAGGCTGGCTGGTTCCAATGATGGGTAGATCAAGGGTAACAACTTTGAAAAACTACATCATCCCAGGTACAATTAGGAATTTAATTAAATGAGATTAGCAACAGATGTTCGCATGAGCCCTGCAATCAATTTGTTGATATAAATTTGATTTTTATTGACTGCCCATTATGAATGTCACTTTAGCATTACCCCAGATCTGGGAGAGCCAACAAGTCAGGCACCAAAGGTGAGGTGAGGTTGTACGGAGTCCATTTTAGGACAGTCTCAGTCAGACTTGAGTCTGTCTTATCACAAGTTCCTGGTGAGACTGAGACGGCCCTAAAATGGACAGCGTAGAGGTGACTTACAGCTCCGGGCTGAACTTTCCCCAATTACAGATCATCCTACCTTCCACCAATCCTAACCTTAACCATTAGTGGGGAAAATGCTAAACTGACACAAGGTGAGAGTCTTCGGTCAAGTTTTTACTACTCCTGACTTACGTGTTGCCACTCTGGCACTGACAGGGACACTCCTCTTGTTGCTGAGGACAGCGAAGACACTGATCAGATACTCCACACCAGGCTCCAGCTCACTGATGGTGGCGTTCTTCTGATCCCCAGGCACACGCATGTCCAGCTCCAGGCCTCCAAGGGCGGTGGGCACATAGGTGACCAGGTACTCTGCCACCTGCATCTCGTTAGCCCAGGACAAGTCCACTGTCTCTGGGGTGACCTCCTGCACTGTCAGGTCCTTGGGTGGAGACACTGGAGAGAATCACAACCACATCATGTTAAGGGACATATTCGGTATAGTAGGTATAATTGTAACAGATTATACCTACTATGGACTTGGTTGGGTACGCTTTATAAAATAACAAAATAACACACAACTACGATACGTATCACAAATGCAAAAGGACAATGCCTATGAATCACTTTCAAGTTCAAGTAGTCTTATTGGGCAGGGAAATTAAAATGTCCGGATTTGCTAAACGTAGAATTTCTATCTGGAAATTCCAGCAGCTACACAACTACACTTCAATAGAGGGTGGGCATCGAATAGCATCATTTGCCAAACCCATTTTTTTTTTAAATGTCTCTGATCTGAGGTATTTTGCGGCAACTAACAACATAAATTCTCCAAGATGACTCCAATAGCCATGGACATTTTCATTTGACATCCACATTAAACAGCAACATTATTTATTCAAAGCAATATAACCAATGTTGTGCAGCCAGAAACTTTAGCATTTAGATTAAGGTCATCATGTTGAAATGTTCCTCAAACATATCAGCCATAAACAAATTATATCACATCAAGCGATACTCCCATCAACCAAAGGATGTGAGATCTCTCTCTCTCTCTCTCTCTCTGTCTCTTTCTGTTTGTCCAAAATTACACCCTATTTCCTAGTACAGCGATTCTCAACTGGTGGGTCATGACCCAAATACGGGTCATGGGAGGTTTTGAATGGGTCGAGAGTGTGAGTAAACATGTTTATATTATATTTTTTATTAAACATACTCCAGTCTGAAATTAAACTACTAAAACCAGGTAGAAAGTGTGTAGGAATGATAATGAACCTATATATTTTTTTATAATTTAACCTTTTTCTTTAATCACAGTATCTTCAATATAGAGCTATTAGCAGAGCTATTTAGAGGATTTGGTTGATTTTGTGGTCTCAAACCAGTGAGCTTAACATTCCTCATCAAGAATATGGGCAAAATGAAATGAATGACAATGAAAAAGGTGGGACTGCTGTTCCCTTTTCATATAACTAGTACACTTACTATCAATATAGCATTCAAAATAGTTTCCAAGATTGCATTTTAGCCCCCCCAAAAATTCCTATTGTATTGCGACTGAGACAACCTGGTTCAATTTGGGTTCTGAGGCAAAACCAGTTGAGAACCACTGCCCTAATACACTACTTTTGACCAGCGCCCTATTGGCCCTAGGTCAAAAGTAGTCCACTATAAAGGGAATAGGATGCCATTTGGAGTTCATCCTCAGTTTCTTACCCCTAGAGCAGTCCTCTCCGATGAAACCTTCGTTACACAGACACACTCCATCCATACATCTCCCCTGGTCCTCACAGTCTCCTGGACAGGTCAGCACAGAGCAGTCCAGGCCCTGGAATCCCTCGAAGCACACACACTTCCCGTCTACACAATAGCCCCTCTCCAAGCAGTTGTTGGGACATGTCTTCTCACTGCAGTCCTCCCCAGCAAAGCCTTTGTCGCACACACACTGGCCGTTAACACAGTGCCCACGGTTCAGACAGTTGTTGGGACAAGTCAGCTTGCTGCAGTCTTTGCCCGTGAAGCCAATGAAGCACACGCACGTACCGTCAACACACTCGCCGCGTCCCAGGCAGTCTTTGGGGCAGGTCTTGATGCTGCAGTCGTCCCCGGCGAAGCCTTTACTGCACACACACTGTCCATTCAAACAGCGGCCTCGGTTCAGACACTTCATTGGGCAGGAGATTTCAGAGCAGTCGTCACCCTCGAATCCTACATTGCAGACACACTCTCCATTGACACACTGGCCTCTGTTGCTGCAGTTGTCTGGGCAAGACAGGATGGAACAGTCCACTCCCTCGAAGCCTGGGTCGCAGATGCATCTCCCGTTGAAGCAATGGCCTTTCTCAGTACAATCGTTGGGGCAGGTGAGCTTGGAGCAGTCTTCGCCGCTGTAGCCAGAGTGACACACACATTGGCCGTCGACACACATCCCACGGTTGTTACAGTTGCTGGGGCAGGTGAGTTCCCCACAGTCATCCCCGGTGAAGCCCCCCTCACAGAAGCAGGTTCCATTGACGCAGCGGCCGCGGTCATAGCAGTCGTTGGGGCAGATGAGCTCGGAGCAGTCGTAGCCCATCCACGGCTCGTCACACACACACTCATCGTCTATGCAGCGGCCGCGTCCCAGGCAGTTGTTCAGGCAGTTGGTCTGGGAGCAGTCATTCCCGGTGAAGCCGTCCTCACAGATACACATGGCGTCGATGCACTCCCCGTTGTCCCCACAGTCCTCCTGACATGGCTCCATGCTGCAGTCGTCTCCGTGGAAGCCCTCGAAGCAGACACACTTGCCATCGACGCAGCGTCCCTGGTCTTGGCAGAAGTTGGGGCACTCAGGCTCGGTGCAGTTGGGTCCCTTCCAGCCAGGCTCACACACACAGCTGCAGGTCTCAGTGCTGAAGTTACCACGGCCGTTACAGTAAGGCTTGGTGGCCACCTCACCTGAGGAAACGTAGAGGAAACAACACATACATCTATTAAATTATGATAATACTATAATATTTGCAGCAAATAATATATGTACAAAAAGACAATAGCAATGAGTCAGAATAGGGAATATTGATCTGTAGCAGAATTAAAACCAATGTGGGAATGTAATCTAAGTGAAAACTACAACTCTAACTGCCGCAAGAACAGTGTTTCTAAATCCTGGTCCTTGGAACCCAAAACATTTTCCTTTTTGCCATAGCACTAACACATTTTATACAATGAATGTACCCACTATCAAGCCTATAGTTGAAACAGGTGTGAAACACTGCCTGAGAATGTCTTTGGTCAAAATGTTCTGTACTATACCTGTAACCTGGGCTCCACAGCAACCGGCTCCGCTGCCACACTGTTCTCTGAGGCTGGACAGCTCAGACTCCAGCATCTCCAATCTGCTAAAGATGTCCTTCATATCGGGCATGTGGTTGTCACAGCCACATGCCTGCTTGGGGATGTTGATGCGGTGGGTGAACACGATCTGGTTCTCTCCATCCATCGTGTGGTCCTTGTTCTCCGTGCCCTGCATGTTCGACTGGACTGGACTTCGTTTAGGCTTGATCTTGGTTCCTCCTGGGCTCTCCATGTCTACGGAACACAGGGAGCTGGAGGGGACGTTGATGTTGTAGACGTGGTTGAAGACCACTGGCTGGTCAGGGTGGGGCAGGGTCAGGTTCTTAGAGGGTTCTCTCAGGGTTTCTCTGCGGTGGCGGATGATTTTCTTGACCAGGCCGGCGCTGGAGAGTTGAAGCAGCACAGCCACGATCACACAGCCTAGGAGCAGGCCTTTCATCACCATGATGACCAGGTCCTGTCACGTCCTGCTGGGGGTGCTTGTGAGCGGTCAGGGACGGGGGAGGAGAATGGAGTCCTTCTATCTGGGAGATGGCGCAGATTCCCTTGTGTGTAAGAAAGAAAGAAAAAAGAAAGAAAGAAAGAAAGAAAGAAAGAAAGAAGAAAGAAAGAAAGAAAACAATGTGAATAGAAGCAGAAGGTCAGCCTTCAGATAAACTGTATGTATGAAAAAGAAAGGAAACATCAGAGTTGAGAGAGATTTTGACAAATACTGTATGTTGTAGTACAGTAGCTACTTTATCTATTTACAATCTCAACCAACTCTCAATTCTCAAGTTATGAAACTCAGAACTACGTTGACATTTCTAGTTTGCTCTTGCTAGCCAGTATGGAGCTGACAGTGACAAACACAAAACACCCTGATACACATGGGACCGTGTGGCTGCAGTGAAATGTCATAGTATCCCTCTAAAAGCAATTAACCTTCCACTGTCCCCCTCCAATACATGATCCTGTTGCAGCCTGCCTGCCTGCCTGCCTGCCTGCCTATCTGTCTGTCTGTCTGTTTCCCTGCCTACCTGCCTGACTGCCTGCCTGTTTCCCTGCCTGCCTGTTTCCCTGCCTACCTGCCTGTCTCCCTGCATGCCGGTCTGCCTGCCTGCACCCCATCTCAACCCCCCTGGTCACAGTGGAGGACACAGACACTTAGTGGATGACATTGTGGCATTATTTGGTCTATTTCTCTGAGGACTAACACTGCAGGGACAATTACGGCAGGGGTGGTGTGTTGTGACCTTGAGTACTGCTCGAGCTTATTCTCCGTCCGGGTTTCTCATGACAGGCTGCCATAAACAGCAGGCAACACCTGCATGTGGGGTGTGGGGAGTGGGGAGTGGGGAGCTACCCTTCTCCCTCCCCTTCCCGACTTTCTATACCACAACCGAAGCTGACAGATTAATACCAATGAGGGGGAGACCATCTGCAGGTTTCTGGCTAGCCTAGTGGCGCACGGAGTGGCCGGGTGTTCAGTATGCGCACCAAATGACACCCTATTCCCTTTATAGTGCACTACTTTTGACTAAGCCCTAGGGGTATTAGTTAAAAAAAATAGTAAACTGTAAAGGGGATAGGGTGCCATTTGGTACGCATCACAGGGCTCCCCAAGGGTCAGATCAGCATTCACCTGACCGCTCTACAGACTGCCATTCAGCTTCATTTGGTAACATGATTCTTTCTACACCAGAAGTTACTTGGCTGTTTGGCAAGGCTCCCGAGCATTGGAGGCTGCTTTAAAAAATAAAATAAAATAATTTCATTTATTTCACCTTCATTTAACCAGGTAAGCTAGTTGAGAACAAGTTCTTGAGGGGAGAATGGCTCATAATAATGTCTGTAACAGAGCAAATGGAATGGCATCAAACACATGGAAACAATGTGTTTGATGTATTTGATATCATTCCACTGATGCCGCTCTAGCCATTACCATGAGCCCGTACTCCACAATTAAGGTACCACCAACCTCCTGTGCTCCTGCAACATGTTGTTTCTTTTAAGAGTAACGGTCTGCTGGAAAATGTGCCAAGATTGAATTGTGGTTTGGAGACAGGCAGTAAAAGTTTGTTTTCTTTCCTTTAATCTTGTGGTTAGATAAAACATACAGGTTAGTTAAAGTATTATCCACTGTAAATAAAGGTTAGTTAAAGTATTCTCCACTGTAAATAAAGGTTAGTTAAAGTATTATCCACTGTAAATAAAGGTTAGTTAAAGTATTCTCCACTGTAAATAAAGGTTAGTTAAAGTATTCTCCACTCCAAATACAGATTAGTTAAAGTATTCTCCACTGTGGGCAACCGAGCTTGAACGTGAAGCATAAACTACATGTTCTGTATGAACACAAGAATAGATGTTGACGTAAAGAGGGGATTTGTGAAGACTATTCCTAACAATAAGGTATTAAGTAACCATTAGGTCACTTTGTGTAAGTTAAGAGTGACATATTTAGAAATACCTCATTATTGGCACATTATACGTGGGGACATGAGTGTAAATACAAATGTAACAATGGATTTCATGCCTTCAGAAAAAAGTGTGTGTGTTTTGTACCCCAAGCTAATTAAATACGAACTTTTCTGCCACATCTATTTGGTGTTCCTCATCTTCAGTAAGTACATCATTTCTACACTCTCCCCTGTGAGAGCAGACGGTGGGGGGCTGACAGCCCGGACAGTCATATGCACAGGGAAGTCATGAACAGGTAATATCCTGTGCTGTGAGGAGCTGCAGCTGCTGTGCTTCTGTCTGCTCGGTCTCCTGAACCGGGGCTGGCTGACGTGTGATTAGGCTGGCTGACAGATGAGCTCCAGTCACAGGGATACAGGGGATGGGATCCCACGGCTGATCTCAGCTTCAGCAGCCCCACGTAGCCAGCCACTGATTAGACAGACAGGGATGAGTACCTCCGTGATGGACGCACAGTAAGAGCACTAATGTAGCCTGCTAATGGGAGCGCTAAGATCTGGACCCTAGGGGTGCTAAAACGCTACCCCCCACCTCACAGGCACACACACACACACACACACACACTCCACTGTGCCTGAGCATCGCAAACCAGGGATTAAATCAACAAAATAGCCAGAAAATTGCTTTGAGCTGCTGCTGGGGTTTTAGTTCTGGACGGATGGTTGGCTTTCTCACTTTGAGACTGGCTGGCTTCTCTCCACATGGACCTCTAAGGGACCCAACCCTCCCTGAGAGACAAAACTACTCTTTGTGTGAGGCATTATTTAGCAAATCTGTGGCTTTGGCAAAACACAGTATTTTTCAAAAATAAGTGGAAAGGAATAAAACATGTCTAATCAGAATCAACTATCTACAGACAGGAGAAGCTAATGCCAGCTACTTGTGACCATACGGTTATTATTAGATGATACTGTGAATAACAGACAGTTGTAGCTTGTTTCTACCATGGGAAACGGAGAACACGGCCACCCCTCCTGGACTTCTGTCAGCAGACCCCCATGGCCATGGTTCGACGCTAATGCAGCTGGTCGCTGGCACACACACTCAGACCTGACACTATTTGACTGCTGCTGCTTTCTAATTCTCTCACTTGTTTTTACTCTATTGTTAGCTTCTCAGACCGCAACAAAGCCAGTTGGCTGCCATGTGGCCAATGTGAGGGGAATTTTTACGAACCTGCTGGCTGGCACACATATTTAGTGCAAGTGATCTAAATTAGCTCAGTATTGTATGAGTGGTACTGAGCCGGCAACACTTCAGTTTTATACCCACCCCACGCAGAGGACAGCTGGAAATGGTTTCAAACAAAGTCCCGTCTTCAAAAGCTTCTCATTCAAAACATTGCAGTATTGACTATTCATCTGTCTTAACAATGGTGCCTATTTAAGCAATAAGGCCCGAGGAGGTGTTCTTGCGCACGACGCAACGAGGAGTGCCAGGTTACAGCCCTTAGCAAAAATTTGGATTGATTAATTCGAAAAAATGGCAAATAAGAATGAGTCTACACATCTCAAAACAAGCAAAGCAGCATTCTTCTCTGACCCTGCCATATGGACATAGATAATGATCATGGGGATTAGAGTCGATGTCTGCACCCCTGTGGAAAACCAATTAGCATAAAAAAAATCCCCATAAAAATCTGTCAGTTCAAAGTTTCTCAGTCCAACGCATCTCTCCGTCCAAATACTGCAGTCTTCTCACAAAATCGGTTTATCCTACAAACTATTAAGACCCCTCTATGGAAAGATGAGACTCACAAACACAATGGTGTTCTCCGTTTTGCTCTGAATTCGGTACAGCCGATGGGGCTTGTTGGTAGAGCCGATCTTCCAACCTCTGTCTGTAGCATCTGAACAGTGTGGGCTGCACACTAATAGGACGCCTCTATAGAAATTTGTGGATCTGGCTATTTCAGCCACACCCGTTGTTTACAAATGTAAAAAATCGAGCACACAGCCATGCAATCTCCATAGACAAACATTGACAGTAGACAGGCCGTACTGAAGAGCTTAATGACTTTCAACGTGGGACCGTCATACTCAGTTAGTCAAATTTCTGCCCTGCTACAGCTGCCACGGTTAACTGTAAGTGTTGTTATTGTGAAGTGGAAATGTCTAAGAGCAACAATGGATCAGCTGCGAAGTGATTGGCCAGACAAGCTCACAGAACGGGACTGCCGAGCATTGAAGAGCGTAGC
Source organism: Salmo salar (assembly GCF_965601325.2). Lineage (NCBI taxonomy): Eukaryota > Metazoa > Chordata > Actinopteri > Salmoniformes > Salmonidae > Salmo > Salmo salar. The sequence continues at coordinate 36,746,915 of NC_138310.1, read as the reverse complement.
ACATGAAAATTGTCTGTCCTCAGTTGCAACACTCACTACAGAGCATAGTGTCAACTGTAAAGTTTGGTGGAGTAGGAAAAATAGACTGGGGCTGTTTCTCATGGTTCGGGCTAGGCCCCTTAGATCCAGTGAAGGGAAATCTTAACACTACAGCATGTAATTACATTCTAGACAATTCTGTGCTTTCAACTTTGTGGCAACAGTTTGGGAAGGCTCTTTCCTGTTTCCGCATGACATTGCCCCTGTGCACAAAGTGCATACAGAAATGGTTTGTCGAGATTGGTGTGGAAGAACTTGACTGGCCTGAACCGAACCCTGACCTCAATCCCATCGAACACCTTTGGGATGAATTGGAACGCCGACTGCGAGTCAGGCCTAATTGCCCAACATCAGTGTCCGACCTCACTAATGCTTTTGTGGTTGAATGGAAGCAGGTCCCTGCAGCAATGTTCCAACATCTAGTGGAAATCCTTACCAGAAGAGCGGAGGCTGTTAGAGCAGCAAAGGGGGGACCAACTCCATATGAATGCCCACGATTTTGGAATGAGATGTTCGACGAGCAGGTGTCCACATACTTTTGATCAGGTACAGTAGTCTACATATGGAGACTGTTCAGCGCCAGAAATGTACAAAAATGTTAAAAAATAATAATAATAAATGTGTTTCCTGATCTTTCTTATATCTCTCAGATATAGGACAGACACTTCAGAACAAACTTATTTTGTATTTTTTGGGGGGGACTTTCTGTTGTTCCATGTAATGAATCTGTTATTCAATGCGGTTTAGATAGGGTTTAGACTGTTATGTGATCAAGGAATAGGGTAAAATGTGATAGCGTTAACTAGGTTGACATGATTTTGATTGATCAAATAAGGACGATCTACTGTAGCTACATTGCAAGCATCTGATGAAGAGATGAACAGTTTTACCATGTGGGTGTGGATACAATAAGCATGGTCCTTCATTTTCTATGGAAAATAAGAGATTGTGTGAGACAGAACTGAGACTCCATAGAGATTAAATCTATTCTCCAGAAGTGTTTCTTTACATAAATCTGCTTCTCATACTTTACTGTACCTCCTTGCTTTAGTCATTAGTGTAATGTAAGAACCATGGCACTGGATCTCCAACTCCAACCAATGAAAGCCATGATCGATCCTCCTTTACCTTACTTTAATCGCTTAGCATAGCTGCTACCATTTCACACGTTTTCCTCTAGTTTCAGGGGAAATAAACAATTATCGCTATTCTGTCGATGATTGCTTTTCCAGGAGTGCCTTTTATTTTCTTTCCTTGTCCCATCTTTCAGACACTGGAAGTTGTTATTTCAATTGGTTCTGGAGGAGCACTTTATGATTGATGAGAGGGAGCTTTCCGCCTGTAGAGGATTTCAGACGTTATATGCAGAAGCCAGGATTTCTTTCAAACTCAGTTCAGCCTGGCCCCCATGCTGCAAACTTAATTATCACTCTAGCCTACAGGGGCGGACTGGGACCAAAAATCAAAAACTAGCCCATTTTCTTTCCTTGAGGCCCCCATTATTAGCTAGACAATGAACATTTTGTGCTAAAAACCCATGTTATACAGGTCCACTGGGCTGAAAATGGACTACCAGTCTGCCCTTGGTAGTCTAGCTTAACTAATACTCACTGTTCCATATGGTACAGTCAAGATAAATCACTAGAAAAGACAACTGTTCACCACGCACAGTTTGGCCTGTCACTGCAACCAGTCTGTTTGGTAGAAAAGACTAACTATCGATAGAGCAGGAAGGAAGGCAAGCCTCATCATTCTGCGGGCACATGTGTTTCATGACATAAAGGCAAGCTACTACAGATCATGACTGTCTGCTAATGATAAATGGAAGATATGCCCGTGGAGTATAAGGGAAGCAGTTGCATTGCTGGAGTGTACT